>NC_138577.1:22515269-22843417 GCF_964289735.1 Phaethon aethereus
AGAATGCTGAAAATGGCAGGTTACAGCAGCAAAATGGGACTGGCAATTGCACACTGGGAGGGGGGAAGAGTAGTGGACAAAATGCACAAACTAGAACTGGGATGTCTTGTGTATACATTCTGCTCTTCAGGATGAGAAAGCATACGTACATCGAGGCCTGATAGAAAATTGCAACATGAAACAATTGCTGACAGCACTGCAGAAGAACTAAAAACCAGTATTTTGTCCTGTTAGTGAAATTATAGAGGATTGCTCCAAGGCAGAACTTGCTTCATTGACTCAAGGTGATTCTGTCAGAGCTTCACTGAAGTCAACAGGGTTGTATAAAAGACATATGACAAAAGATACCGAATGTAGGTCTTCAGAGTAGGGCTTAATTTTTAAATGTATTTTTGCTTTGATACTTCAGTAACTATTGATACCTGCAGGTGATGGGATGGAATTTGGCTTGGTTTGACCAAGGGTTTTCTTCTATCCCAAGGAGTACCTCCAGGAATGAGGCACACGTGCCCAAGAACAGCATGGCTGTCAGGTGCCTGTTCTCACTGAGCAGTGTCCAGATCCAGTATAGAGGGAGTCAGCAGAAGAACACTGACCTCAACATCTCCCTCATTTTCTTTTCCTAGCAGCAGCTAATGTCCATGGCTTTAGCCCATACATGTGCTATCCTTTGCCTTCCAGTGAGGCCCAGTTTCCCCTGCAGGACTACAATGAGATAAGTAACCTGGCCTGGCTCGTTAAGGTACACAGATATCACATATTCCTTCATTTCTGGGTGCAATTCAAAAAAACCCAACCCAAAGACTTTACATAAATATACATGCAGAAATATATTTGTGTAGACCTGAAACAGAAGGTATGAAGTCAACATTGCTCAAAAATCGCATCAAATGTAAATTGCTACCTCCACCAGCTGCAGAATGCGAGACAGACTCTACCACTACCTTTCACTAGTGAGTCAGGAGCCAGTTCCACCTGAGCAACTAGAAGTGCTCATTGTATCTTAGCTGGGGCAGTAGGCAGTGAGATACTCAACACAGTGTTAACTCCAAATAAATGTGATGATTGAACCATCAGATCCTTCTGTAAATGCCTTATCCTTGTAGCACATAAGTCTTTGAATTCACAAGTGAACATAAATTAGACCTTTACTAGAAAACAACAGACATAATAATATAATTGAAATATCTAAATAAAACGTGCATTATTGTAGCATCTTTAAATGATTCATGCTCTGCACCTCTGTGAATGGCTAAATTTTAATCATGAATCCTAAACTGGATTGTGTCACCAGAATAGAAAATTAAGTTTCTTGTGCTATTGCTCATTGTCAAGACACTAGATTCTTTTGGGAAATAAGGAAAGGTGGGACAGGAGAGGAAGATAAATGCCTGTTATTAAATTAAAAGATAACCCAGAATGCCATACCTAGCCCTCATTTCTGCCCAGTTATTCATAACACCTTAATTTCTCTCTGGAGCCTCACATAGGCATCAGCTGACCTAGAAACCTTTTGATCAGAAATGTGATTAAGCTTGTTTAACAATGAATTGGCTTTAACCTCTGTCTTTTCTTTGCCAGATCCAAATTGCTCAGACTTCTCTTCTGCCAGGCCCAAGAAGTCCCCTGCTCTCCTCAGCCAATCTCTCCAATTGCCCTTAACCCCAGTCTTCACCTTTGTGGACATAGCTTTTGCTGCAAGAAAGACTACTGATCTCAGCTGCCACGTAGCCCTGGAGATACAGAAAATCTTTAATCACCACACTTTTTAACTGTAAAGCTCTTTATCTGCCTAAAGCTGTGATTCTGGATCTGCTCAGAAATGTTTCAACTTTGATGGTTTGGGGCAGTTCAGCAACTAATCCAAAGTTAAGCTTCAACGGGATTCACAAGCTAGCTGTTGTTCTTGTCTTGCTCCCACGCTTCACCTACCAGGTGTTAGCATGTGCAAAAGACAGAGCTCTACATAAATCATGGTCTTGTTTCTCTTCTATCTAGTATCTGAATGGTTAGGACCTTCACCTAATGGCAATTAGGATTCAATTCCTTTGTAGCCTCCTTACAGAGACTGCCCTAGCTGCTAGGCAGTAAAGTACTCTGGAACAAGTATTTCACATTTCTTGCTGGAGCCATTGTCAATTTTCTCTGGAAAAATGACAGCAGAGGCAGAGAAAGTGTAAGTGTGAACATGACATTGGAAGCTTAATAACAGAAAAGACTGGTCCCCAGAATCTTTTTCACTGTAGCACTTCCTGTTTTATGCTACATATGCAGTGGAACAGGAGCTAGAACCCACCATCACTGACCATGATGGTTTGAAAAAGAAACATGATTCCTTTATTATTGCTTAATCTTTTTGAAAGAGACTTGGTGATCATACTTCAGGAATATGCTTGCAGTTGTGAATATTGAGCAGATGGAGCTGGTCCCTTGCATGCCAGCTGAGATTCCAAAGTGCCAGCATTTGGTCTATGAGACTGATCCCTCTCCTCAGCCCTTCACCCACAGATAAAACAGGGTGGCTTCTCTGTTGGAGGTCTGCCTTTTGCAGACTCCATTCCTGAGCACCTAAGGCCATATCAGTAGCTTTCAGATAGGTGCACCCATGTTATCATCAGCTCTTTTAACATAGTACTGTTGAGGAGTATCTTAACAGAGACACCGCAAGGGCTATGTGCATGCAGGATCAGTTATCTGTGGCACACCATCACAAAAATCTGGTGATATGGCTTCTATACCCTAGGCAGCAAGGACATGCCACTTACCAGGTCAGGAAACTCCTGCGCTGCGTTTCATTGCACCCCAGGTAGACATGTCCTAACTTGCTCTATATGTTTCATAATAAGCCAAAGAATCCACTTGGACTTTGTAAATTCCATTAAATACTTGGCAGGAAGGTGCTACAAAAAAAATGGATACTGACTGACACGCAGCAACAGATGAAAGCTAGATGTCTGGAAGGATTCTGACCCTCCCCTCAGCACCTATCGTGCCTCATTCCTGACAGGGACAATGAACAGGACATACTTCTACATGCAAGGCTGCGATTCTCAGTTTTTACATAAACACCGTAACTATGTTGTTTAATGTGAAATGAAATTCTATTTGCACATTTAAATGTCCATGTGTAGTAGGAG
Organism: Phaethon aethereus; assembly: GCF_964289735.1. Taxonomy (NCBI): domain Eukaryota; kingdom Metazoa; phylum Chordata; class Aves; order Phaethontiformes; family Phaethontidae; genus Phaethon; species Phaethon aethereus. The sequence goes on from NC_138577.1 coordinate 22,518,407, forward strand.
GACATTAGCCCCTAGCACAGGTAGTGGCCATGGGGGGTGTTAACTACTTTAGCTGTCCCATGTAGCTGGCTGCTGCCTGAAAACCAGTATTTCCCATAGTCAGTGCCTGAGGCAAGTCCAGCCCTTAGATATCGACTGAGCTAATGAATGACTTTTTAAAGCTGAACTCAGATACGCAAGAGCTAGGGGGAGGGCTGAAAAGCAGAATGATGAGTAAAACCTCAAAGGTTTGATAAGACATAATGTTTATCTGGAAGGAACTTCCGCATTTTTTTTCCTGACTACTATGTTGTTGGTCTGCTTACAGACAATAAGGCAGCAAACACTGCCAAGAGCCTTACATAATCCCAATGGAATTCAGATTGCAACTGGTAAAACAAATCATTCGTAATCACACTGAATGTTGCAGTGCTGTACATACAGATGTCATTTTCCGACATTCAATACAGTGGAAAAAGTCAAAATGTTATTATCTGAAGTAAGCTGACCATGTCACATTGTACCTTCTGTGCAATAAGGTTTAATCAGCACTTCTGGGCCTAGACCAACACTTGTGAGTGCAAACAGGAAGGTGTATCACAGAATCACAGAATCACTAGGTTGGAAAGGACCTTTAAGATCATCATGTCCAACCATTAATCCAGAACCACCATGTCCCCTAAACCATGTCCTGAAGCGCCACATCCACACGTTTTTTGAACACTTCCAGAGATGGCGACTCCACCACCTCCCTGGGCAGCCTGTTCCAATGCCTGACCACCCTCTCAGTGAAGAAATTTTTCCTAATATCCAATCTAAACCACCCCTGGCGCAACTTGAGGCCATTTCCTCTCGTCCTATCACTAGTTACTTGGGAGAAGAGACCAACACCCTCATCGCCACAACCCCCTTTCAGGTAGTTGTAGAGAGCGATAAGGTCTTGCCTCAGCCTCCTCTTCTCCAGACTAAACAACCCCAGTTCCCTCAGCCACTCCTCATAAGACTTGTGCTCCAGACCCCTCACCAGCTTCGTTGCCCTTCTCTGGACACACTCCAGCACCTCAACATCCTTCTTGTAGTGAGGGGCCCAAAACTGAACACAGGATTCAAGGTGCGGCCTCACCAGTGCCGAGTACAGGGGCACAATCACTTCCCTACTCCTGCTGGCCACACTATTCCTGATACAGGCCAGGACGCTGTTGGCCTTCTTGGCCACCTGGGCACACTGCCAGCTCATATTCAGCCGGCTGTCAACCAGCACCCCCAGGTCCCTTTCCGCCAGGCAGCTCTCCAGGCACTCCTCCCCAAGCCTGTAGCATTGCATGGGGTTGTTGTGGCCAAAGTGCAGGACCCTGCACTTGGCCTTATTAAACCTCATACAGTTGGCCTCTGCCCATCGATCCAGCCTGTCCAGATCCCTCTGCAGAGCCCTCCTACCCTCCAGCAGATCAACACTCCCACTCAACTTGGTGTCATCTGCAAACTTACTGAGGGAGCACTCAATTCCCTCATCCAGATAGTCAATAAAGATATTGAATAAGACTGGCCCCACAACCGAGCCCTGGGGAACACCACTTGTGACCGGCTGCCAGCCGGATTTAACACCATTCACCACAACTCTCTGGGCTCGGCCATCCAGCCAGTTCCTCACCCAGCGAAGAGTAAACCCGTCTAAGCCACAAGCCGCCAGTTTCTCCAGGAGAATGCTGTGGGAGACGCTGTCAAAGGCTTTACTAAAGTCCAGGTAGACAACGTCCACAGCCTTTCCCTCATCCACTAGGCGGGTCACCTGGTCATAGAAGGAGATCAGGTTGGTCAAGCAGGACCTGCCTTTCATGAACCCATGCTGGCTGGGCCTGATCCTTTGGTTGTCCTGCAGATGCCCTGTGAGTACTCTCAAGACCAACCGCTCCATAATCTTCCCTGGTACAGAGGTCAGGCTGACAGGCCTGTAGTTGCCAGGATCCTCCTTCCGGCCTTTCTTGTAGACGGGCGTCACATTGGCAAGCCTCCAGTCTTCTGGGAGTATTCTTGTGTAGGTACAGAATACATCTCAGCTGTGCAACCATTGATTGTGAGAGGAAGGCAGCACAAATTTCAGCAGCTCCGTTTAGCAGCTTTGGTGACAATTATGTGACAAGTTTGGAAAATTTGCCTTTGAAAACATCCTAGACTGAGAACTACTCTTTGGACTAATTCTAAAGCAATTATACAAGCCAATTACTAATTTTTCTTCAAATGGCGTACTTAATGGGCTTTGCTTTTTGCTTCATTAATTAAAAACCCTTCATGTTTTGGGGGAAAAAGTAAATGACATGTTCAACCATGATGGCAGATCTCACAACTGTTTTCAGAAAACTGTAAGACACCATTTATGGCTGAAAACTTGTTCTTAATTAGTCCAAATATACCTATGTACTTATAATGATATCTATACTTCAGAATCCTAAAATAGGCGGCCAGATTTAACTCAGAATATTTTAATCCTTAGCATGACTTTAATACTTTTGCAAACCATAAATATTTTACAGTGTGAGAGCAGGATACTGCTATATGGTTTTGCAGCTGTTTAAATGTCCTACACTATGTGACTACCATTTCCACAGAACACTCCTCTCTACTGTTACTGCACTCTCATAGTACATAAATACCCGCAATAAAGTCTATCACATAGCATACAGTTCTATAACATACTTAGACTGAAGAAAAAACTTGTGCAGCTAAGATCCTTTGAAATACATTTTATATCAGCTGTACTCTCATTAAAGCTGAGCAAAGCCTCATAATAGCTTGGGAATAGTCTGGGAATAGCTTGGTACTTTTGGCTCTGAGCTCATAAAATGCAGACTCACAAAAAGACCTGTTCTGACATGTTCTGACATGATGCTAACACAATTACAAACATCACGATAGAGATACTAAAGTGGCAAGTTGGAAAAATTTTACTTTTTTTTTTCCCAGGAGGAATCAGACTGGTTTTCCTCTTCCTGGCTTTGCTAAAACTGTCTTTGGAAATTGGGGTAAGACAAAACCTTCTTTGATTTATCCACAAAGAAAATACGCGTCCAGAAAAACCTCCCTAGCCAAAAGAGTAAGTCATTCTGTTACTTGTTTCAAGCATGTCCAACTGCGGATCTTGCAGATACTCAAGAATTACACAGCAGAGAACAAACACGCTCAGTGCATTCTCCTGCCCTGTGCACAAACACTGCCTCTGTGTTGTGGCAAGCGCTTCTTGTTTTTACACCAGCCCTGCACAGCCGTGTGAAGCCGAAGTGCCGCCCTGGCGCAGATCTGCCGGTGGCTACCGCAGCCGTTTTCCTCTCTGACAAAGGCAGCTCTGTGGCACGCGTCCCTCCGACAGCTCGGTGGCAGTCAGACGTGCCACCGGCAGAAAGCAGCTGCATGGCCGCTGAGCATTTGGTCTGATGAGTCTGCTCAGTGTTCTGCACGAATAAAATCGAACGTGGCAGGGCTGAGATTAAAGCCCCACAGTCGCCATGACTTTCGTATTGGAGGCTACATGTTACGATGCTGACAAACCCTTGTTCCTTTCCTCAAAAGGACCAATTTAAGGCCCAAGCAGTCCTCATTCTCATCTACGCAAAAGTTTCCGTCAGCAGTGAGGATAAGATGCGGCATAATGAGAATTATGATGATAAGTCTCTGCCTCACCATGATGAGAAGAGCTTGCCAGAGGCTGTGTCATGTAGCGGTGCTCTTAGAGACATTATTGTATTGTATTCCTCAACTGCTTCGTTGTCTTTGAACCTGTAGCTACTGCATAGAAACTAAAGGAGATTTTTATGAGTGCACAGCAGTGATGAACAGGGGCAGCTTGTATTTTTGTACTGGCAAATGCTGTTTAAAGAAAACCCTCATTCTTGTATTAGTATGTAAGTGTCTGCAGACATCCCTCTCCCCATCTCTCACGTAAGTCTATATCCTCTTCCTCCTGGTACATACCCTACCCCAAAACTACAGTTCTGGTGCAGTAGCCGTAAATATTCTGCAGTCAGGACTCTGCAAATCCCAGACTACAGCAAAATAAGCTGATATACAGCAATTCTCTATAAGCAAAGTTTGATGATATTTTTTGATTTAGTTTGTTTTTATCATGGGCAGCAAGTTTAATGAATCATGTAGTTGGGAGGTATTGAAACTATTAAAATCACTCAGATCAAATGTGGTTAATAAATTTAGTTGAAATATGAAAAGGGTTTTCAAAATTAGTTATATTAGGAAAAATTCCTTTACCAAGAGAGTGGTCAAGCATTGGAACAGGCTGCTCAGGGAGATTGTGGAGTCACCATCTCTGGAAGTATTCAAAAAACATGTGGATGTGGCGTTTTGGGACACGGTTTAGTGGGCATGGTGGTGTTGGGTTGATGGTTGGACCTGATGATCTTGAAGGTCTTTTCCAACCTCAATGAGTCTGTGGTTCTGTGATTCCATATAACTCTGTTTCAAAATAAACAAATGTAACAAGACAAAGTTTAAAAGCAAAAAAAAAAATTCACTGAATTTAAGGTGTCCAATTAGAGTAACTGGATCAAAATACTCCCTATTTACATATTTCTATTAGTAATAAATGCAAGTCTAGTGAACAAGAGTCAAACTCTCTAAGAAACAGAAATATGCATACTCAGTACTCACAGTACAAGACCAAATGTAATATATCTCTATGTTAAGGTCTAATTTCACTTCTTTCAATTTTCTGTGTTTTTCAGGGCAGGCTTCTAAAAATTCCTAGAAGGTGGTTTATTTCTTTCTTAGGCCTTTGTGATCAATTTGACTTCCTTAAATATGTTCAACAAAACATATTTTGAATTGCCAACTTAAGATTTGCAAACTTGTAACAATTTTCTTTTAATCATGAACAATCATGAAACATTAGCAAGACAATATGCAGATTTCCAGAGTACATTTCTGTAGCTTTAGGATTTACCTGCTTTGTGGTTATGCAATGGAGTGAATCTTCATGACCTGCAAATGCCAGGAGGCTTCCACTTCCAATGCACAGTCACAGCCTCCTCAGCAATCAGACACAGTAATACATAGCATTTTTTCATCACTCTGTCAGTACATTCCACAGGGGAAGTGAGGCTTAATGTTCCTATTTTACACAGGAGGAAACTGAAAAAACGGGGAAGCAAAGAGAGTTGCCCAGGCCACCACCCTGGAGCGTGGCCCCCAGGGAACTAGATCACACTGCCTTACAAAGTATCATGAATACCCAGTCCAGATCTGAATACCTCACGGCATGTGTGTGGACCAAAACTGCGGGTTCTTCACAATGTTCCTCCCGTATTGAGGGATCTCAGTAACATGTAATGCTCACATGATGCTCAGAGTATTACAAGAACTTTCCTGGATTTACCTGCATGACTGTAATACACCTAGGCATATAGAATACATCAACCCTACAACAGTAGTTTATTTCTAGACTACACAGAAGAGGCATGTGTAAGTTAATTATTTTGGAAAAGCAGTTCCTGCTTTCTATTTCCTTTCAAATAGGTCAAGTTCGGAATGCCTTCAATGAGAATTTCTTAGCTGTAAGAGCAAAATACCTCATTAGTTCAATACAGACATGTCTCTGGCATACTATCTCACTCAGACTAGAGTTCCTAGCCATAGAGGGTGATTGATCTATTCTATCCACCTCTGTGCTCCAGTGTATGCACATGCCACCGGATGCAGACTTCACTGTGCAGAAACGTAAACCAAGGAAGACAGTGGGCATTCTAGGACAGAAAGAGGTGTTTTAGGTGAACAACTCTTCCTGACTGAAGGGAGGTGAGCAAGATGGGAACTTCGTCTGGAAGGACAATTTTAGCCAAGTCAAATAAATGCAGCCTCCAGGGTATAGTAACTTTAGCCAGGAACTGATTCATCCATGGCAGGCTTCTGAGTATGGGTGATGGAATCATGATGAAAAGAGTGAAGCCTCAGTGTTTTTCACGAAACAAGAGGTTTTTTTCCAGGTTTTTTCTTCTCCCATTCCTTTTTGCAAAAGTGCATCAAGCTCTGGAATAGCTAAAGATCTAACTTCTTAATAGCATTGGAGAAGTGTCTTCAGGCAGAACTTTTTTTTTTCTCCTTTTAATCAGAATAATATTTTTAAATTAAAGATATTCCTGAAATAGGCATAGCATTACAGGTAAACTCTAAAACAAGAAGAAAACCTGCTTAGCAATTTGGTAGTACTGAAAACAATTTTGAAAATTTAAAAAATGTATTTAGGTCTAAACATGCTCCCATAAGTCTTACAATATTCACTTCTGGAGTCTTTCCTTTGGCAACTACTATTAAGAAATTATGTACATAAAGTGATGTGTTGTCCAAAATAAGGTTGGACACACATTCTATGAAATTAGATAATGTATCACTTTCACATTTGCTTTCACCTGCTAGCATAAAACCCCTACTTCTCATATCATGTCAGCTTTTTTCTGTAGCACAGGACGTGTGAATTAAAAAATGCAAAGAGAGACTTAAAAGGCAAAAACATGCATAAGTTCCTAAGCACAAAATTAAATTCTAAATTCATTTTCACATTTGTCAAATCTCAAAGAAGTTTCTATGTAAGAATATTTGCATAAATATCTACATGCAGGTAAATACTCTGTGTGACAGAGGGATACAGTAAGCATCTAAGATTTTACAAATAAATCAAATAAATAGGTTATTATATGAATGACTACCTAAAAGAGAATCAAAGGGTGAACTAACACAAATGATAATTATTTTTAAAACTTTTTTTCTGTCTACATAATCTTCTGTTACTCCTGATGTAAAAATCTTGTTACCCTCAATTCCAAGGAAACAGAATAAAACCTGTAAACAGAATACAACACTCAAGTCTTTCATCATCATGAGGGCAATGATTCATTTGAAACACAAATTAACTTTTGACTCATAGAAGACCAATATGCTTTGCTTTTAATGTTTTAAATTACATGACCTCAAAGCAATAATCATATTTTGCATTTTGATAGAGCTTCTCACCCTGATTTTTTTAATTGTGGTATGTGTAATCAGTTGGTAGTTATCTATGTGCACACTGAGACTATAAGGTCTATGAGGGAAGAACCTTCTTACCCTTTCTAGTAACTACCATAGTGGGATTCTCTCTCATTATCAGGACATTTTAAGTCATCCTCAGCATTCAAGCACTTCGAAACAACTGATTAAGATAGGTCGTTATTATACGTGCATTACTTGTAAGGGAACTCAGGCCTTAAGAATTAATTTTCTGAAGCTTTCAGGCATTTGATTCTGCCTAAAGAGACTCAGTTCAGAGCACATTCACAGATGGAAATGTCCAGGCACACTCGGCACACGCCAAACAATGTTCTGCATTCCCCTGGGCAAGTATGTGGAAGTAACTGCTCTGTTACTTCACCTTCACAGCCCGGTGGGATTGCCACGATCCAGCTCGGGCAAGTATCAGCTGGTACATGACCCAGCATCAGACAGCAAGGTGAATGCAAGCTGCCGGTTATAGCCTTTTCTCAACATCTTTTAGACCTCTTGCACATTTCAAAAGCAGCAGCTGCTGAGAAGCAAGGAGGGAGAGGAACAAGCTGATGGCCTCTCCATGGACTTTGTCTCCATTTTCCATGCAGCGCTTCAGCCTCACCTCTCCCAGGTTTAGCAGATTTCAGAAACACAGCTAAGAAACCGCAGGCAATATCATAAAGCTTACAGAACAGGAAAGTTACTAAGACCATCAACACACCGGGCAGCTGTGTTGACACGCAAATCTTCACTGCTTTGTTTACCAAGAAAGTGGATATCTAGGGGAGCTTAGGCTTGGCATACACAGCCTTTTAGAAGTAATGAGGCACTGTACAACCCGAGCAGGCTGTTGTTGCTTCTGAGAAAAAACTCATGGGTACAAACATGCAACTTCAGTGCCCCAGTGTACACTCTGCCATTTAGAAAAGAGACAGAGGACCTTCTTCAGTCATACACTAGGCTCTAGGAAAGCAAAACTGCAATAGGGGTTTCTTTACCAAATGACTAATAGAAACAGCGGCTGGCATTGCACGGGCACAGATAGATAGGATGTCTTAATTGTTAATAAATACTATCATTACTGACCTGTAAAATTCAGGTCACCTGGACAGTTCTAGCACTCTCAGCATATTGGTGCTACTTTTCCCTTACTCATCTTCTATAGCTAAGTTGAGACTCTTAAACATCTGAAGTTCTGGTATTAAAATTGTGGAGTCTATAAGTGAAGTTGTCCAAAACCTTTTCTTCCTCAGGGAACACTTCTTGAACAATACTTACTCTACGAATTTGTACAGTTTCTGGATTTGCACAAATGTTGATTTGCTTCTAGACAGAACAAGTTATAGCCTCAAATTTGGATTCTCAGTAGGAAAATTGTTTGCTAGAACCTTCCTGTGCTCTCCTACTTGATTCCACCAGCAATACAATATTCACAAAAGGTGAAAAGACATTTTATTCTTGACTCTTCATTTACATTTGTGTTGTGGTTTAACCCAGCAGGTAGCCAAAACAACCACACAGCCATTCGCTCACCCTTCCCACTCCAGCAGTTTTGGGGGAGAGAATAAAAAAAAAGGTAGAGCTCATGGGTTGAAATAAAGACAGCTTCATAGGACAGGGAAAAACAAAATAATAATGAAATAATAATAATGATGATAATAGAGTATACAAACCAAGTGATGCACAGCACAATTGCTCACCACCTGCTGACCGATACCCTGTTAGCTCCTGAGCCGTGGCAGCTTTCCAGCTAACTCCCCCGGTTTATATACTGAGCCTGATGCCGTATGCTATGGAATATCCCTTTGCCCAGCCCGGGTCAGCTGTCCCAGCTGTGTCCCCTCCCAGCTTCCCGGGCACACCCAGCCTCCTCGCTGGCAGCCCAGCACGAGAAGCCGAACAGTCCTTGACTGCTCAGTAATAACTCAAAACATCAGTGTGCCATCAACATTATTTTCATCCCAAATCCAAACCACAGCACTATATCGGCTACTAGGAAGAAAATTAACTCTGCCCCAGCTGAAATCAGGACAATTTGCTATTCTCCTCTGATATTTGAAGAGTAGAAAGCAAGCGAATATATATCATTACAACACTGTGATGTTTCAAAATATAGTTTAAATGCTTTACCATATATTTACATACTATTATTATTTCTAAAATTTTTTTCCCTTTTTCTCAAACAGCTGCAATTTCCATAAGTTTTCTGTCAAAATATTATCAGATGTTAATTAGGAGAGGAGAGCATTTAAACTGTATTTTCTGTTATGGAAGGGAACTAATTGAATGATACTTAAAATAATGAAGGAGGAATGACCTGATAATGAACAGTCATTTCCATGTAAAGTAGTGGCAATTCTACACGTGTGAAGCTAAAATTTAAAAAGCATAAATCATAATAATAACAATTTCCCTTTAAAAACCTGAGATAATATATTCCTCTTTTGGAGAAGGAATAACAAAATTTTGGCAACATCTTCAGCAATGGACATTTTGTATTTACTCTTCCTTACCTATATAATGCCTTAAAAAGTCTGAGTAAGCTATAGATTAATTTAGTCCAAAACATAAAATAACTTATAGCTTTTCAAGATCTCAGGCATGAACTCTGACTCTTCTGGACTTACCCTTTTTAATCAATGTCTGATTTTGTCTCCTGACACTTTGGGTAGAATCATCAGCCTAATAACATAATTCACAAAACTCTCACTGGATTTCAATGAATCTGCGTATATTAATTGCTAATCTGTTCATTGCCCCTACAGAAAAAAAGAAAAATTACTATTCTATGTCATTGCTATGATTATCCCCCATCGGGATCTCTCAACCCACCAGTAATCTCAGCTTGGACAAGAATCGTGTCCCAGGCAATGCAGCCACAGGAAGGTTACTGGATCACTGTGAAATTACACAACTGCTTAGTGGTGGCTTCCCACGTACACGGTCTTACCCACAGCATCTCTGAGGTGGTGCAAAACAACTCACCCTAAGTGAAAGCGAAGGTAAGATGCCTTGTTTTGGGTGCCACGAAAGAAAGACATACGGAGTGAGGATAAAAACTGGACTAACTGACATTATTGTAGCCAAACAAATAGAAGCACAGGCTGTGAATTCACCATGCTGTGTGTTGGCAGAGGCAACACATGGTGCTGGGGTCTTTTACCCTTTTTTCTCATAGGAAATTCACATGAGGTAAGAGACAGACACTGGTCCTACTATAGCACTGCTATTTACAATCAGAGCTGTATGCCGAACACCCCAAGAGCTGTGTTTTCATGAAAAAAATTCCTGGCCGTATAAAAGTTGTAATGATATGAGCCTGTGTCAGGGCAATTTTATGAACTGTTTTACACAACCATCTTTATCTTTTGTGATCTTAAAATAACAGCACTGTGAAACAAAGGGACTCTTCCTCCTTCCTCCCAGGGAAGCTGAAGGACACCTGGTAATCTGTCCAGAGATTAAATACGGTTTTACAGGCACCATTTCACTGCTTATGTTTAGCTAGGGAATGGTGTTGCATCTTCCTTAGCATGGCTGTGGGGAGATAAAAATGTTTGTGGTATCAGGACGTTATGTGCCAATTATTCAGAGACTATTATGAATGGCATTTTGGTTCATCCAAGTGTATTTTGAAAATTGCAGGTTACGGATGCCACAGAAATGATGCGGACGTCTAGCAGCAGCAGAATGACATTTTAAAAAAAGCTCTCATTTTACATTACTTTTGACCATGGAAGACTGACAGCTCTGCAATGAGTGTGCCTCTTCCAAGCATATCGAGGTCAAATACAATGGCCTACACATATTCACAAGAAGGTCAACGACTACAGCAGCTGACTGGATGGCTTGTGTGCTTCTTTCTAATGCAGTGATGGAAACATCAGTAACAAATCCACAGACAGGAATGAGGGTGAATGAAGGGGGATTCAAAAAGACCAAGGGACACTACAGCCCATCCCAGGCTGCTAACAGGAACAGTGCAATACATGTGATGGGCATCATGTGGTGTAATGACTCACGGGTTAGCTAAGCAGGCATTTCCCCACCCACCATTTACCAACCCATACTAACCCATACGGCAGTTGCATCTACTCCTGATCATATTCCCCACCTCTCTGTAACAGGAAAGGGAAACACCATAGTATTTGAAAAAGTTTACACCTGCTTCTACTAGAGGTTTCTGAGATGTTTCCTTCCCCTTCATGTAAGCACTTGGGTGCCATCCATAGGGAAGCACTATTATTTCCAGCCATGCATACTCCTCCTCCCATACCCCACATGGGGGTTAAGAAGCAACTGGAAGGAAATGCATCACGTTAGGACAGAAAGGTTTTTTTCACTTTCCAGTAATCAGTCAGTGCTATAATATTTTTAAAAGTAAATTGTTTGTAGTTTCTCATTAGAAAACTGTGTCGTTGCCCTTGAAAAAACATGTTAGGATGCTGGCTTCCATACATTTACTTCACGAGCTAACACTTCCTAGATTGTCTCTTTCACACCCATGTGTATTAAAGCAAGGCATGTGTAGCACTCACAACATAATTACTGTGATGAAGACCTTTCCAGACTTTCGGCTACACGGAAAGGGGTATAGAGCTTGGGAAGGTAGTGCTGCACTCTGTGCAGAAAGGAGATACTCTTGAAAGGTATCTGAAAATCAGCTTATCATTTCCCAGGTGAGAACAAAAGCAAGTGCCAGTTTCAGACATTTGTGGGTGAAAATAATGTCTTTTATACAGTTGTAATCTGATGTGCCAAGGCAGCAAGGGAATTAAATGTGTAAATGGCACCACATCTACCTCAGCAAATTCTCAGTCCAAAAATTGCAGACAAAATCAGGAGGCAGCTTCTCAAAACAGAGCTGACAGGCTAAAGTAAAAATGTTTGTAAAGAAAAGAAACCCTGTCCATTATTGTGCATGGTAGGTAACCGTCTTGAACCTTCTTCCTAAACTGTTCTAATAAAGAATGAATACTGACGCAACTTGGGTAAACTGGACTGCAAGATAAGAGGTCTCCCAGAGCAACTGACCTTTCCAGACTGGCAGTCAGCTGGAAGATGAAGAGTTATGTAGCCCCTTCACATTTTCAGGGTTAATGATTCAAAATGATGATGTGTCTTACCAACCAGAATTTGAACCTGACTGGATAGAAATCAATCCTGAGTTTTACAGCTTTACAGCACTCTCTCTCTTTTTTACAGTGGGCTTTGTCATAAAAGTCAGTAAATTTGGGCTGGGGTTTTGGATCAGTTTTTAAATGTTTTTGATTGGTGTTTTCGCTAGACATCACCACCTGTTACATATACATAAAAAACATATATATATATATGTGTTTTAGCCTTTGCGCAGTATTTAGAGGCTACAAACAATCATGAAATGCTTAGCTGTACCTTTTTATTGACACAGCCTTCCTGTTCCTATGACTAGTTTCCTCTGAGGAAAATGTGACGTGTTGGATGATTTCCCATTTTCTGTTGGGAGAGGAAGTATACAGGCCAACCAACATTTGGCTTTTCTGCTAATCTTTAGTCACTGAAGAACACCTGCAGCCTAACTGTTAGATTGTCCTGCTGCTCAAGGTCTACAACTATCAAAATGCATTGTTCAACAAGGGAAAAACTTGACATTACACCACCTGGGAATAAAATAATATCTAATTTATATGTACCAGTAGAAAGGAGACACACAGAGCAGAATAATTCAGAAGAAAGATAACCATTTAAAATCATATACAGAAAGACTATTTCTTCTTCCTATCCCAGGAAGGCAAAAAGTATGAAAAAATGAAAGGACTTTACATTTTCCTTTCATTACAGGCACAGCAACAGTAACACTACTGCTGCAACCTGCAAGAAGAAAGATGAGGGGAATAAAATCTCCCTCCCACTTTGCTTTTCTCCACTGGTTTGTGTAGTGTTGCACATGTTAAAACAACATATCTAATTAGCTTTCTGTTACAATGAGACGTCGTTTGTATGATTAAATTGCAAATTAATACAGGGAACAGATCCAGGTACCTAGGAATTCCCAGAACACCTCCACAAATGTTTCCATGCCACAGAGGAAGAAATATTCTGCATTCAAGCTTTCTGGTAGACGTAGGGCCGTGGAGATACCTGTAATATAAAACAGTATTGTTGATATTACGCGTTTCACAGCAGCTGACCACATTCCAAAACAAGAATGTGCCTGGACCACACATCTACACGACTTGATCTCAATTTCATGCATGTTGAGGTCATGTTTACTTCTCATGCCTTATCAACATCATAACATCCAACATCAGCTACTGATTGGTTTTCTGTCATACTTTACAATCTACAGACATGCAACCTCCATGAATTTTTTCTTCTTGGCCTTCACATCTCATGCTATGAATTCATTACATCACTGGTTTTTTTTTGTGACAGTCTGAATCATATATTATACAGGTAATGCAGTACATTATTGTAGAATAACAACACCTGAATGAAACTCACAAAAAATCAGGATTAGGATCAGGATTAGACTAAAACTATAAGAAGCAAAAGATAACCATCCACTCGAAAGACTCCAAAATGGTTTTTGAACTTGTAAAATTTAGAGTATGTCTTAATTATAGGGGGGTTGTGTTAAGAGCAAAACAACTGCTTGTTGTATTTTACAATTTAAATTGTTTTCCTTTCTTATCATATTAATACACTGATATGATAGCACCCTTCTGCTATTTCTCTACATCTATACTAAATTACGCATGTCTTCTTTTTAGGCTCTGTGATGAAGACATCTTTCCACTCTCAAATATGGAAAGGGAGTAATGGGAAAGTCCCATCAGAGAGAGGGGAAAGCCTTTCATCAGAGGAAGACACTTGGTTAAAATATTCTGTATCCTTCCAGTGACTTTCCACTAACAGGGTTTTAGTTGCACACCACAGAAATGTGCACTATACTTTTCAGTATCTACCACCCTGCAGCCATTGTCATATGCTCTCATCTGTTGCAGATAACTGTGAGAAGGAAATTAAGATGCTTCATGCAACAGCTTCATGATAGCAAAGGAATGTTGTGGAACTAAACACTCGCCTCTTTGGAATGGCTGGTACAAGACAGCATTGCCGATGCCATCATCTTCACACAGTACCTTTGTAAGGGACGAGTTCAAATTAGCCCTAACACTCTTGAAACACTATTCCATTTGCACAACAAGTAACTTGCTTGACATTTTGCACACTGCTCTGCCATATTTCACAAAAGTTACTGCAGTGTGATGCACTGAATGCTGAAGGAGAGAGATCCTTGATAAAGCTGTGAAAAAATTTCAAGATTTTCCTATGGAATTTTTCAAAGACCTTGTTATGAGACAATTCACAAATAAATATTTGGGGGCTTTTTGTTCTTTTCAGAAGCTGAAATATCCCTGAATTAAAAAAAAAAATTGTGTTGCCAAAATATCCAGAGCATCCCTTAATATCATGAGGTAGTCTTTGAAGAGAAAAATATGGATTCGCCCTTTTCTGCCTTAAATAATTCTTTCTCAAATGCAAGAGTGGCAGGGGTGAGAAGCAGCATGCAGAGGATGCAGGGAAAACAGGAGATGAAGTGATGATAAGTAGAGAACAGAACAGTTCCTACCTTCAGATGGGCAATGACATGTCACATGCAGGTCCAGGAATCACATTTCCAGTTTTTGCAAATACTTGGGGCGGGGGGCAGGGGCAGGTGGAAAGAAGAACATGCTTTGTTGTGAGAGCCCCAGGACTTTTTTCCATGTAGCAAATAATTCAAGCTAAGCAATAATATGATATACATGTTCAGTAATAAGGCTGCCTGCGTGTGTGAGTTATGCATGAGGAAGCCATCCTTGAAGAGCTTTGAAGAGCTCAGTCCACTTCCTTCTCCATACAGTGACCTCAGCTGACTTTTTACAATGTTTGCCTTCATGGAGGAAGAATTGTGCCTGCAAAAGAACCTTTTTATTCTGTTAATGATTCTGAGGTACATCTAAGTGGTATAGCCAGCACCAGTGAACAGAAGCTAAAGACAGGAAAAAATTAAATAAGAAATACAGCACAAGTTTACAGCAAGGGTGACTGTCTCTTAATATAGATTAATCAAAAAGAGGAGGTAGAAAAAGTTGCAGCAAAGTAAATTCTCATTAGACATATGGAAAATTTCTCCCCAGGGAGGGTGATCAAACACTACAGCAGGCTGCCCTGAAAGTCTGTGGGATCTCTATTCCTGGTGATTTTTAAAACTCAACAGAAAAAGGCCTCTGTAAACCTGATCTGACTTCAAAGTTACTCCTGCTTTGAGCAGCAGGTTGGACCAGATGACCTACAAAGGTCCATTCCAACTTAAGCTATTCCAAAATGCTGTGATGGTCTCACTGCCTTTCCTATCTTCATATCAAAAGTGTATGCAGTTCCAGAAGTGTTATATTAACCAAATGAAAGTAACAATTGCATGTAAACTATGACATGCAAAATCAATACAGTACGTGTGACAGGAGGACAGAGAAGGTGATTCAGAGTTCCCTTTTGGTCATCAGGAGTATATGTATTATACATACAATATAAGTATATAGCATGTATTATAAATTTACTCTATACTACATACTACATACTATATACTATGTACTATATACTATATATACATATTTTATGTACACAAATAAAAACTTACTTAGTTACCCAACAAAATAGAATGCAAAAAACCCACCAGTTTATTTTTCCCTTCAACTTGAACATCAGCAGCACAGAAATATGTTTGCTATGATTTGCATGACACGATACAGCATTTCTGTCATCTCTTCCTGTGCCAGCAAAACTGAAGATATTGTGGTACAATATCATAGTTCAAAGCTACAGTCAGACCCAGCTGGCTTTCCTATATACTTCAAATAAAAGAATGGACCAGACATGAAGCAGGTAGGGACAACTTTTGGTATTTGGATTTTAGAAACATTGGTTTCCATGGTGACAGATAACTAAAAAAAAAAAAAAGTTGCAGATATTAGGCTTCAAGAATCTGAAAAGAAAGAAAATACAGTACTGGGAAAAGAAAAGCTTTTTTTTTTTCATTTTATTTTATTAAGAATGTGAATCTAGTTTGTAAAAGCAATGGATTTTAAAAAAGAAAAGAAACTCCATGTTCAGTGGATCCATTCCTTGAGAAATTCCAGCTTCAGAGAAAAGAATAATATAGGTAGAGTCAAGAAGAAAAAGAAACCTTTCAAATTCCTGGATTAAGAACTGTATCCCCTTGGAAGTTTAGAAATGCATTATTCTCCCCTGCACCAAACTTTTATGAGAGTTCCTAAAGGCCCCTGTTTTTCCATCTCTCATGCCCCAGAGTTGCTTCTAACTGTGAAAGCACCAAGATTCCTCACATTTCTACCAAAGAATAGGAAGGAACTTAAGCAAGACAGACTTCAGCATTGAAATGAAGGCCTGGATGCAATCTATTTAAGCAGATCCTGCTGTATCTCGTGTGCTACCCTCTGAAGCAGGTAATAAAACTGTATGTTAGTACATCCAGAAATACCGTCCTCTGTTGGATTCCATGAGCGGTAGCTAACTGGAATACCTTACACTTTTTAAAAGTTAGAGGAGGGCAGCAAAAGAAGTTCTGCTCAGAGCCAAAACGTTGCGAATTTTGAAAGAGGCTTTACAGCAAGATGAAATCTTGCAAAACAGCTTGAGAAAATCTTAAAGGTTTTGGATTAGTTCCAGTGTTACTTAATAAATGACAATTTTTATGCAAACGCAGCATTCCTGGAACTCCAGCTTTGCTCCCTCTCTGGCTGCAGGCCCTGCTCTGCACCAAACAGCACAGCAGGAGGGAGGAGGTGCCATGTTCTCCCCAAGCTGGGGGCATGCAGCGTACTGCTGGTGTTCCCTGCGTCTCTACGCTACCCCACGCCTTTGCCGGGGACGTTGAGAAGTCACACTGCCTTGGTCGAGGGCCATGGTCTCCTGCCACATCTGCCCCATTGGGACGTTGACTGTTGACACAAGATTGGTGTGGTCTGGTTACTGTCTTCACTCGATTTAATGCATTTTAATGTAAAGTCCGAACAGATTGCACTCAAGGATAGCAAAGGAAGCTTCATCTGCGGCATCTGGCTTCCAGGCTCAGGATGAGAAAGAGGAAACAGGCTGTACTTCTTAAAACAGGATAACCAGTTGTAAACCAGCAAATACGCTTTTGTTGTCTTTAGGAGATGGAGAGGTAAATCATATTGTCTACTATGGTTATCACTGTGAATTTGCTGAAGGGGAAAAAAGCTCCACCCTGGCACACAAAAGAGCCTCCTGCCTGCTAACTTTGACATTTTGCTGTTCCTCACTCAGTGTTCTGCTTGTGCAACCCCACCAAGTTTCCCCTACGTCACTCCTGCAGCCTGTTTCCTGGTCACTTTGGCCTCAGCAGGAACTTGGCAAACCTCTTCTCCATGTGGATGCTTATGTGTCATAATAAATTGTCCTCTCCTATCCATCTGCCCACCCACCCAGTTAATAAACGTGCAGAGGTGACCTAGGATTTCCTCCACAGGGAATGGACAGCAAATAAGCTGAATCTGGCAGCAATCTCCGCATTTCAGTGACTTACCCACTTTCGCCTACAATCACAATGCGACAACCCTCTCACACACACTGCTGGCTGTGCAGCATAGCAACAGCTCACAAATGTCGTCTTCCCCAGTTACAGTCCCTTGACCAAATATCATTTTCCTCAGTCATTGTCCCTTGACAACGTGGGTCTTGATCATATGGATACAACTGGTATTATTACCACACCAATGCTAGCGAGTGCCAAATAACAGATATATTCTCTCTTTCCCTCCAGTCTCTAAAAAGCATCCCAGTTTATATACAGGGATGGGCAGACACACACAAATTGCCTTTTCCTTATATATCTCCCCCAGGCTCCAGAGCCCACATCTAAAGGAATAATCCTTGATTTCAGTGGATATTTAGCTTAAGAAGATGTTATTTAGCTGAAGATGTCAGTATTCATCCTTATGCAGAAAAGAGGTTGCCTAACATGGGATTCATCTGAATATCTTAAGTTGTCCACATCCTAGTTAGTTGTTCTACTAACAGGTGTTGATAATCATTGGAGAAAGCAAGCAATCCTAGCACATCAGTAATCTCATCCCAAATTAGAGATGCTATTGAAGTACAAACATCTCTCCATTGCTATAAAAAGTTTGGATAACCTGCACTGATACAGATAACTATAGTACAGGCAAATAAGACTCCTGTGTCTCATGCCCTTCATATAAATGGATAAACAAATACTAAACAAATGGTTAAAGAGTCAGGATACACCAGTTCAGTGCATGCGACTCTTGATTCCACTCTGAAAGCTGATGGTAGCCACTGGAATAGTGCATTAACACTTCATCTACAGCCAGGGAAGAGTGGCTGGTCTCCCTCATCAAACATAGCTTTTGAAGAAGATGATTCAGTCAATGAGCAGTTGAGCAAAACCCATATCAGTTAATGCAATACTGGCCTATGTACTAGACAGATCTTACAGATCTATTGCCACTATGCAGGGAGGTCACGAAGTGGCCATTATTTGGGCTTTATTCCAAAGACTGCAAATTCAGCATAGCTCTATGTTGTTAGAAGTTGTGTTCATGCAACTGTGACATATGCAATTTTGCAAAAACTGCTTCTTTGGTTTATGTATTTTATGTAGTTATAAATCTATTTTTGTTGCTTGTATGTCTTAATTTGGTGCTTCAGAAAGTTACTTTATAATCTGAAACTGTACTGGCTACTTTATAATCTGTACTTGAAAAATGGAAATGCAGATAAAGAATCAAGATCCAGATGCCTAAATCTTAACTGATTACCATCCAAAGTAGTTCTGAATGGTGAATGTATCACAACCCTCTGAGAAACATTCTGACTCACAGAAGGAAGCTATGGAAAATGGGTCCCCACATAGTTCTTCAACTACTCTTTTTAAGACCTGAAGATAAACTTCCAGCTGGTTAGCTAGTTAGCTAGTTAGTCAATAGGAATCCCTAGGAAACTGCCCTCGGGTACAAGGGAGCAGAACAGAGCTGGCAGATCTTTAAGGACGCTTTCCATAGAGTGCAAGAGCTCTTGATCCCCTAGTGTAAGAAATCAGGAAAGGAAGGCAAGAGACCAGCATGGCTGAGTCGAGACCTGCTGGGCAAACTCAAGAGCAAGAAAGAAATGCACAAGCAGTGGAAGCAGGGATGGATATTCTGGGATGAGTATAGGGACACTGCTCGGTTGTGTAGGGGTGGGGACATGGCTGGAGCTGAACTTGGCAAGGGATGCAAAGAATAACAAGAAGGGCTTCTACAGGTATGTCAGCCAGAAAAGGAAGGTCAAAGAAAGCGTACCCCCCTTGATGAGCAAGACTGGCAGACTGATAATAACAGATGAGGAGAAGGCTGAGGAACTCAATGACTTCTTTGCCTCAGTCTTCACTGGCAGCGTCTCTTCCCACACCTCTCGAGGGGATGGCCAGCAAGATGGAGGAGCAAAGTCCCTCTCATTGTAAGAGAAGGTCAGGTTCGAGACCACCTGAGGAAACTGAACATGCACAGGTCTATGGGACCTGATGAAATGCATCCCAGGGTCCTGAGGGAATTGGCTGATGTAGTTGTCAAGACACTCTCCATGACATTTGAAAAGTGCTGGCAGTCAGGCGAAGTCCCTGGTGACTGAAAAAGGGGAAACATTGCACTCATTTTTAAAAAGGGTAGCAAGGAGGACCCTGGGAACTACCAACCCATCAGCCTCACCCCTGTGCTTGGGAAGATCATGGAGCAGATCCTCCTAGAAGTTATACTAAGGCACATGGAGGACAGGGAGGTGATTCAAGACAGCCAGCATGGCTTCACTAAGGGCAAGTCCTGCCTGACCAACCTAGTGGCCTTCTGTGATGGAGTGACTACATCAGTGGACAACAATGGAAGAGCTACGGATGTCATCTATTTGGACTTCTGTAAGGCCTTTGACATGGTCCCCCACAACATCCTTCTCTTCAAATTAGGGAGATATGGATTTGATGGATGCACTGTTGGGTGGATGAGGAATTGGTTGGATGGTCACATCCAGAGGGTAGTGGTCAACGTCTCAGTGTCCAGATGGAGATGGGTGACGAGCTGTGTCCCTCAGGGGCCCATACTAGGACCAGTACTCTTTAATACCTTCATTAATGACATAGTAGGATCGAGTGCACCCTCAGCACGTTTGCAGGCGACAACAAGCTGAGTGGTCTGGTTGCCAGGCCTGAGGGATGGGATGCCATTCCGAGGAACCTGGACAAGCTTGAGGAATGGGCCTGTGTGATCCTTATGAGGTTCAACAAGGCCAAGTGTATGGTCCTGCACCTGGGTCAGGGCAACCACCGGTATCAGTACAGATTGGGGGATGAAGGGATCGAGAGCAGCCAGAAGACTTGGAGGTACTGGTGGATGAAAAGCTGGACATGAGCTGGCAATGTGTGCTCGCAGTCCAGAAGGCCAACCGTATCATGGTCTGCATCCAAAGCAGCGTGTCCAGCAGGTCGAGGGAGGTGATTGTGCCCCTCTGCTCCACTCTGCTAAGACCCTACCTGGAGTCCTACACCCAGCTCTGGAGCTCTCTGCACAGGAAAGACATAGACCTGTTGGAGAGGGTCCAGAGGAGGGCATCAAAATGCTCAGATGGATGTAACATCTCTCCTGTGAGGACAGACTGAGAGAGTTGGGATTGTTGAGCCTGGAGAAGAGAAGGTTGCAGGGCGACCTTCTTGCAGCCTTCCAGTACTTAAAAGGGCCTATAGGAAAGATGGGGAAAGACAGGGCTTGTAGTGATAGGACAAGGGGTAGTAGTTTTAAATTAAAAAAGGGTAGATTTCGACTAGATCTAAGGAAGAAATTTTTCACAGTGAGGGTGGTGAAACACTGGCACAGATTGCCCAGAGAGGTGGTAGATGCCCCATCCCTGGAAACATTCCAGGTCAGGTTGGACAGGGCTCTGAGCAACCTGATCAAGTTGAAGATGTCCCTGCTCACTGCAGGGGGTTGGACTAGATGACCTTTAAAGGTCCCTTCCAACCCAAACTATTCTATGATACTATGATTCTATAAAGCAGTGGTATTTAATAATCTGGGAAGAACGTGCTTAATAAAATGTTCTACACAGAAAACACGGGACACAAAATAAAAACCAGGTGTGAGGTTCATTAATCTATAAGCAAATTATCTATAATTTGTATAAAGCAATCGTGGTATTGAGTACATTCTGCTTTGATACACTTTGTTCCCTGGGTTAGAATAGGGAGCAGCAGGACGTGTGAGGAAAGGGAGGTTCTGGGAGTAAAGCGTGAGTGAAAGCAGAAGACTCAGAAGAGCAAGAGGCACAGTGGAAAAGGGAAAAAACAAGAATTAGAGATGGAAGGGGTCAAAAATATTCAAATATTTTTCAACAACTAAACTAAATCAGTCCTGTCACCAATTGAAAGGAGTTGTTAGGACAACAAACAAATATATTAACCCTGGTGATATAATTTGCTGACAATGCCTGTTCAAGCTCAAATGACAAATTGTTCAAATATACATAGTTTCAAGCATATTCCAAGACAGAGAGAAAGAATATAGAAGATATTTTGTGTGTATTGAGTGCTGCTGCCCTGCAATGGTCCAGTCAGATCTGATTAAGCAGTTTCCTTGGGGAAGAGAGGGAAACAGGTGAGAATTTGGTCTTCCAGAAAACACACAATAGTGACCTCTGGAATTGGGAAGGAAATATTACTCTACCAGACTTCTTAGTAATCGAGCACTGCACTGCAGATGTTAGCCTAAATCTGCCTGCTCAGGGCTACCTTCACATCAGTCCAGGATTCCCAGTATATAGCTGCCTAGCGAGAAAAACATTGTGGAGAGTCCCAAGGAGGGAAGCACATACTCTTGCTTCAGTTCTTAAAATATCCAGCCTCCTGCCACATATGTCTTGGCTATTTGAGCTAGCAGAAGTGATCCTGCGGGGAGAGCCATAGGAGAAACATATCTCACAGAAGACTGATCATCATTGTCCTGTTGTTAAGGCTCCAGAAGATGATGGAAAGGGCGAGAGTGATCCAAACATTTAGAGAAGTTGTGCTGGTAGTCACTTTTAGGGAAGCATGCTGCGACCATATGAGAGGTTTGAAAGAAGTTATCCACTGAGAGGAGGGGGAGGAAGAAGGTAGATATATCCAAGAAACAGGGAAAATGAGAAAATGACTTGCTTCTCCTGCCATTTGATGCAATGGAGTTAAGTGGATCTAATTCTACTCAAACTACTTCATCCCTTTCCCTTTTCACACATAGATTTAACATTAATTTTTATTACTCTTTGCTTTTTAGTTGTATTTTTTAGAGTTTGAAAAACCGTGTCAGAATTCAAGTTTCAGTTACTTCAATTACTTTTTTCAACATTTTATAATCCCAGACTCTTAGGGTAACAGTTCCTGTTTCAACCAGAGGCAAGAGACAGGATATCTCCTTGGTCTTGCCTCCTTGCTTGGACAAGGCCTTCTCCAGCCTTGCTTTCCACTTGGATATACCAGAGCTCATAGTTTGCGACCTTCCTAGTGTGCTACAAGACCTCATCTTCCCGTCCCCCACCCCGCCCCTCACCTTTCAAGAGCAGTTGGAACCTGAATAATTAGACACATCTGTTCCATGATAGCATTTCTTCAACCCCACTATCATAAAAGTTAGGTTATTCTAATTGCTGGATCATCTCATCTAGGATTCCCCATGTCCAATTTTTCTCAGAAATTCATGTTAAAGTCTTCAGCCCACTAACCTACTAGATTGCCAGAGTAAGCCTTATTAACTTCAATGGTGTTGAAATAGACTTGCCCATGGAGAGAGTCTAATCTGGCATGAAATACCAAGCCACATTGCTTCTCACCTTGTCAAACTTATTTATGCATTACTACTGCCTCTTAGCTTTGGGGCAATAGAGTTTGTTCTAAATTATTGTCACCCAAGTTCTTAAAATATGAAAACAGTGGTGCTCTGTGTAACAGGAGCACAGGAGAAGGGGAGGAAGGGGGGAAACCTGAGTGCTGAACAGAATCACAGGAGGAAGATTGCATCAAGAACAGCGTACTAGTTAGGAAGCCAAGGGCATCAGCGGAATCTGTGAGATGTTTCTGGGATATCTGAAAGAGAGAAGGCTCCATACTGAAGTTATAGATGTACCATCAAACGCAGCTTTCTTTTTCTGTGGGGAAGGCTCTCTATCTCATTTGCACCACTTTAATTACAGTACCTAAAAATGCTTAATTAAGTGCAACAGTTTATCCCTGGGGTGCTCTGTAAGATGGAAACATTAACATACTAAACAGAAGAATAGCAATATGGCTGCTGGGATGACATTTTGTTAGAATTATGTTGCCAAGTCCTGTTTTTCATGGTGTAGCATGTCAGTGTGCTATATACTTGGCACAAAGCTAGCTCTTTACAGAGCTTTTGTTTGATTTTTTTTTTCCTTAAACAAGATCAATGTTTGGAAAAAGAGCCAAAATAAATGTAAGTCTTTTTGCTGGCAGCTGTGCAAGTTTTTAGATGTGAGTTTTCAGTTGATTTCTGCCAGGAACATCTGCCTTGAACTCATTTTAGTCTTACTAAGGTTGTCACCCTTCCGAAAGGAATTCCTGTTTCCCTTCCTTTCACACACATATGCATTGCTTATCAGGGCATCTAGAGGAACACACAGATCTGTGTGATTAAGAAAAAAAAGATGGCCTGTCACTCATCATATCCCTCGGATTCAACAGAAAGGAAATTCATTTTAGTGAGCATTGAAACCAAACAATAGCAACTCTGCAGCTGGTTTCAGGGGTTTGATGTCAACAACACTAAACACATTTTTATCTCATTTGAGATTTATTGAAAAAGCAGAGTGCTTGATAAACAGTGGCTGACAAAAACCAAAACAGATTAGCTCAACAAGTAAAGTGGGATGAGAGCAGAATTGTGCCATACATACGTTGGAACTTATCAAACAAATCCATTTATTATAAAATATTAGCTAGTTGAAACATAATGTCTGTTAAGGTTTTTCCACAGAGCTACATTTCTTTGCCTGTGCATAAGAATTACGAGCTTAATTACTGAGAAAAATGCCATTTTTTGAGATTTGTTGCATTTACAGCTTTAGAATTAAAAGCATTTTTATTCAATGTTTATTCATCACCTCAAATAACAAACCGACCTTCTTCTCTCAGAATGACAATGTTCAAAAAAGAAAAAGCCAACAACTATTCTTTAAAACTTTCAGAGATGACATAATCAAGGATTAGTTATAAAATATTTTTGTTTGCTTTGTAAGAGGCAGTATGATCCAATTGCTTTTTCTATTCTCTACATGGGATCTTCCTGTTTTCTTTAGCTCCCACACTACTCTTTCTTATCTTCTATAAGAAATCCAGATGGCTAAGATTTAGGACAGCCCATGCCTGGTGACTAATGCATTAATGCAGAGGATGTTACGTTGCCTGAAGAATAGGCAACGAGTAAACAATTAAAAGATTGTTTACACTGCCTGCAAAAAAAAAGAGAAACTTCTGAAAACCTCTTTCACAGCATCCAAATCCCACCCTCCCATTCACAACATTCTGTAACTCCCCGAGGATCTTTCAATACTTTCCCGTATTTCTTAACAGCAAAGTGCTTCGGGGCTACAAAATACATTAAGAAACAATGCCCATCAACATGAAGGGATTTTCATAAAAATGTGCAGTATTAGGTAGCTCATCTAAACATGAGTATGGTCAGCCACTGGTCAAACTCAGCTGAGGCACTGGGCAGTACGTGGTGTGACCTGGTATCTCTGCAGGAGCCCTTATGCATGGACATTAATGTGTCTGCTGTGCCATCTCCAGTCAAGGGACTTGGAATCGAGGCAGAGACACAGATGTCCACATGGCATATTGTCAGGGATTGAAAGATTGGTGAATTGTGTGTGCTAAATCTTCCGACGGAAGGGAGTGGGAGGGGGAGGGAGGAAAAACTTGCTTCCTTTAAAGGATCAAAGGAGAAAAGCAAATCCAAACTCATGAACTAAATGCAGTGCATCATCTTGGGCTACATCTGTGTTAATAAATTAAATTGTGCCAAAGAACATTTCTGAGCACCATGCATATTGTTAGAACAGTCTGTGGCGGGGCTTTGGCTTAAATGAAATAACATTCTCTGAAATACAACCATATGGGCTGGCTGTTTTTTTCATCTGCAGTGTATAAGTTCAAGAGAAAATCCATCCATACCAAGATGACTAATATCTCAGGAAGAAATCTCTTGAGGTAGATGAAGTATGGCAGGGGAATAAAGATTACAAGTATCATATCTGCATGTAAATGTGGTTACAATAAAAAAAATTCTTATATACTTTTCAAAATAAAAATATAACACCAGGATTTACAGATTAAGGAAGTTTGCAAATTTATGCCCCTCTCGATGGTCTAAAGCTGGTTGACACTGGCAATGAACAGCACTGTAAATTGACTGAAAGATTGATGCTGTATTCGAAACAGTAGGGACTAGCACAAATGTGAAAGAGAAAGAAGAATAATTATGGCAATTAATATGCCATCTAATGTCTTCCCCTCTGGGAAATTAACATTAAAAGACTTTCTACATGATTTTTCAGAAATTATAGTCCTTTGCAATCAGCTTTTATGTGATACCCACTTTAAGGCAGTATACACTTCATGCTGTCTGGAGACTTTTTCCTTCAATTATTAGCCCCTGCTCAGGAGGAAGGTGTTGGCAGTCAGTCAGGACTTCCACAGAGCTCAACGATACTCCCAAGAAACAGTAGCGACTACCCTGTCCTATAGTGACTTACTGAGAAAACTTTGCCCTTTGTTTCCAAGTTTGGACGAGTCAAAATTAGTTAAGTGTACCTGTTACCTGGAAGATTAAGAAAAACAGAAGCATTGTTTTCTGTCATTGACACAGCTGAGACCTTTTAACTGTTGCACAATTATCCCCAAACCCCTGACAACAAGGACTACAATAATCCCAAGCATAAATGAGTAACCAAGCCACTTTTGAAAGGCAGAGGAGAAGCATATTTATGGATTGATTGCATGTTACGATACTAGATAATGCTATCATACAAATAGCAAGCATTCCCTGGCTGCTACCTCATGAGACCAGTTTTACTGCTGAGGACACAGGCAGGCAGCTTAGAGGCTCTCCAAGCGTGACAGCGCGTACTGTCACATCCAACAGTGCACACAAGGTAACTCCTCTCCTTGTTTTACCATTGCAGGACAAAAATGGGGAGGCTGTGTCCCTGCAAATGGTATTTTGAAGGAGAGAACAGGTCTATGAACATAGCTTGCCCCTGTTTGCCTCCACATAGTGCTCACCCCGTTTACCTTTAAGAGCTCACGTCTCAAAGGTCCAAATTCTTCAGTGTAACTGTAACTGCTTTGCAAAACAAAGCAGCCTTCATCTGGTTTATTGAGCTTCTTAAGAATTTTCCTTATGTAAGGTGAAACTGAGGTAATCCACAGACATGCAAGCAATGCCTTTGCTGTTTGAACATTCCACGTTGATGGAAGGGGAGCATGTGAGGCAAACGGGACATAGTTAAACATCTGCTGCTCTTAGAGGTATCTGCTTCTTGCTACTCTCTTTAGGCTGCTCTAAAGAGTGCTAGAGTCTTGAACCTGCACCATTAGACCAAGGAGTGGTGGGTACGAAAGTGAATTGCTGCCACCATTTTACCGAAGTGCGGCTTGGTTGCAGCACAGAAGGGTTAAGCTCTGACTGTCAAACCCACACCACCCGGATCATTCCACCAGGCTTTCCACTCATAACTACCTTAAGCAAATACTTTTTCACTTCCAAATGTTTTTACTAGATTTGAGCAGCAACTAAAGAACAATACTGCAGAGTTAAAATAGAAATGAAAATCCCACACGCTCTGCTGCTGGTGGAGCTTTTGCACTCATTAGTCATATTTCTATCCTGTTTGACTGTGTTATTACTATTTTCTTTCATTCTTTTTCCAGAGGCTGCCTACAGTTATGCCTGATGACAGTTATTGTTTCCATTGTTGCTTTTCTAGTGCAGTGCCCAGAATGGCATATTGCTTTGCCGTATGTAATAAAACATTAACAAAAAAAAAAGCATAGAAAGGGTCTGCCCACTAAAATAACAACAACATGCCTCTGGCATAGGAAGAGCACTGAAAACCTTCCATCCAGGACTTCCAAAAATGTTCCTGGGTCTGCAGAAATATCACATACAGAAGATTAATAGCTATATATATTTATTTTTTAGCTCATTCCAGAAGACAAGAAGGAAAAATGTGAATCATTATGAAAAACAATACACCCTATACACGCTTTTATTAGTGTAGTATTTGTTAATGAGGAAACTTCTCCTATCCTGACACTTATAATACTGTATTGGAAATCAGCAGTTATTTGACACTGAAGATGAATGATCTCCCACCACATTGAGCTGCAACTGATGTCAAGGACTAGTCAGCAGTGGACTCTCCCTCTAGGATTCAAGAAAGATAGCTGAGGTCCCTCAGGTCTGTAATGCTGTTATTTTCCTTTTTCTCCCATCTTCCCTAACAGAAAAGCAATGTGGGGCAATTATGCACTCCTCTGCAGTAGTACCCCTGGGTTTGATGACTCTGGAGAAGAATGACAGTGCTGAAAAGGATAGAACTTTTTTATTTAGCTACAATCTTGGCCATATTTTCTTTGTGGTAACCACAAAGAAATTTCTACTACAACAGAAATAAAAATGCTTGTAGCTACAAAAGCAGCAGGAGAGCAGGGTGAAAGGGTGATGAAACACATATGTACTAAACTGCCATGCTCCATGCTTGGAATCCTCCAGGACTGATGGGATCCTCTCCAGCCCACAGACCACTTCCATCTCATTCCCTGAGACACTTGTGCATAAACAAGCCTGACTTTTTAATCCTTAAAAGTGTGACTGTATCCTTCAATGAAGGATATTTTCACCATCTTATATTACACATCAAGACTTAAGTGCTTCAGCTGATATTCAGGGTTGTCTGTATAGGTTGACAAAAGGCACCAGTGAATCACTCATGGGAAGAGTTGAAGTCTGACCTCTCTCCCTTCACTAGCCATTCAGGCAGTTCAAAGCTTTCTGCCTAAATTCAAGCTGCCTAAGTGCCTTTAAGTAGACATTGTCATTTCTATTATTGAAATCCAAGATATTAACACAGCACTTACATGTGGGAACTCTTCAAGATAAGACCAAATCCATTTCAACTCCCCAAGAGAAACTCAGACAAAATAGAATCAAAACTCAAAGTAGTCCCCAAACAATTAAAAAAATGCAACACCTCCTATTCCCCAAACTACGAAAAAAAGTACCACCAAAAAAAGAGAGAAAAGTGTCACAGCTTCATTGCCTACTACATATTTTCCTTTAACAGTTTCTGCAACATTGGGAAGTACAGTGCAATCCCATGTCACAGGTGGGGATTTAATATAAAAATGCTAAGACTCAGAAAAGGTACAGTATTCAGATCCATATACTCAAATTTAAGTGTTGGCTTAGTTTTAGAGTGCTACAGTCCTAAATGCTTTAGAGGGAATATGCTTCAATAGGACTCCTTCAGGTCAGATCAGAAGCCTGTGTCATTGGAATGGATCTTCCAAACACAACATTAGATCACTTTTTGGGACTTTTGGGGAAGTTTTCTTCTAAACAGTTTTGAACAGTTGAATGAGTTTTTTGCCAGATGATGTTGCGTAAATCCTCTTTGTAAATCTTGTATTATAATCATGGACAGATTTCCAGACGTAGGTTGTGTGCCGAAATATTTGAATACATGTTAAGGAAAAAGTGAAACAAAAGACACAAGGTGAATAGAATAGAATTGGAATGGAATGGAATGGAATATTTCAGTCAGAAGGGACCTACAACGATCATCTAGTCCAACTGCCTGACCACTTCAGGGCTGACCAAAAGATAAAGCATGTTAGTAAGGGCATTGTCCAAATGCCTCTTGAACACTGACAGGCTTGGGACATCGACCACCTCTCTAGGAAGCCTGTTCCAGGGTTTGACCACCCTCTTAGTAAAGAAATGTTTCCTAATCACACAGAATCACAGAATCACTAGGTTGGAAAGGACCTTTAAGATCATCAAGTCCAACCATTAATCCAGAACCACCATGTCCCCTAAACCATGTCCTGAAGCGCCACATCCACACGTTTTTTGAACACTTCCAGAGATGGCGACTCCACCACCTCCCTGGGCAGCCTGTTCCAATGCCTGACCACCCTCTCAGTGAAGAAATTTTTCCTAATATCCAATCTAAACCACCCCTGGCGCAACTTGAGGCCATTTCCTCTTGTCCTATCACTAGTTACTTGGGAGAAGAGACCAACACCCTCATCGCCACAACCCCCTTTCAGGTAGTTGTAGAGAGCGATAAGGTCTCCCCTCAGCCTCCTCTTCTCCAGACTAAACAACCCCAGTTCCCTCAGCCGCTCCTCATATGACATGTGCTCCAGACCCCTCACCAGCTTCGTTGCCCTTCTCTGGACACGCTCCAGCACCTCAACATCCTTCTTGTAGTGAGGGGCCCAAAACTGAACACAGTATTCAAGGTGCGGCCTCACCAGTGCCGAGTACAGGGGCACAATCACTTCCCTGCTCCTGCTGGCCACGCTATTCCTGATACAGGCCAGGACGCTGTTGGCCTTCTTGGCCACCTGGGCACACTGCCGGCTCATATTCAGCCGGCTGTCAACCAGCACCCCCAGGTCCCTTTCCGCCGGGCTGCTCTCCAGCCACTCCTCCCCAAGCCTGTAGCATTGCATGGGGTTGTTGTGGCCAAAGTGCAGGACCCTGCACTTGGCCTTATTAAACCTCATACAGTTGGCCTCTGCCCATCGATCCAGCCTGTCCAGATCCCTCTGCAGAGCCCTCCTACCCTCCAGCAGATCAACACTCCCACTCAGCTTGGTGTCATCTGCAAACTTACTGAGGGAGCACTCGA
This sequence comes from Phaethon aethereus, assembly GCF_964289735.1. Classification (NCBI taxonomy): domain Eukaryota; kingdom Metazoa; phylum Chordata; class Aves; order Phaethontiformes; family Phaethontidae; genus Phaethon; species Phaethon aethereus. The sequence continues at coordinate 22,548,437 of NC_138577.1, forward strand.
TTCCCTCATCCAGATCATCTATAAAGATATTGAACAAGACTGGTCCCAGAACCGAGCCCTGGGGAACACCACTCGTGACCGGCCGCCAGCCGGATTTAACGCCATTCACCACAACTCTCTGGCCTCGGCCATCCAGCCAGTTCCTCACCCAGCGAAGAGTAAACCCGTCTAAGCCTCGAGCCGCCAGTTTCTCCAGGAGAATGCTGTGGGAGACGCTGTCAAAGGCTTTACTAAAGTCCAGGTAGACAACGTCCACAGCCTTTCCCTCATCCACTAGGCGGGTCACCTGGTCATAGAAGGAGATCAGGTTGGTCAAGCAGGACCTGCCTTTCATGAACCCATGCTGGCTGGGCCTGATCCTTTGGCTGTTCTGCAGATGCCCTGTGAGCACTAATGTCCAGTCCAAGCCTCCCCTGGCATAGCTTTGAACCATTCCCACACATCCTATCACTGGATCCCAGGGAGAAGAGATCAGCACCTCCCTCTCCACTTCCTCTCCTCAGGAATCCATAGAGAGCAATGAGGTGGCCCCTCAGCCTCCTTCTATCCAAACTAGACAAGGCCAGAGTCCTCAGCCGCTCCTCACAGGACATGCCTTCCAGCCCTTTCACCAGCTTTGTTGCCCTCCTCTGGACATGTTCAAGGACCTTCACATCCTTCTTAAATTGTGGAGCCCAGAACTGTACACAGACTCAAGATGAGGCTGCACTAACGCAGAATACAGCGGGAGAATCACCTCTGCTGACCGGCTGGTTATGCTGTGTTTGATGCACCCCAGGATGGGGTTTGCCCTCCTGGCTGCCAGGGCTGATGCTGGCTCATACCCAGCCTGCTGTTGACCAGCACCCCCAATTTCCAGTTGTTTTCTGCAAGAGTATGTTTAAGTTTTTAAGTTCCTTCTCCTTCTCCAGAGAGACAACGAAGCTGGTAAGAGCCTTGCAAGGATCAGGCACACAGATATTCACCAAAGTTTTTCTATTTCAAATATACACAGGCTGAAAAGAAAACCACCTAGTTCTTGCTTTAAACAAGCTTTGTGCTACTCACCATGATAATTCCCATGACATTTCCATAAGCAAGTCCCTCATCATTTGCAAAAAGCTTTCACTGACTTCTTGCAAACTGGAGGAAATGAACAATACCACAGCCTGTGTGAATCTTTGGATCAAAACCTCCAATAATCATAGCCATTAATAGCTTTCAATATAATGCTATTTAATAACAATATTATTGGGAAATCTTCTGAACTAATAGGTCTTTGGGGGAAGATAATGGAAAAAAAGATCTATGAGAAGTACTCAAAATCTAAATAGGCAATACTCAGAAGTCGTAGTGGGAAGGAGCCAGCAGGGGTAGATACATATATGGAAAGAGACAGACATTAAAATAAATACATATATATTTAAATTAAAATAGCATTATAAGTCTTTTGTTCCAAAGCAGAGACAAAGTCAAGCAGATAATTTTTTTTCTTCCCAATAGCCTGTATAGACTGTCTGCTCAGATTTACTTTCCAGTAGACTGAAAATAAAACTAATGTGAATAATCCAGGTGGGCAGCAAGGGGTCAGCTTTTCTGTCTTTCAGGCAAAATATGGTGTTTTCCAAATAATAAAAAGTTCTTCTTTGGATATTTATGTGTTTTGCAAAAATGGCATTTAGCAACAGAATATCATGGGAAATTTCCATCACAGCTTGCTGTATACAGGAGCTCAGAAAGCATTCAAAATAAAATAGCTTAAAAGCGTACCCAGTCAGCGGTGGTGTGGGTAGCGTATGAAGCTACTCCACTCAGCTCCTGCTGAATCAGTGCTGGCTGTCTGCTTCCAAGAGCCTCTCTGCCTCCAAAACTCATCTGGCAGGGAAAAAAATTATAGCTCTGCAACCATACCAAAACAGAGCAGAGAATATCATCCTGCCCATCTCTGGCTCCAGCAGTAACTAGGGATGGGGAGAAGACCTAACTTGTCCAATTCTTGTTCCCTTCTCCCTTTCCAGAATGGCCAAAATTGCTGAGTTGTAATCTATTTCACATTAGCATATCAGGCTTCCCATCTCAACATCCAAATACTTTACTTGCTTCCAGTCAAAAACATGATCTTTGGTGATGACAAGCTGTTCTATGAAAACAGCTACTCAATGCTCTGTCAAAAGAGAAAATCAAGATTCAAGAATTATTAGGAAAGAAGCATAATATTGTATCACATTATAAATCCATTATGTGCCAAAAAATTGACAGGAAAGCAGTTCTGGAAACTGTTTTTATAAAACTGGGGAAAAAAGCAGAGAAGAGCAACAAGGCCAACTAGAAAAGCTCTAACAGCTTCATATCAGGAATTATTAGGGAGACTAGATTCTTTAGCCTAGAAAAGAGATGGTGAGTATGAGAAGGAATGTCAACAGGAGGACGTACTAGAAATATATAAACTTATGAGTAGAAGGGAGAAGGTGAATAGAGCGTGACTGTTCTTTACCTTCTTCTGTATAAAACATGCCTGTATCAAATGAAAATGTGAGGTGGCAGACTCAAAATAAACACGAGATTCTTCAGTAACACAGTTAAGCAATGGAGAGCCTCTAGGCATAGGATTTTGTAGGTACCAGACACTGGGTACATGGTTTTAGAAAGTATTTGGGTAAATTCAAGGAAGAAAAATGATGCCTGGTAGCCTTCGCACATATGAATGATGTTCTTGTTGGCTAAGGGATTCTTTAGCCACAACTTGGTTGAGCTTAGAAGAGTGTCCTGGATAAGAATTATCATGCAGTTTCCCTGTTGTTTTATATTACTTGGCAGTAGCTAGCAGCCACTTGCAGATACGATTTAGGAGAATAGATGGACCTTCATATATGTCCTATTGAACTATTCATTTTTCTTCCAGAGTAGTACAAATGAACACCTGGTGCTGAGAAGCAACGGAAAAGAGTTATGCTGGTACAAAGGTACTTTCCCTCTAATTTTTCAGCACTGGCAGTATGACTGCAGCCTGATTAGACACCTGTAAAATACACTGACATGCATTCCAAATCTTCTGCAGGGATCCTCTGATTTGTACCATCAACTATAAATATAAAGCATATAAATAAATACTTCTCAGATAACATTTCTGTTGGTATCTGGTATCTGCCCGGTATTGCAGCCTCTTGAAGTCCAGCTGTTTCTCCAGGTACCACCATGAACAAAATAAAATGGAAGCTGTCTCCAGAAGGGAAATGGTTGTCTGGAAAGTCCTGTACCACCTTGCAATGTTTTCAGCACATTACTTAACAGCAAACAATCCAGAAATTGAACTTTGTTCTGTATTATCACACTGGAGCTTTCCAATCTGCAGCCAAAGCAAGCGGTAGGATCACAAAGGCTGACTGCATGTTGATTTTGCAAGAGACTGCACATAACTTCAGAGAGCACCAATGACAGCTTTTGCTGTCAACACACCTCACTTTCCGACAAAGTTGGAAATAAAACTATTCATGTTTCAGCTGAAGGTATTCCATGCTTCTGACCACTTCTTATTAACCAGCTCATCCCCAGTTGCTCACAAGTCAGATACCAAGTGTCCGAGATAAACAGGTCACTTTAAAAGAACTACTTTTTTCCTTTCACAAGTGAATTGCTGAGTCATTTATACCCACCCCCCTAAAAAAAAGAATAACAGACCCCATAGAGCCCTCTGGATATTTAGATTTTTGCAATGATAATTCATTATTACATAGCTGATAGAGGAAAACAATTTTGTTCCCCACACTTATTTGCCTACAACTGAAAAGCAGTGTTTCAGACTGTAGTACTTATCATATTCACTAAAAGAGTCCCACTTAACTCAGCCATGCTGGCATCTTGGGTGTTCTTTTGTCCCAATAAACTAACCCTTTAGGCACGAATTACAGGCATTTCACTGGATGAGACACAAACACATACCGTTCCTCATCTGGAGCTGTATCTGTCTGTCTGCTCTGTATCTTCACAGTGCCTGTTTGAGCGTGGATGGCAGTCAGTGACAAAAGTAAAATTCTTTTTATTATTGCAGTAAAAGATAAGCACAGCTCAGCAGTGTAAACATCAGAAATAAAAGCAAAAATCTCATTATTTTTGACTGCAAAGGCAGTTTACTCCCCAATGATACAGGTAATTTAGCTAATAGTTTTTAATTGCTGGTTATGCTTGTTTACTGTTTGCCTGCTTACCCCAGCTGTACAGAAGAGGCATCAGAGCAGCACAGGGATAACATAACCATTTGAGGAAGCTAAACACGTCTCATAACATTTGATGTTCCCAGACATCCCTCGGTGCTTGGTCAGGTTACAGATTATTTAGCTGTCCTGAGACTTCTCCTGACCTGAGTTAACTGTGGCTAAAGTTTATCTCTCATTTCCTGCCCTATCCCCCCACAAACCCCAGCTCCCGGTTATGCTGTCCAGCACCAAAGTCAATCCTGAGGACTGTGTCACAGCTTCGGAACTCTGGGACAGCTTCTGCCCGTCCTCAAGCCTGGCTGCTTCCTACTTCTTCCCCTGTCATGCCTTGTGTGAACTGAGTGAATCTTAAACACAGAGATTCAACAAAACCTCAACACCAGTTGTCAAAATACTGTGAGCTTAGAGACAGCTTTACTACCCAAGACCAGGCTGCTTTCAGCAAGGCAAAGAACAGCAGAGGACTCCAAAACTACCCTAATTGAATTGCTTCAGTAGTGCTTCATTTTATTCACCAGAAAACGTGCCTATTATTCTATCTCTTCCCCATTTCTCTTTTGTGATTATATAGGTTAAAGTAAGCTTTCTGCTAATATATATTGTCTGCCAGCTGTCTCTGAGCCTTTCAGCAGGGTTGCTTTGGGCTCTTTGGCATCCCTTTCAAAGTGTCAGCCCTGCACTGAACTGTGTTGCAATCAACTAAGGACGGACTGTCACTTCATAAACATTGGAGCTTCAAAGCATCAGAACTGTTTTATATTCTTTTACTGAATGGAACCTGAAGCCAGTAAAACTGCTGTTGAGGTGGAGCGTGCGGCAGAGTGCGTGCTCCACTGGAAGGGGAGAGGCGACTGTCAGCACAGAGGATTTACTGCTACCTCCCCTAGTCAGGCATAGCCTTGCCCAATAAAACTGGCCGTGCCATCTTCTCACACCAAGTCTGCCATCCTTAGAAAGCCAAACCCAGCTCCACAACCTGCCTTGTTCCTAGATCAGCTACCAAGCATCCTTTGAATTCAAGATGCAGTGCACGCACGCCAGTCCAAAACATTTAAAATCCAGACTCTCTCAGTTGCAGTCTGCACAGGTAGACTATCTCATGTCCTGCAACACCGGTGACTATGTGCAGGACCAAGCACACAACTTTCACTGTATGAAATCAAGGCCTCAGTACACACTGTATAGAGACAGAGAAGTAGCAGAAAATGGGTAAGAAGGTGTAGAAGGTAAAACAAAGAGGTTCCAGATTCATTAAATTCAAATTGACAGTAGTTTAGGCTGGGATTTTTCACAGATGTTCAGGTGAGAGGGGTGTCTGAATCTGGTGAAAATTCAGTGCAACTCGAAATATTAACTCACATAGGCTGTTTTAAAGATTCCAGGATCCATAAGCTTGTTTTTTGATAGTGATTTCCTCCACGTTGTTTTTGACTGATATTTGAATAACCATATTCTTAGACTCCTTGTTCAGTGTAAGAAGACTGCCCCAAAAACTAAAACACATTTTAGACTGCCTTACACAGTGTTAGGAATGCTAGATAGCTTCATTACTGCAGAAAACCTTATCTGTAAAATGCTACAGAGGAAGACATTTTTCCTGGGTAAAGGAGCAAGGAACCCAGGAGCCAAGTTGAAAACCATGAAGTGGTAACTTTCACAGTGATGGCACCATGTCTTAGTTATATACCCATTTGAGCCTGCTTATATGCCAAGCATATCTTTAGATACAAAGGTAAATTCTTCTCTTCTATCAGGGAAAGAGAAATTCTGCCTCAGTGTTTGCAGTAGAAAAAGAGACATGGAGGAAACAGAGTGGTGACTGAACAACCACACAAGCTCATCTCTCACAGGAGTCCAAGGAAGAATAAGAGCACCCACTGATTTAGACCTTACATTTTACCCTTTATTAGTTTCTAGGGTTTTAATGGGTTTAGTCACAGACTTATTTAGGTTGCATATTTCAGTCTTCCCAAATCTAAAAGAGGAGAAACTAAAAGAGAAAGGAGCTAAAAGGCACCCATTGTTTTTACAGCACAGTGTTTGTATTTCCAAAATCTGAGTTTTCTCCTACAATTTCTTAATCCTGTTACGGCAATAACAATCACTGAATATTCTTGCTTTCAGTTTCTTCTGCTATGCCTAAATTTAGATCAAGGGTTTGAATCTGTCATCTCCTGCTCTGGAGTTCTCTATTTGGTTACTTCACAACATTCCTCTCTAGAAAACATTTACAGTATGTCTGAAGCACTATATAAGCATACATTAATTAGTTCCTATAGTTTCCCTTTATGGTAAGCACTTTTTGTACCTCAAGCTGTTTAGTAACCTGAGACAGATCTACGGGAGAAACAGTTCATCTGGATTAGCCTCCTTGATTAAACTGCAACACACTATGCCTTTCAGAAAGCAAAGCTTTATCCACCATTCCCTGTATTTGGTTAATTTCTAATCCCTAAGAGATTTTTTTATCAGAAGAGTGCCCCCAGCAAGTTCTGCTCACTGGTATCTCTTCCAGGGCCCATATCATCCAGGTTAACAACACACCACACAGACCGTGTTCTGGGTATTTCTCCAAGACGTTCTCACTTGTGACTTTTGTTCCTTTACCTCCATTCCACTCAGGTTATTGCACACCCTTGTAAGAACTCCTGCAGCTATTCTGCAGGCATTAGTTAATACAGAAATCACTTAAGTGTAAACCCAGCTTGCAGCTAACTCCTCATAGCCTGCTACTGTTCATATTGCTTCAAATGTAATGGCCGTTCAACTCATCTCCAAAGTCTTGCTCGTGCCACTGCTATTGAAGGTGTACTTGTTTCTATCTAAATTCAGCTTTCATTCTTTGAATAACATCATCTTCAATCTCTTAACTGTCAGTACAACTTGTTTCCTTAGATCCTTCTGTGCCATTTTTGCTCAGGCTGCCCCTGCACAAAATCTCACCACATTCTTCTTCCGACCCTGGTAATATGTATTCCAAATCAGCTATGATCAGTTTAATGGATTGCTGCTGTTATTGTGGATGCACTGGTATCTCACTGCAATGCCCATGACTGTTTTCTGCAATTGCTTTGTGTGAATGCTTATCATCAGGACCAGAGAGGCCTTAGGTTTTTGGCTGCTCTCTCATAGCACACTGCCTTAATGCCCCGTTTGCCATCACATCTGTGGTTCCTCCACTCATCTCCAGCAATACTATCTCTCACAGCCACAAAAAAATATTTCAGTTCCCTGGTTCATCATTCCCTCTTCATTCACTTCTAACCTATGTGTGGGTTTATCAAAATATCTGTTACTGTAAGATAATGAACCTTTCCTGTCACCTCTCCTTTGGCTATCTTTACTTAACCTGCTCATTGCTTTCTCTTGGATCATGGTCTTACTTGGTACTGAACCGTTCAGATGGTCCCTGAATATAGCCTATTGCCCAAAGGCACTTTGAGAGACCACTCAATATCATGGCAATGATATGAAACCTGTATTAGTTCTGACCAGTATTTGTAAACCCTTACAGAGATGGAGATTTCCCAAACAGTCTATCCTATACAGTCATTATTACACTTTTCCTAGTATTTAAACCAAATCCTCCATCCTAAGGAAAGATTTCTGAAGATTAAAGCATTCACAAAACTGCTAAGAAGTAGGACTTACTGGCTTGAGCACAGTCCTATGATAACACATCTAACTTCTATACAGAATATTTGTGTTTCTCTCCTTTATCTATAGCGAGTGGACTTATCTCATCTGTCTAGCAAAATTATTCGGGGCAAGTTTTTCTCCTCAGTGTATTCACATAGTTCATCCAAAGAGGGATGTATGAACTCCTCACTTCTGTATGCACCAGTGCAGAACAGTCAGTTGAAACTGAAAGTCATTAAATGAAAATTTTCACTCTTGATCCTTTTCCTTCTCCCCTAAGGTTACTCTTTCATCATAACATTAGCATATCAGTAGTCAGAGAACAGGTGTATTTTAGAGACCACCTATTTATTCTCCTTTCAACTGCTATATCCACCAGCAAAACCTGAATTTGCAAAATTCTTCAGGAAAAACTAATATCATCATGTGAATGATGTTCTTAAATTGTTTAGCTATAAGTGAAGTTCTGCTGCTACATACAAAAGATTTCCCTGTTTTCAGGTGTTACAAGTGCATTAGACTGAAATTTGATATACAAACTATTAACCTCAAAGAAAGTTTTCAGATCAGAAATCTGGGGCTCCAATTACTTGCTTTACTGAAGCAATGCTTATAAATGGAATTAGAAGGTGAAAGAAATGTATGTTTGAAATTTATTGTTAGAACTAGATTTTTCAGTGCAAGCAGTGCACTTAGAAGTGTGTCTAGTGCCTTCCCTCAATCTAGATTTTCAGGACTTTTAAATATAATCCAAGCCTATTAAGGAACTTTCAGTCAGCCCTGTGAAAACTGTGTATGGGTAGATAGTCATATTCTTTTCTTTGAGATGCAGATGATGAGATTAGACAATTTGCTGTTAGAACTCCTGTTCAAGAGTGAGAATTCAGCTGTGTCCAACTCGGTCTCCTTACAGAACATGTCTGTTTCCTTTACAGACAAAGGAGATCAAAGCCCTACCTAAGGGTTGTGTTTGCACACCTTAAATACCTGAAGCAGCTCTCATTCCAGGGTCACAGCATACAAGTAAAACTTTATGGGCCAATTAGAAAATTAGAGTGTAACATCGGTTGACCACAGCTGCCTCTGGGATAGAGATACCAGCAAATTAGTTTGCTTACAGCTTGGCTACACAAGAAATAAGAGAACCTCATAGGAAATACCAAGATAAGAATTTCTCCAGGACGCTGCTTAAAAATTTCATGTTGAAATTGATTAAAAGTGTTTAAAAACCTATTATTTATTTTCCTACATTTTCCCCCTGTTTTTTCAGCTATAAATAATACCTGGAAAAGCATTCATGCTAATTTCCTCAGGCAGACATTCCTGCTCCTTTGCACTTCCAAGAGCATGGTAGCTATGGTATCAGTACACAGTTTTAGCCTATTAGTTTCCTGGGGATTTCAAAAACATTTGTCCTCAAGTACAAATATATTCAGGGTGACTCAGCTGTGATTTTCCACAGTAACTATTGAATTTACATGCAAATTTGGAAGCTTGTGTAAATAGTTAATGAGCCCAGAATCTGAGGAGGAATAGAGGGGAATATGTTGCTTATTTGCCTGAGACCAAACACTGTGCATCTCAAATGTTGTCCAAACAACACAGACAGTGGGAATTGGGCCAGTGGTACTGGTAGCATCTATCTGTCCAAGTAGGCAAACACCTTACTGCATTTCCATAGTAGAGAACTTACATAACTAATTACAGAGCAGGCAAGATGTGGTGCTTATTTGAACAATGTGTCATCTATCTTGACTTTAAAACAGGGTTGAAAATAACTTTCAGAGAAATTAGTTTTGCATTCTAGACCCACATATTGGGCTCATTTTAACTTGCACAGTATTTACTTCTAGTATATTTGCATAGCATGTTTTTAGTTATAACTTTCTGCTGCTGAGCACGGTTGTAGTCGAGAAGAAGGCCAGTGACCTCACTTCCAAGCATATGGAGAAAACTACTAGTTAGCCCTGATTGTTAGCCCTGAAGAGGACCAGACTGCAAAATACCCGAGGATGGGCATGTAAATATCTCTAGCAAGCATTTCAGTTTTTCAATATTTTGGAGCCGATCCTGGATACGGGAAATACAAACAACATGTGGGAAACTCCCATCACATGTTCTACCAGTCATTGCTCAAAAGAGTGGTGCAACAGTTCAGCTGGTTGTTTAACGAAGAGCACAGGATGGGGCTTCCAATCCCCATTATCCTGACAACAGCTTCCTATACCAGGAGCACATCTGCTCACAGAATGAAGACATGTCCACACCTTAGTGATAGCATGTGCATGCAAGATGTGCATCTCACACTCGTTCGGTAGCTGTAGACAGATAGTACACATTCAGTGGGGCTGCAAGAAGCAGTTAAGGCCATAGCTGAGTGTAGTAGTCCTGAGGATCTGAGTGGCACACACTGAAAAAGCCACTTGTCCTTTCCCTGCCATTTCCTCCATACAGTCACCCAGGAGTGCTCCATCCTCGGTAAGGAAAGGTGGGAGATGGAAGAAAAACGTAAAAAGAATGAGAAGAAACAGGTAGAAGAATAAGCTTATGCTCTAAGAATCTCCAGACATCAGAGAGTTACTTCATTTCTATTTTGGGTATTTTCTGGGTGAAACCATTTTCTCAAGGGGAAAAAAAAAAAGCGAGTCTGAAGACAGAAAAGCGCTAAAACCTGGCAAACTTATACAAGTGTGTCCAGCCTCTTGCCTCTTGATTGCAGAAGCCAGAACTTGAGAAAATAACACTTGCTTTCTTGCAAAGCTTGTGTTAAAGATGCAGAAAAATTGAGACAATGTGAGATTCCTGTGGAAAATAAAGAAGGCACAGGACTTACTGGTAATCAAGACCTTTTTACAGCTAGCAACGGTTAGGAGAGGAGCTACTGCAAAGATAATGACCGCTAACTCAAAGCTGGTCTATGTTCCTCTCATGCATGTAGACCTCTGTGGATCAGCTACACCTCCCATCTGTTCCCTTGCCCTCCAGCTAGCTCCTGCGCAGAAGGTTTAGAATCAGACACTCTGCTCCCCCATTGCCATGGGCACTTTCTGGGAGGAGTTTGTAATGGAAATTTCAACTCACGTTTGCATCTTTCCTCAGCAGTACATCTGCACACTGTTTCCAAAATGCTAACTCCAAGGAGTTGGACATTGTCATTGCACTTGCCATCATTGATGATTGTGAGCAAAACTGCAGGTTGAGCCCACTGGAGCTCTCACAGTCGTTTTGTGCCAAGGCCTTGCTTTGCTTGCTGGTATTCCATGGCAAAAAGGAAATAAGTCTGCAGACCAAACTTGAAAATAGCACAATTTTATAAATAGGGAGCATCTGACTCCTTCAGGGGAATCCTTGAGCTGGAACAAGCCTCTCAGCTTTATATTTACAGCCTGCATTCTTGGCTGAACGAAAAAAAAACGACCCACAACAAAGAACCAACACAAAAGCAGAAAATTGAAAGAGGAACTAAAGAACCTGAAATAGTTCAGAGAAGGAAAACAGAATATACTGTTCCTTAGCAGAAAGTAAAACCAGACAGGCAGGATTCCTCCATTATGTACAAGTATCAGGATGAAAAGTTTTGATGCAGTACATTGTGGACATGATCTCAGGGCATGAACTGCAATAAAATTTGGTGGCCAACAATTGCTGACCCTGCAGTTGCTATAATTTTTCTGTGAAAGATGAAAGAAGTTCAAGTTGCTGCGAAGAAGTGTGCCTGGCACAAGGCACTCATCACCCTTGGTGCAGCACAGCACTGGTCGTGATAATTGTTTTCAGCATCTGCACTAGATGTCCCTGTGGCATGGCTGGACTCTCTTCTCACACCAGAAGATTGTGTCGTGCACCTTTACAGGGATTCCTCTTACAAGGAGATGAACTCAGGTGGAAGACTGAGCCCTGGTAGGAGTGCCATCGGTGTTTCATTTTCATAACTAGTACAGAAGTCTACATTAATCCCCCAGTAGGGCACATGCCAGTCAAGCACGTGTACATAAGCCTCTCAGTTTTGAACAGTGCTCAGAGTGGAATAACACAGCCTGTGGTGACTTTTGTAAAAGTAAATATGGAAATGGATATAACTCATGCATCAGTGAGTGCAGGACTTCTGTGCTGGCTGTGTCTCAACTCTGTGTTGGCCATGTCTCAAATCTGTGCTTAAGAAACTTTATTTAAAAATAATTTGGTTTATATTGTAGAAGTCCCAGTTTGGTCACCTGAGTGAGACAAAGTGGTGTCCACAACACAGAGAACTCCGGCTCCATTTGTAGCAGATATGGCTTTGGCAATCTGAGATGTTACCAACTTTAGCAGCTTAGTTCAGTCATGAAGCAGTCCCGTGCAGCAGGGGCTGTACACAGGCCTCAGATAGCACATGTTACAGTCTCACATTTAATTTATATCGTCATTAATTTCATCTTTCAGTAATATACCAGAATGAACTAAGACTGAGATCACACAACATCAGCTTTACCAATGTACTTATGAAGGTATCAACATCCATAAGAAATACAGTTTGGACAGCTAAGGCCAGTGGTGGCACCCCCAGGTACCAATAAACATGAAGCTACTTGGGATTGAAATGGAGGATCCTTAACGCAAAGGTGATCATACCTCTAAAGCCAGGACAACTTCATGGAGATATTCTGTTGTTAGCAGTCATAAAATAAACAAAAATTATACTCCCAAAATATTAAAACTAACTTCTGATTCAACAGCAACATACATGTTTCTTGAGCAGATTTTCTCCACTTAATATTCTGAACAAGATTTTCATAAAAGAGTGATCAGGCATCATTAACTTTCACTTTGAGCATATGAACAGCTTCAGTGACATTTATAAATATTTGATTTCTCTTCAGGCCAATCACTTTGTGAACTAGAAGCAAACAACTCATAACAAAAGATATTTGTATGACAAAGGACTTGAACATATCTATTCTTACAAAGTGAAAATCTTCGTTAACAAACGAAACAACCCAGAAACCAAATCAAAGGGGTGTACAGAATGAACACTACCAACAAACTGTGAGGTCACATAAATAAAATTTGATTTGCGATAGGATCATCAGTAGAAGCAGTAAGTGTCATGACTTCCCTCAGTGTCACAGTAAAGCAAGTTTTAAGAAGTCTTAACAAAATGGAGGCCAGCTTTAACTGTATACACCTAGATACGCCAATGCATATTAACTTCAACACATACAGCTTGATATTTGGAGTCATTATGTAAACAAGATTAAATTTAAGAATCTTTTACAGGGCTGATGTGATGCTCCTTTTTTTAAAGGATGATTTGTCAATGCTGTATTTGTTTACTGATAATACAATACAGTAAGCAATAAATTTGTGATACAAAGCTCTGAACAAACATAGCAAGTAAGCTACCTAGTTGAGTTTATATTCACCCACAACTTTACTAGAGTAGTTTTTGTCTCTTCAAAGTAAGATTAAATAAAAATAAGAAAATAAGAAGCTTTTTTGGTGATTGATGTATTTTATCACAAATCCGGTATCCAGCAAAGCCTGAAGCCTCTCTTTTTCAAAAAAGAAGGTGTACGGGGAATGGAAGGGAGAGTCTCCAGCTTCATCTAATTGCCTATTAATGCAGCTTCCCTGTATCTAGTGTCTTAATGACCTTAACCTGTGACTGAAGTTTGTCAATACAAAAAATTTTGCATAGACAAAAGCTGTGATCACATTTTCCTCAGAAATCAGATTAGAAAATAACCCATTGCTATTGGAAAAAGATAAACTAATAGTTTTGCACTGGAAAACAATGTCACAAATAGATGTGATGTAGAGAGGAAAAAGAATTGTAAGGTCCACTTACTTATTTAATAAACAAGAGTGTGAAAATATTAATAGCAAAGTTTTCCTTCAGTTTTCCATTTCCTTCTGCATGTATCTGATGCCATGACACTGTTCACAAAGGTCCTTCCCCTTTTCCTCGTATTGTTTTGACACGAGGCTTTCACTGCCTTAAGCTAAGGCAATTAAAACTTTTTCTTCTGGATGCTACCTCTCCCCTCAACATAGGCCCGGGAAAAGATTAAGTAAGAATATGTGGAAAATCTAAACCACGAGACAAAAGTAGTAGTGTATCATCACCAAACCAGTAAAATCTAAATGTTCTCTTCAACCCCTTTCACCCATACAGTTTCAATACCTGGCAATCTGAAGGTAAGTCCTAGAGCTAAACAAGATACAGTAGCTGGTCAAAAGCATTTTTTGCTCCTTTTATGCAACAGAAGCTTTCATTATGCGTCTATGACAGCACTACTGAGAAAATAATCTTCTTACCAGCTTCTACTTAATATTAAATCCCGCTATGCTAAATAGCCTGATATGTCTAAGCAGTACAGATCTGAAACTTTATTTTGCAATGTTTCCTGACTAGTCTTTGTTCACTAGAGGAAGAAACAATTCAGAGCTTGTCTGGGCATTTCATCCACAAAACTGCAAAATATTTCTGAGAAGCTTCATAATATTGAATTTTCCTAAGACAAGACTTAAAGCATTTGTGTCTCTTTCCAAAATTTAATACTCATTTTTCATTTTATAATGAGGTTTTCAAAACCCTAAGATGCTTTATTTAAATTAGTCTTTGATAAGATTAATTTTTCCCTCCTGATGAAGCTATCTAGCGCTCTCACACAGCAATACAGTAGTATGTATTCTATGTGTGCTTATTATGTATAGACATATATACATAGACATGAAACAATCATTTTACAGGAGCAGGAAAACAGTGTTGTGCATAGGCAGCCTGGTTCTCAGTGCTTTGCCTTCATGCCTTTGCAAATTGGCTAGAAAAGTTCACTATGCTCCATTCACTTTATATTTCTATACATGGAAAACTGTTTAACTTCACTAATTTCATAGTTTCCCTTGTGTGTATTTATAGATGTTTTGAATTACTTTTTCTTATTTCAACACACTTCTGGTCAGGTGGAATCCATACAATCTGTGAAAAAGAGCACCCGAGCAGAAATCTGCACCAGCTTATCTGAATCTATTCTAAAGCTACTTTTAGTTAAGGAAAGACAAACAGTGTAAAGCCAGCCTTTACTGTGGTTGTAGCGTTCTTATCTATGTCACATCATGTGTGACCTTCAAGAAAACAAGTTCATAATCCAGTCAGCCACTAGGATTTGAAACACCATTTAGTATTTAACATAGTGTAACACCTTCAAACGTCACATTACTATTAACATTTATTTTGATCCGTGAATGAATGTTTCCACTGTACGGCAATAAAACCATCATCATTAGTAGATATTCCAATTCTTAAAGAGGACTTGAAAATTTAATGTACGCCAGACAGGCTGACCAACAAACTACATAAGTCCAGGACAAAGCTAATCTATATAGATTGTTAGGTAGGAAAAAACAGTTTGATTTCATACTCTACGCTCATGGAAAAACATGATTGACATACATGAACTATTTCCACCTAAATAATATTAAGCAAATTACTGCTCAGGAAATTATACTATTACATAGAATCAGTGGGACACTTCCAGGTACAGCTTTTTAAAAATGTTAATCTTTGGGTTTTTTTCTGATTTTTTAATCTTAATTACACATACAAGTATGAATGCATAAACATGCATATACCCTTCCACATCTTTCTTTAAAACTGCTGATATTAGCATAGCAAATCGTGTTTAAAAATCATGGCTCTCAACCTATGACTCTAGTCTGTACTATACGTGCCAAGACTTAATCACTGTACAATACCCAGATTGCTTGGACAAGCAGTGAAGAGGATGCAAGAATTTACTATGTTCTACAGCTATACCTGACATCAAGGTCTTAAAATTAATACTGTTAGGTTAAGCTCAACTGCAAGTGGCATGGGCAGATAGGGTTTTCATACAAGGCTAGAAAAACACCACCCAAGTATTGAAAACAAAATGCAATTTATTTGGTATTTTATGCCATAAGGGAATATGTCTATACTTGATTTAGAAACCTCTATGTATATTAGCGCTGTTTTACTGCATTCTGTGTCATGCAAATTGCATAAAATAAGGAAGGGGTGTGATAAGTACATTCACCCATGACTAGAAACAACAGTTAAAGACCAGCAACCCCAGAACAAAAGAAGGAAACAGTAGTGGCAATCTTCTGTAGGTCCCATTTTCTCTAAATTTTCTGATGAGGTGGGGGAAGGTGAAAAAGTGCAGTTTGATGGAGAAAATTTTTTCCAAGAAACTACAAATCAGGTGCTGGCACTGAACCTTAAACTTTATGAAAGGCAATAGAATTCAGGCGACACTGCAGAAACAACACATGAGGACGAATGGCAAAGGAATATGACAGAAAAATTACAGGACTGATCTAGGAATTTAATACCTGACTGAAAGAGGTAGAGGCTGGAGGTTCAGTGTTTTGAATTCCATAAAAGACTTGCATATAGAGTCTGAAACACTCTTCCATGTAAGGAAAATATATTTATGTGTTTTATTAGTGCTTATACGTGTTTAAGACTTACATGATTTACAAAGGGTGACTTGATTTCAGATTGACCAAGGTCCCAGGAGCTTCCCCACAGAGCCTGGGGAGCTGCTCCATTCATTGCCCTCTCACCTTTGTGTGCGACAACAGCTATGAATGATGCTGAAGCAGCAGGACCCGTAATGCTGGGCTTCTGCAGATAAACGTGCTCTGCGGATGCGGTGCCCCATGCCCAGCCCACGGGGCTTGGCAGAAGGATCATAACGCTAAACTGTCACGTCTCATTCAGATCACACAGGTCTAATGTACACGGGACAAAACAGGCAGGCTGGTAGCAGTAACATTACCAACCTAGAGCCGAATCCTGTGCTTTCTGGTCAGACCTCCCATCACCTTTGACAGGAAGATAAAGAGTCATCATGGGAAATAGATCCTCAGCAACTGTGGACTTTTCCTTTAAAAGAGGCATGTTGAAATGAACTAGCACATTCCCCATCAGCATTTTATCAGGTGTGTTAGATAAACCGAAGAAAAGAGAAGGATGTGTTTGCTGCAAGGCTGCCAGTAGTTTCATTCCAGGTGTTTAAAAGATCCTGGCATTAGGTATAAAGTAAAAATTAAAGTAAAAAAAGAGAAATCCTCTTCACCTGATCCTTCAGGATGAGCTGCTATTGACACAGATGATATAGCAGTATTCATCAAAGCACCAGCTTCTCTAGGAGGAAGGAAATCCCCTTACCTCTGCTTTCACAGAGGAATTTTAATAAAGAGCGCCCAGAGCCACAGGCACTGCTCCCACCCTGGCATGTAAAGCACATGCCTTAAAGTTAACAGCTGGCTTTTCTGAGATCTGCAGTCTTAAGGTCAGGCTGTTTCTCAGGGGTAGCACAGCAGATATGCACTGGATACTCAAACGCGTGCCAGCAATTTTGCCCAGTGGGCTTGTACAGTATCTTCACTTTGTTATGAAGTGTTTGGGAGGCGGTCGGGTTGTGATCTGTCAGCAGTTCAAATGTGAAGTTTGTCTTTCTGGACAAAGGGTCCATTTCATGGTTAACTGCAGTTCCAGGAATATGCTTCCAGGCCTGTTTTTCATGGCCAAAGAGTCAACCACTGCATTATCATAACTATTCACATTTAGTAGTCAGTAGGGCTGCCTGGGAAGTAGACAAGGGCAGATTTTCACAGAAATCCTGAAGTGGATGTTGACTTTATCATAAAGACATTAAAACACAATGTTATTGCGCTAATATCGTACTCTAGCATCTACCTTGCAAGGTAGATTAGGCAGTGGTAATAAAATAAAGGAGAAAGACTGATTTCAAAGTCTCAGGCTCAGGATATACGGTCTTTTCTACTTTAACTTTACTGATAGGAGATATCTATATAAATAAGTTCACAAATCCTGTAACATTTAAGTGTAGATAAATGAAATGCTCTGATGTCAAACAATAATTATTTCTAATTGTCAAGACTTGTGTACTCCCTAAAATAGCCAGAAATCCAGCTTATTATAATGCCATAAAACAAGATGGATAACGCTACACTTTAATTTGGAAAACTTCAGTAAGCAGAAGACTTAAACCCTAAGGCAATTCAAGTACTTAAATGCTATATATTTTATTTGCTATAGGAAGGGAAAAGAGTGAGTCATCCGAGCTGATATTTTCCACCATGGACAAGTTTATACTTTAGTGTGAGCAGGTCTCTAATTGAAATTGTCAAAGGAAAACATTTTCTGTTACAATCTACTGCTAAATTCTAACTAACTAATCCACCTAATGGATCCTATGCAAAAAAACAGATGTTGGAAGCAAAGCATTTTTATGTGTTTAGGTTGATATCCTGCATCCTACTGCATAAAAGGTAGAACTTGGTTGAAAACTGCATTTAGTTAGTAATTCTAAAGGAGCTTACACAAAGAGGTGTTCTAGAGCTAAAACTTATAGCTGGTAGTTGCTAAATGGACTCAAATTTGAAAGCCCGCTGCACAGAGGAGTTTAACTGGTTCTAAATGGAGTGATCCGTCACATCAGATGTATGGCAGACAAGCAAGTTATTTTTCACGCTGTAGCTCATAGATGCCAGGAAGCAGCAGACCTTGTCTACCTTAGAAAATTTAACATTGCACATTTATGGGTGCAGCTGAACTGGGTTTGAACATACTTGTAAAGGGATATAGGACCAAAACATTTACCACAGGTACTATGTAGTTCTATACCTTTACCTCCATTACAATTTCTGAACAACACATGCAGACTTGACCATCAGTTGAGTGTGTCTATACTTGTACTAAACAACAGTTGACTACTTTTCCGCTTAAGTTGTTGACCATATTCTGGAGTGAGATCATACATAGGCAAATTTTTGCAAACCATGTTTTCGTTATCACACTCCATAATGCAAGACATTTAACCCTTTTGCTTTGAATTATTTGTCCCCTATTAATTTCTTTTCTCTGTGCAGTAATACAGCAGTTTCTCCCTATTGTGTTTGAAATACTGCATGCTTCTTAGACCTTCCTCTTGGGAACAGAAACCTTAAAACTAAGTACAAAACAAGATGAACACTTTTTTCCCCACATAATTTCCCTGTGTTTGGAGTTCTTAGTTCCTCCCTTACCTTTGAGAGAGGTAACACAGGCTAAGAGGAACCACAGGCACCAGGAAAATGAATTTATCTTGTGCAAACAAAGCTTTCATCTTGTCATCTCCATGTGCAGTGTATCTTGCTTTACTAGTTTTCAGTTACAATTAATGTTAATACCTACTTTTGTTGTTTTTCTCATTCCTTTAAAGACATGTTGTAGAGAAGTAAGACAGGTTCATTTTGGTATTCATTTCTGTGCTGACACGAGTCAGCTGGACTCTGCATCGCTTCTGCAGAATCCCTTGGCGAGGGAATTTATAGGACAGAACCACAAATCAGGTACACTGGGCTTCGTGCAGTGCTCTTCACCTGTGGTAAAATGACAGGAAGATCTGAGTTCAGTTCTGGTTTGCTGGGGTTTTAGCAGCCTCAACTAGTACAAACCAACCAGGTTTTGCCGCTCATGAGACTTATCTAACTCCCTATAGTACAACTGGCACATTCTTTCCAAATGTAAATTTTTGAGAAGTACTGAGAGCTTTTTTGCCCAGCAATGTGTTGTTAAAATCACTTTGCCTGCAAATCCATCAGCGTGGCTGCTGTTATATTCACTGCCACCTCCACTGAGCTCCCACAGCTGAGGGAGAACAGCAAATAATGGGCTTAGGTAGATATCTAAACATCAACACAGGTATTTATCACGCAGTTTTCTTCTTCTTTGCTAGTGCTCTTGATTAAATAACTTTCGTGTAACCTCACATCTCAGGTACAGGCACAGATGTAGCCAGTGTACATTATTGCCTAGGTAACTAGAAATAAGCAAAAGCTAAAAATAGTTAGTGAAAAGTAGCTAAAATAAATAATGAGAACTGAAATAAAAGAGCAGCAAAGTATATTTCAAAGATAAAGGCAAAACCAAGCATGGTAAAATAATTTGGACAACTGCAGATTTGAAAAGGTTGATAATTTATACATGTTGTCTAATCTGAATTAGGCATGCCAACAGTTTGTCAGATTATAAAAGTCAAACATATTAATTAAAAATATTGTCAGATAATTAATATTTTTAATTCTTTTAGTTTTCCCTAGGTATTTTCAATACACTGAAGAAGTATTTTTCCTCGCCAGGTCTTGAATGTAGATTACGTTGATAGGAGACCTAATTCATCAACAGCTTCCATTTCTACCTCCATAACGACACTTTATGATAGGTTTCTATTGCATTTTACCATCATGTAAAAATACTGCTATACACACAGTCTGATAATGTTAGAAAGTATCTAGATATCACTAATCCAGGATAGTGTCAGCTATCCACTTCATTCTGCATTTAAAGGTAGAAACTTAATATGTTGTCTGGCCAAAAAACAAAACAAAACAAAACAAAGGGACATGACTGTAACAATCCACAAAGGCTAAATGCAACCTTAGAAACCTTGCTGTAATCTCAAATATTTCCATTTAGCTTGCTGTCCCTCATTATTTGCCTATGCTTTTCAAGGCTATTGATTTTCAATGTCATCTTTTCTCTTAAACAGCTATTGGCTGAATTAATTTCCCAGCTGTAGTTCCCATCACCTTTCTGCAGTACAGCCTTTGGCTTCCCCCTTGTTTCTTGTCTTGTTTGAAATTTTTTGTTGTGCTTATAAAGATGATTTATGTTGTAGGTATTCTTGCGTATTTATAAGTCAAATATCATGTCATCTGAAATTGAATAATATCAACTTCAATTTCTACATTACTAATTAAAATATCAGTTAAGACTTCAACACAAAACATTTACAGACATGCTTTGTTTTGACTCCAGTGAGACTCCTCCCATGAGTCAGATGTTCAAGCTTAAGCAAAATAAAGATGTGGAGGGACCTACTCCACCACCAGGTAATCCTTTGGCAGGTCAGAAATTTGTTTTCCAAGCCACTGAGTGGAACAGGCACAAAAAACATCCCAGGAGTGTGTCCCACCCACAAGACTATTGGGTATCATAGAAAAGCCATCTTAATCTGTTGGCATTATTCCACCTGGGATAATAATTAAATATTCATTGAGCCAAAGAGAAGGAGACAAGGACTTTCAGGCTCAGTGGTTAGGGCACTGAGGTGGGAACAAGAGATTCCAGTCTCTGCTTCACTGAATATTTAGTTATTTATAAAGCAGAACAGCTCCAAAGATAAGATTAAGAAAGACCCTCTCAAGAATAGACACCAACCTGCAGATTATTGCATGTGGAAACCTAGATTTAAGTCCCTACCTCCTATCAGGGTAAGGATTCAAAGCTCAGCCTTTTATATCCATCAGAGTACCCGAAACACTGGGCAGCTGAGTAGAACAAACCTAAACATCAGCATGTCCCCAGAATCTCAGTCTGCCTACAGGTGACACCTCATGGGAAGGGTCCATGATTCAGGATTGCTTAGATGGATGGATTTGCAGCTGCAAAAGATAGCGAGAGCCTTAAAATTTCATCAGGGTCTTGGTGTGGGCTAGTAGCTCCAGCTAACAAATTGTGTGGTTAGAAATCTGCTTTTCAGCAGAAACTTAGGGGCTGAACACTTAGTCAGCAGAACCAAGTGTGGACAGTCCTGCCTAAATTTCATTGTGCTGAGTCAGTGAGATGCAGAGCATAATGACATCAGAAGAAATTGCATTTTGATTTTTTTTTTTTTGTTATTGGGTACCATCATAAGTAAATGTGAGTATTCATTTAAATTTTTAAATAAAGAAGAGACTTGCATAAGCCTTTATAGTTTGTCTTCCAGGTTGGTCTGATAAATATTTAAGTGAGTTTACTTTGTCATTATTATTCTACATAAATTGCTGTAATTGTTTAAAGTGGTTGTTTTCATCTAACTACTTTGTCTTCTTATCCCTACCCAAAACACAGGAAAAGATTAAAGCATTTGATTTTTCTGTTCTGAAGAATAAGTTTAGAAAAGTTTAAATCAGCTGTCGGACTTGAATCTGCTAGTCTTCGCAGGCCCACAAAAAGTGAAGTCACAGCGTTTCATAAAAGGGAGTTAAAAATGCAAATAGAATTTGTCTGCCCTTTTTCCTCTTTCCCTTATAAAAGACAGGTTTTAACCTTTTTCTTTTCAAAGCACCACAGATAGAAACAAAATTCTCATCCTGTCAGGTGAAAAAAAAAAAAAGGATGTTATTTCCACCAATGCCAATGCCCATGGCAGGGCTATGGTGAGAATCTGCTGTTCGATGTGAACTTTCTTTTCAACCCTTGCTCCATTGGACATCGACACTGAAAAAGCAGAGGTTCCTCACCCACAGCAGCTGCACACTCTATTGATAGTGCTAGGAGGAGGATTACGACTCAAGCCCTGGGGATTAGGGGTTCCAGGTTCCTGGTGAGGCCACAGATTTCCTGCATGTGCTTGACTAAATCATCATGCTTCAGTGAGCCAGATTTTTTTCTTAAGTATTTCAGCACTTCATCATGTAGATTGACACCTAATACCTTTAAATAACTCACACATGTTCCTTCATTTCCTGCACTGCTAAGTAGGGATAATGCTGTCTTTTCCCCATGGAGTGGTGTGAAGCTCAAGTCATTAACATATGTAAAGTGCTCTGAAAATCTCACATTGAAACCTGTGGAGGCCAATAAAGCACGCTTGTATTCTTGTTTATGATTTCCTCAGGCACAACAGTCTCTCTGGAAAATGAGTATTTAAAGAACGACCAAGTTCTACCTCAAAGTTTGATAAAACTATAAAAAAATACCACTTCATGCTATGTGTAACATCAGCACAGTATCTTAAAATGACATTCAGTTTCTTTGCCACATATACTGGAAACAGGCATCTTGAAAAAAAGAAAAAGAAAGTCTGGGAGAGGCGTGTTGGAAAAGTGAAGAAAGTTATATACTGCTAAAGCAGCGCACATATTTCAGAATACAAATAGTTACATGCAGTAAAAAGCTACACAATACCTTCATATCCTTTGTTATTCTGTGAAGCAATGCACCTTTGTGAAAATAGATTTATGTCCACTCTTTATTTTATCTACAGTCTTATATCAAACTAATGGAAATGTAACTGTCAATTAATAAAATGCTAAACTATTTTTAGCTGGAATAAAAGGATCGTGTATTCTGTGTAGTTAAGTCACAGAATAAATAAATAAGTTTAGAATGTTGATACCATAGTGCCATGTCAACTTTAGCTAAGTTTATCTCAAGTGTAGATTTTCCGTGTAACATAGCATACTTAAACAGGTGTATCACCTGCTTCTTTGTGAACACAGGACAGAATCTAATTCCTGAACTGTAACAGGAATGAAACACATCATCTCTGTGTTACGGTTTTAGCATATAAGGGCTTTAAATGGTTAATTTATTAATTGATGCTCTAAGAATGTTAAGGATATTAGTATTCTATTGCATAACTACTTTAGAGGTAGTCAAAAGGTATGAATCTAAAGAAACTCCTGTGACTCCACAACCATATTGAAACATATACTAAAATAATAACCTTCTTTAAACATAGTTTTAATCATGTTTGTGAAAATTTTCACTTGCAGTTTAAGGGCATGGTATGATCAGCGTTTTTTTAATCTGGGAATATAGTAGCATGTGCATGTACCTCTCAATTGTGAGGTAGTTTCACACAATTCTAAAAATATACCTGATGTGAAGCACCAACTCATGAAACAGATTCTTATAGTGACCATTTCAAGGCAAAAGTCTTAGTCCCAGCTGGACCCCCTGGCAGTTCTCCACAACTCCAGAGTGAGGAATTTGCCCCCGGAGCTCTACATCCCAAATCTCTGCTCTGCCAGTGGCTTGATCTCCTGCTGCTTGTTTGATTTGCTTAGGCTCCTCCACCCAGGCAGATTACTTGGAAGCAGTGCCCTTGACCGACCCAGAGATAGTATACCTTTACAAATATTTCTGCCCTCCCTGTTTCTTTATTTTGTATATATGTCATTTATATATGTTTTGCTCTCTTATTTTTGAGACTTTCTAAACAAAGTAACCATCTCCTGGTCATCTGCCGTATACAGTTTCCTCTGCAATATATGCATTTTTGCCATGTAGAGACTGTCCTAATGCCTCTGTCCTTGGTAAGCTGCAGAAGCCAGCACATTAATATATGTTTGTATGTAGCAGCTGGAGAATGGAATCAACATGGAAAGGTTAATGTTGGATTACTGAAGTTAAAAGACTTTGGAGAAGCTTTTTAAATTCTGTGTCCTGATGTGAGAAAAAGGAAGCCAATCAGCCGATATAGTACAGAAATATAGAAAATCTCGGAATATATTTATTTCCCCTTTTTCTCCCACAGCCTAAAATGCATAGGAAGACACTTTTGCGAACTCTTTTCTGGCAGTCATCTACCTCAACCCCAGGAGAAAAACACTTGCTTCTCAGACGAGAAGGACAGATACTGTCTGTCTCAGTCAGCAAACAGTGACCCAAGTCCTTCTCTCACTGGATTCGAGAACCATCTAGTGCTATTGTGAAAAACAGTAGCAAATCATGACAATCAAGGTGGAGGAATGAGATGTAGCTGCAGCTGGGAAGCTACAGCCACAATTCCAAAAGGAGAAATGAAGGGTGGAGCAGGTTAGAAGTTCCCTGGTGAGCAGTAAAGCAACCTGCCTGCTGACTATACCTGTAACTCGGGGAGAGGTTTTGCCTCTTAGAGAGCAGGGAGCATTACTATAAGTCAATTCAGCTCTCTTTGTGCCACCTGTGCTTTCTGTCTGAGCGCTAACAGTATACTAGAGGTGACCCAAAGGAGGTCAGAAGTGACTTCAATATGCTGGAGACTCAGCTGGAGTAATAAAGATGGAAGTAAACACATGAGTAAAGGTCAGCCAGGTACTTTGGAAACAAGCACTGCACCCAGGTCAACTGGAAAGCTTGAGCCTTGGACAAAAGATGTCCCAGGAAGGAAGAACTGTAACAAAAAGTTGCATCCAGCTCCCAAAGAGGGGGAGAGAAATGACCAGGTACAAATTCTCAGCCCTAGAAAAGAAGGCTTTAAGATTTGAAAGGGGCAAGCGATAAAAGACTACAAGAAAGCAAAATACAGTAATAGCTTGGTCAGAGAATTATCTTCTAGGGGAAAAGAGAAAGCAGCAAGAGGACCATATGGGAGATAGATAGGGATAAGACTTATTGGATCTCATTCTGATGTTTCTACGTCTGTCAGGAGTATAGGAAATAAAGAGAAGCAATGAGAAACTGAGCATGCAGCCAAAGCCATAACAGCACTGGCATCAAGGAAATGTGGTACAACAAACTGTGAGATAAGTACTGGTGTAAGAGTGTAAGTTATTCACACAGAACAGAAGGGAAAATTGAAGAAAATACTTTTTCAATATATGTACTTATTCTGAGCATCAAGAACAGGTCAAAGTGTAAAGAAAAGTGTGAAGAAAGAAGAGTAATGTCATGGTAGGGTTCTATCTCTAGTTAACTGTGTCAGAGACATAGTAAGTCTAATGCTACATCCACCTAAGTCCCAGACACTTACACACCCTCTTAGACAAACTTGCTAAGAGAGAATTGGATAAAACAAAGTAAAAGTATTAAAGAAGAGAGAAGGATTAAGTAAGTATCTGAAAATATAATTTGCATGAGTATAATGAGAAATTAGGTGTTATTCTAAGTGGAAACATCAAAACAGGGATGGTGTCCTACAGAAAAGCAGACCACTAAATTCTGGAAATTGATAGATAGTATCTTTTGACAGATAGCCCAAGGATTCAAGGAGCACTAGCTGTAATTTAAGAAGAGGTGTTCAAAGCACAGCAGCAAAATGTGACCCCCAAAAAAGGAAAAAGCGTACGTACTGTGAGTACCTTATGGGTAAAAGACTTAGAAGAACCATAAGACCTATCAGGACCTTTTTAATTATTTAAAAATAAGAAAGAACTTAAAATTGGAAGGCACATAGCTGGAGGTAGGCATGAGAGCCCAATCATATGATATAACTAGTGTCACATAAAAGATTTTGGATGGCCTTCAGTATTGTGTGTGGCAGCTGGTACAGTAAAACTGGATTGTCCAAACACTGGATTCAGAGACATAATGCAAAACTTTTAGTTCACACTTTTTTTACTCCTTTATCTCAAACCTTAATTTTTCCAGTGGTTTTCAGTAGTTTTAAAACTGATACTCCTCTATAAAGATCTTAGGCATGCCTTTACTAACATCCTCCATGCTTCAAAACTCGGGTTACAGTGTTTATGTCTGGATTCAGTGAGAGAATATGGAAGGGATTCAGAAACACTTCAGACACTTTGAAGGAAAAGATAACAACTAACAAGGTCAGAAAGCTTTACAACAAATTGCAAAAACTACCTGAAACCAGGTAATTTTTCTGTGCTATATTTGAAGTATAGAAAGTCAAAACTACTGAATGTATTTGTAATATAACCTGTGCTGTTCAATCATTTTTACTGCCATGATGTTCCCTTCCTGATGGAACTTATCAGGGGAAGAACAGCAAGGAAGGATGAGGCATAAGAAGCCGCTTCCCCTAAAAATGTATGAAGTCATTTGGTATTTGTTGTACTGGCAACTGTCAGAACAGATTGATTGAAAATGCATCTAGTAAACGGAAAAAAAACACTCATTATTGGTATGTGTTCTATTTAACCCATTCTTCCAAAGTCAGGCTCCCTCACTCCATGCTCCAGTCACACTCCTGCACAGCAACAGCCACCTGTTCTGGAGAGCACGCTTTTGCTTACCCCTGGGTACGGCATGTCTCATTTGTTTAATATCTTCCCAATATTAACAGACCAAGTTAGTACAATAGCAAACACAAAGGGTCATCCCTTGACTTCTCTTTGGCATTAAAAACTGTAATCTTCTCTACATTAACCAGCAAGAGACAAGGTGTTTTTCATAGAAATGAAGCTAGGGTTTGATATGGAGTACTTCAATGATTGCAGAAAGCTGTTCTGGTTATTTTTCCACCTTTTTTTTTCCTTCAGGTGATCAATCCCTACTTGCTACTATTAACGTTGAAGCACAACAGCCTACCTAAGAATTATGCTCATGTGTCATCAGCCTTCCACCTAAAGTGGGTTAGGAATATATAGATATATTTTGTCCAAAGATGCCTATTTATCATTATGATTCACCATGCATTGGAAAAGTTTCTCATGGTCAGTGAATTTCCTGACAAAAGGCGGTGGGGGTGGGGTGGAGGGTGGGAAGAAACACACTCCAAAACATACTCAAATAGCAAATAGCTAGCTTAGGAAAGTTCATTTGTTTCTTTGCTGTAAAAATGTTCTAGACTATTATCTTCCCATTCCACATCAGGATAAAACCAAGATATTGGAAAATAATATGAAAGTTGCATAGGAAAAACCTTACTGGAAAAAAAAGGAATAAGAGATACAAAGTAATTCAGAGAAGCCTAATGATTAGGGATTTGATTTGGGATGCAAGAGACCCAGTTTTATGCCCTTGGTATGCATTATTTAGTGGCAGGGCTGTTTGGTCCCCGTCTCTCCAGTTCTAGCTTCTAAGCTGATCTGACAAGTTGTGACTGAAGATTTCCTGTGGAGTTCTGGTTGTATAAATAATTGAATGGTTTTTGGAGCAGAGATTTGAACCTCATTCTTCTCAAATGAGTACTCTTAACTGCTGGGTGGTACAGTTCCTCCTTTCACTACTTGTGTTTAGTTCAATGAATATTCAATATTTTGTGTAAAGTGGAACTGTTCCAAGAAGAGCAACAGAAGAACAAACTGTATTTTCTTTTAACTCGGATCTTTACTATGACTGCTGCTACACTCTCATGCATACCTGTTAAAAACATGTCTGGTTCAGCACCATGCCTCTTTAAGAATTGTATTTTGGAGGACCTTCTTTTCCCATTGGTCTTATAATGCACCCTATTTTATTATTCGGTCAGTAAATTTTTAACTTTCTTTTCCCTACCTTTTTGCAATGTCCCAACTTCTGCAAAAGTTTTGGCCATTTCCACTCGCAGGTTCTTCATAAGTTTCAGTGTGATGAAATTTGATTTCCATTACCTTATCAGTTTCTGGCATAGAAGGCATGATGGTGAGGAGCAAGTGACTAACTTCAATTGATCAAAAGAACAGAGGGGAAAAGGAAGACAAAAACAAAGGTAATATGACATTACTTCAAAGTGTAATGAATGCAAAGGTTAGTATCCTCCTCTTTTTGGTGTTATGTGTCACAGCAAAAGTCTTTGGAAGGTTTTTGAAATAGCAGCCATAAATGCCGCTTTGCTGATTTTTAAAAAAAAATTTCTTTTATAGCAGAAAGGTATAAAATGTATTAAAAAAAGATACTAAAAGAATAATAATTATTCCTCAAAAAGACCACATAGGAAGCTTGAAACATTTTATTTTAAAATAGAAGGCTGTTTGGAGGTGAAAGAAAATTCATCAAGACAGCACTGAAATATGGACAATACTCAGGAAAGGGAAGAGCAATCATCAGTATGTCCTATGGCTAAAACATAGTTCATAGTGATTTATAATTTTCTTATGCTGCCTTTAGTCAAACTCCTTAAAGGAAAAGTCTTAAATGTAGTCTTTGAGGTTATGAAATCCCTAGGAAAGAGACTGATTAGTGAGCTTTTTTGCTGTTCAGTATAACAACCCAAAAAATATCTCAATTGCAGTAATATCTCAGGAGAAAACTCCAAGAGTTTTTCCTTTTGCAGAACACCATCATTAAGGTGGAACAACATTCACTTTTTCAGTTCACAAATTAAAACAAGATTCATGTTATTTTTAAGTTTACTTTAAAATAAAATGATTACCAGCTGCTAGCAGACGAGTTTGAGGAGCAAATCCTGTGCTCTCAAGAAACTCATAGCAGCCCAACAGTCAGCCCCTCTGTGTCACAGTTCTCCGATACATGCAAATAATTCCAAATTCCAATCTATGGACATATCATACCATGTAAACTCTGGTAGTCAGTATTTCTTAGAGCTGGATATGCTATTCCACTGAGGTTTCAAAAATAGTGGTTTTTGATGCATTCCTTTTAACCTGTTGCAGCTGTAGTCTTTGCATCCACAGTTCCCAGGTTTTCCCACTTTCTTCTGTTTGTCTATAGCATTTTGAAATGCCTGGGCTTACCAGCCTCAGGTGTAGGAATCCAGACCTTTATTTCCTCAGTAATCCTAAATGCCAAAGGGTACCTGAGTCAATCTTCTTCAATAGATAGTTGAAATAAGTACTGGATGGGATAAAAAGGTTAATTACCATACTCCTAAATGACTGAAGTCTTTCTCATTCAGAAAATTAAAAAATGAAGACATCAGATATATATAGGCGCATATATATATATATAGGCAGCATTTTCCCTCTGGGAGGGAAAGCTCACCTGAAGTTATTCTCTCGTGACGGAGAAAGGAGCAACTTGTGGAGTCTATACCATTTTCCTGAAATGTTCATAGAATATGGTGCATCTTGAAGGAATGAGGTAATAAGTCATTTTGAAATCTTGACTGCTCCCGAATGGCACATTGGGAGCATCTTTTCTGCCCTTCTTACTATATTATTTCCCAACACATTTAGTACAGAAACCCAGCAGATGCAAAGACAATTCTGTCTTTGGTCAGCGAGCTAGCCCGAACCATAAGACTCCCATCTGTCACTGCTTTCTGGGGTCATTACTCCAAATGAGAGTTCTAAATTTGGTTTGAAGACTGAAAGTCAAGCTTAATGGCCCTACAGAACATTATCAGAAGACATTCTTGACAATTTTCTTACATTTCAAGCGAAGTCTTAATTACAGTATCACAAGGCATTATGCCAAGAATCCCATTTTGTTTGAGCAATCCCATTATCCAACTTTTTGCCTTTTCTGATTCATCTAGATTGTATTTTTTCAGTTGTATTTCCATTTCCACTTTCAGCAGTGATGTAATTCTACTTGTACTCTTTTCCAGTATCGTTTTATGGTGAATGGATTAGTTTGAATGCTTTTTGTGTGTTTACTTTCCAGAATTAACAAAAAAAATATTTTGGTGGATGAAGCACTTTAAAGTAAAATCCACTTTCCTTTGGAATATTATCCACCATTTCATAAAGAGCTTACACTGTTTCTCAGCTGTTTAGGAGGCTATAGTAAACCTATAACCTATATTTCTACATTCTAGATACAGAAATGTAAGGAGTAGTTAGAAGCCTTTTATCCTAGGACACCTGCACCTAAATTCTAACAGTTGATTCAAAAAAATTGAATTTGTTGCTATCATGTTACTTATCAGTGACCCTTGTACACTTCAAAGTTGTAAATCAGTGCAGATGAATTACACCTTTCTTGCTAGAGACCCAGGACTGAAGTATAGAGACTTGAAAGGCAGAGATAGAAAAAGTGGAAGAACTATGTTACACTGAGAAAAAAACAATGCCTGTCATTCTAGGTATTGAGATTGAGGAGTCTACAGATGTTTATCACATATTCACTCCATCCGATTATGTGGTTTCCCCTCCCTTTCTTCAGCTGTTTACTTGTAACTCTTGAGGATGAGCAAGAATATAAAAGCTCGTGGTGGTGATAGTGACACAACATAAGCCACACTCAGAGAAGCATCTTTGAGTTGCTCTTCCAGAGCAGATCTCAGTTATATCAGTGGAGCAGGAGAAGCTACATCACTCCTTGCCATAGCTGGACAGCTTCAGGGAATAAGAACAGCAAAGTGAACATACCTCCACTGAGAACTTGATTGTCATTGCAAGAAAGCGAACTCCTTCTGGTATCTATTGACTTCTGTTGAAAACTTTCTATCATAGTAATATTCTCCCTTAAAATTTCAATGTAAAGGTTATTTCATTTACAGTGACTTATTTTATGATGGGATGAAACCATTCATTTTTTTCCTGAAGGGACCTTATTTATTTTTCATCTCATTTTACTTATAAAAGACTGTGCATTATGTGCTGGCTCATCCTTTCTTTCAGTGTAAAGAGAGATCAGAAAAAATTCTAATCTCTTTTTATTATTTCATGCATTTTATCTTTTTCTTTACTTAATGCAATAGAGGTTATAAAAAAAAATCTTCCTGTAAATATAAATACATATTTCCAGATATCAAAGGCTGAGATGTGGTCTGGTGTTTTTGAATGACATGTAACATGGCGGGATGTAGACTGTAATTGCTATGATGTCACACACAAACTATTTGACTAGTGCAAATGCTTCTTCCTTTCTCAATTAAGTCTGCTACTGCTTAATACTACAGGCTACATTCTGAGGAGAGGAACTGTTCAGCTTCTAGGAGGAGACAATAATTTATTCCTCTAAACTGTTAATTAAAATACAAACACAATGGCTTTTGAATCAGATTTAGACTTCATTATTGATTCTGGGTTTTGAAATGGAGATCGCTGTTGACAGCTGCAGGCTTTATAGAAGAAGTTAAGACGTAAAAGACTTATTTCTGTCTTGTCACATAGAAGTGCAAATTACCCCCTTTCTTTATGATGAACCTAACTAACTGCTTAAGCTCTAGAATATCACTGGGATATTTGGCCAGCCCACTGGGATAATTTCAGTGTTGGAGAATCAGCAGTAATTTTGGGTCTCCAGTAAAGGCAAAGTAATGAATAAAAATGTAAGAGAAGCTAGTAACGCATGAGGCTTTGTTCCCAAAAATACTCAAAGGTTAGGACTTAAGACAACATTATAGTCTTTCCTATACCGGCTTACTTCTGTAGAAGCATGTGTATGTTTTTCATATAGAGCTGAGCTGCTGTTTTCCTACTGCGGTTGGGATTACCCTCACAACATTCGAAAACTGGATTTTTCCTTGTTTTTCCAGTATTCTAAGGACAATATCTTTAAAGCATATATACAGTGGCCCCACTTATTCATATAGCTTGCTGAGGAGGCGAGTAACTAATGCACATAAGAAAAAAAAATCCCTGCAAATGCTTATCTGAGCTATTAAATGAAATCACTGACATTATTTTGGCATTCCTGTTGTGCTTAATTTCCAGTAGTCACAGATGAAACAAGTTACTTGTCATGAATATTCACTAGAACAGTAAATTTCAGTGGCAATATATTCATAAAAAGCATATTTCAATTTGGTATTTACTATATCCAACAACAAAACACAAGGAAGATAAATCTGCACAATCAGACACAGCAGCCCGAATCTGGTATATTCCAAAACGACTCTGAATGAAGTTTTAGGCCATATACTGAGTAAAATGTCAAACACACTCATAGCCATGATTAGTCACAGAGAAAATGGGTTAAATACATTATTTGTCTCTGAACCAAGTTTTAAAAAAGTCTTCGAATTTTTAAGATACTCTCCGCTATGGAATACTATGCGGTCTTCTTCACAAGCAAATCTGTCACCTTTTTCTCTACTCTAATAAACACGGGTGTTAGAAATCAGAGAGTCATTTGTGCCATGGCTCCAAAGACATTATTGCTTTCTGTACAAACTCTAGGGCTGCACCACATGTATGAAAGTGGGCACTGTGCACGTTAGATGCCCTATGGAATGCAGGGCATTAGATGCCCTATGGAATGCAGACTAGCCAAGGGTGGTGCTGGCCTCCCAATAGTCCTATGTCATATCTGCCTGGCCTCTGCAGGTTTCTAAAATACCCTTGCCATTAAAGATGTCACCAGACCCCTATGCATAGAATGCCACAGTAGAAATCTGAATAATCTAATGTTAAAGAATTCCACAACTAGGGCTTCTACTATTACTTTTAGAAACTCTCCCACAGTGAACATAGCCAAGTTTTAAAGGCACTCCCTTCCCTATATAGTGAACAACATTTTGCCTGACATGAATGTCTTTACCACACAAGGCCCAGTGCTGGAGATGCTTCTTGTACATTAGCACCAACAATGTTTACTGCACAGAAGACTTCTTGCAACAGTGTAAGAATTCTCCGGAGTTCAGTCCTTACAAGGACTATACAGCATAGCACAGTAAACTCCCTTTGTGGAGTGAGTACTTCACAAAGCTGGCACAGACTAAACATTTCCACTTTTTGTCTGAACATGCCTTAGAAGGAATAATTTCTAAGTCATGCAGCAATTAGTTAAGGCATGTGTGTGCAGATGTACTTCTGCAGTTCTGAATGCTGCATGTTGTTGCGAGCTCTTCTGTATTCCAGTTCACTCTCACCCTAACCTGAAATTCTTATGTTCAGTTGTAAGAAACCTGAAAATATTTTTTTAAACATAGCATTTAAAGGACAGTATAATAGAACATCTCAATCATGCATTTTAATATGGAAATCTAAAGACTAAAGGCAACAAGGAATTTGGCCTTTCGTTCTTCAAGACTTCTTAGAGGAGTTTCTTTAATTATTAACTTACTAAAAATGAATCTGTGCATATAAAATATCTTTTGTTATGGAAGGAAATGTAATACACAGGAACACATTTAATATCCTACTGAAGTGAGGGGGAAAAAAACAAAAAAGGCAAGAGAAGAAAGCATGCATTGAAGTTCAGCCATAAATCAGAAACAGAGTATAGATAACTCCTGGCTATTTAGTGAAGTGCCACACACAGGAGCCTTTCTTCAGAGAGCTCTCTGGTTTTGAGCCCTATTCACGCATGATTGAGTGTATTTCTTGAGGTACCACAGGACTGTAACTATCAGCCTCCATCAGAGCAACCAGCTAACAACATGAGGTAAAGACTCTGCAAGGAGAAAGGCCTGGATAGGCAACACAAACTACCATTGTTTGCAATTGATATGCTACTGCCATGGATTGCTTTCCTCTTTTATGTATTTGCACGTGGAATGGTTCATCTGGCAATGACTGAACTAACCAGAAAGACATGGAAGGGGCAAAAGACAAGAGAGGTAACAGGGCAAAAGTAGAATGCAATGGGTGAGTGAAGCGAGGTCAACCAGCAAGGGGAATCTCAGTGAGGGCGAGGCTGAGCGGAGCCGTGAGGGGAAGTGAACACCCCAGAACAGAGCTCTGTAAGGAACACTGCTAGCTTCTACTCCAGGAGAATAACCTAATGCTGAATCTACTGCTTTGTGGCATGAGGAAGAGGGTAGTACTTTCATGCAGCCATAGGAATCACGGACTGAGTGGCAAATTTAGGCTGCCAGGCATCTCTGGAGATCAGCTAGTCCAAATGCCTTCTCCAAGGAGGACTAATTGCAGGGTCAGATGATGCTCTAGTGTCTTATTGCCCTCACCGTGAATAATTATTTTCCCTTTATACCCAGCAGGGATTTCCCTTGATGTAAATTTTGACTATTGCCTCCTGCTCTTCTGCTGTGCAGCTCTGAGAAGAGCCTGGGTCTGCCTTCCTTCTACTCTCCTTTTAGGTTGTGGAAGATTGCTCCTGGATGTCCTCTCTTCTCCGGGCTAAACAACCCCAGTTCCTCCAGCCTCCTCCTGTGTCATATGCCTTCTAAGAGCCTTCTAACCGCCTTCTAACCATCCTGCTGGTCCTCTGAAAGAGCCTCTTAAGTTTATCTGCATGTGCTGTACCAGGGGTCCAGTATTTCAAAAACAGACTTATGCATGCAGATTAGATGGATATAATATTTTTGACCAACCTGCTGGCTGCACTCTTGCTTATGCAGCCCAGTACCTGGTTAGCCTTCATTGCTGACCCACGTTCAGCTTGTGTACCAGGACCCCAAGCTCTTTTCCACAGAGCTGGGGGGAATGCAGGGAATACTGTCTGCTACCCAGGCAGCCAGTCCCTGGCTGGTATGGTCACAGGCAGTTATTCCATCCAGATGCAGGACTTTATATTTGTTTACGTTGAACTTTCTGAAGTTCCTTTCACCCCATTTCTTCAGCCTGTCTTTGTTTCCCTAGATAGCAGCATTGCCTTCCCATGTATCAATTGCTCCCCCAATTTTGGGAAGAAGAGAGTGAGGAAAATAACTATACCTGATAGTACTGGAACCTTATTCTTGCTGAATTTAAAGTTTTTTCATCACTTTCCAAAGCGTTCTTATCTGTTGTGCATCTTTTTTTCTTTTAGCATTCCTGCTCCTTCAGGGCTTTGTTTTACCTTCCACATTACATTAGATCCATAAAAAACCTCCATCCCCTGACAACAGCAGGTCCCATTCTTTTACTTAAGCGGTTGTTGTCAGAGGGAGTCACACTCTGTTACCCAACACAGGAGGAATAGATTACACTGATAGGACCTGTTTGTGCTGAACTGAAGGCATTACACTGAAAACCAGCCTAGAACTGAGATAATGCTTCCTGAAGTATTGATGGGGTTGAAAAGTTTTTGTTTAGAATCACAGAGTCATAGAATGGTTTGGCTTGGAAGGGACCTTAAAGACAATCTAGTTCCAACTCCACTGTCATGGGCAGGGACACTTTCCACTAGACCAGGTTGCTCAAAGTCCCATCCAACCTGTCCTTGAACACTTACAGGGAGGGGGCTACCACAACTTCTCTGGGCAACCTGTTCTCACCACACTCACAGTAAAGAATTTCTGCCTAATATCTAATCTAAATCTATCCTTTTTCTGTTTAAAACCATCACCCCTTGTCCTATCACTACAGGCCCTGCTAAAAAGTCTGTCCTCATCTTTCTTATAAGCCCCCTTAAAGTACTAAAAGACCATAATAAGGTGTCCCCAGAGCCTTCTCTTCTGCAGGCTGAACAACCCCAACTCCCTCAACCTGTCCTCATAGGGGAGATGTCAGAAGCTGTATTTTCTTCCAAAACAAGTGAGACAGGCATTCTTCAGTGTTATGTCAGCTGAGAAAATTTTATTAAAAGGACATATGTGTAGGGAGAGCATGAACAGTAAGGAAATATATGGATAAAAGTTTTGACTCAGTTCACCATTGCTTGCATATATTTCAAGAACTGTTGTTAAACACAACAAGTGGTGTAATGTGTTGACGGGACAAGAACTTTCGGAATTTCCAAGATCCTTCTTATTTCTGATTATACATAACGATCCTCACAACTTCCTCTACTTTTTCAAGGAATACTTTAGGTTGCCATAAAAAGGGAGGAAGGGGAGGGAGGATGGAAGAAAAGAAAGCTGTTATTCTATTCTCTGAACGGAATTACTTGGCATAAAATGAAACCAAGTCTTAACAGTCTTTTCCTGAGGCCTGATCCTATTGCTCTTTCACATTTAAGCCTCTCATCGTGAGCAGATGCAGAGAAGAGAGTTAAAGACCTGCTACAAAAGTTCAGTACTAATCTTGTTTTTAAGTTTCATGCCAGGGGCAAGTAATATTATATGCAAATCTGCACACAGAAGAAAGTTGAGGAAACCTGGATCTCTAAGAAATCTCACGGACATAAGCTGACAAAGAACATTTGGAAAACACGTGTTTGTCAGTGCAAGAAACTGATATCCTGGAATTGCTCATAGGGACAAAGATTAACAGAAGTTTCAGCCCAGATGTAAGAAATCTTCATAATACAAGTGCCAGTTCCACCTACATGTGTTACAAGGAGAAAAAGGAACATAAGGAACAGTTTAGAGATTAAAAATATGCATTTCCAAAGGAATAATTGTGAATTATTATAATTAGAATTGTAATAACTTTGTACTGCTACATATCCCCACTTGAGGCACTGATAGAAACAACACAGACCTCATCCTCCCTCATTTATCACAAGCAATTTGCAGGAAATGTAAGACTGGTGTTCCTCAAAAGGTTTGGTCTATAATCACAGAATCACAGAATCACAGAATCACTAAGGTTGGAAAGGACCTTCAAGATCATCAAGTCCAACCATCAATCCAGCACCACCATGATCCCTAAACCATGTCCTGAAGCACCACATCCACATGTTTTCTGAACACTTCCGGAGATGGCGACTCCACCACCTCCCTGGGCAACCTGTTCCAATGCTTGACCACTCTCTCGGTGAAGAAATTTTTCCTAATATCCAATCTAAACCTCCCCTGGCATAACTTGAGGCCATTTCCTCTCATCCTATCGCTGGTTACTTGGGAGAAGAGACCAACACCCATCTCACCACAACTCCTTTTCAGGTAGTTGTAGAGAGTGATAAGGTCTCCCCTCAGCCTCCTCTTCTCCAGACTAAACAACCCCAGTTCCCTCAGCCGCTCCTCATAAGACTTGTGCTCCAGACCCCCGCATTCCAAGAAACCCCCTAATTCCAAGAAATAAGCCCTGGTCTACATTCAAACCCTTTCATGAGGTATATGAGCGGTATTTTGGAGCAGCGTGGCCCATTGATGACACTGTGACATTCTAACACTTGAATAAGGAATTTATGTTTGCCAATACCAGAATCAAAAATTTAATTCTCCTCTACTGAACTGAATCCTTTTGATTTTAATTTCAAAGTAGTTTATGCAGTTTCCAAAAACTTAAAATGAATCCACCACAAAAAAAAAAGAGACAGAGGGTAAAAATAAGGGTAAAAAAAATAAAAACAATTCTAACATCTAACTAGACCAGAAAACCAAGTAACATTTTCTCTCAGTAATAATGACTTGTGAAACTAACGTTTAAACTGTTACAACAATCCATGACGTTATTAATATATTTTAGGGAAGCTCTTTTAGCCAGTAAGAACTAGAATGATGCAGGGGCCTCAATTATCCATGAAATTTTGAGAAAGTAGATCTAGTGGGAATGATAAATTGAGAAGTTTTATGGCCAAAACAAATATCTATGATTCTCTCCTGTGGCTCATTTAAGTTTTTATTACGTTGCCACCAGTCCCATATGTTATTTTCATTAGTGACTCAGCAAAAAGGACAATCTTCACTCCTGACTCTGTCTGCCGCTTACGTGAGTGTATCTGGAACATCCTTGGTGCATTACTCAACTGTCCAGAGTGCTAAGCACAAAAACCATCCCCCTATTTCAAAGCAACGAAGGAGACTGTGCAGAAGAGGAGAAGGAAGGGACAGGGCCATGATTCAGATCCCATTAACCTGTCTATCTGTGCTTAAGCAAGGGCAACCTACACTCTATAAAATGTAGCAGGTATCAGGCATTTTAAGGCATGAAAATAACTCAAATTTCATTGCATATATAGTCTTCTACATTGAAATGAGCTTTGCCATCTGACAGCAGTTTTAACCCTTCATAGCTCATTCAGTTTCTTCATTCTTCATGATGTCTTTGCAAATCACTTCCTAGTCAAGCTGGGGTGACCTGGGTCTGACCTGCACT
Source organism: Phaethon aethereus (assembly GCF_964289735.1). Lineage (NCBI taxonomy): Eukaryota > Metazoa > Chordata > Aves > Phaethontiformes > Phaethontidae > Phaethon > Phaethon aethereus. The sequence continues at coordinate 22,586,434 of NC_138577.1, forward strand.
GGTAGACCCACTACAGCCTGAGACTCCATGTTTTCTTGCTTATAAGACGGACTCAGATCTTTCCACACAAAATGCTCACCTCAGATCCTACCAGCACCACAAGGCCAGTAGGCCAGTTTGAGTTGAATAAGATTGGTGAAGCCACTGAATCCAAAGAAATTCCTTTGGATTTCACATTTCTGCTGGGTGTGAGTGACCCAGCGACAACTCTGTTTCTGGGTTCCTGATAGCCCCTGTAGCCCTTCCCCTTCTTGGATCTGACAGGGCTACCCGCATCTGTAGCCCTAACACGCCAGACAACTAGGAATAGGAAGCAAAGTTCACTCTCTTTGCCCTAACAACAAAAGCCAGACCTTTTAGAGGGTGTTTCAGCTGTAGAGTCATCTCTTGACAAACTACCTATCACAATCCTTATTCTACAGGTTAGCAAACTGACTACCAAAAGCTGTAGTTACTTATCCAAGGCTCACCACTCAGCTGATTCAGCTTCCTCTGAAGAGAAAATATTAAAATTCAGCTCCCATATAAAGTACCAGAAGAGGAGAGGAGAGGAGAGTGAATGTTTATGTTATTGGCACACCTTTAGAGTAATCAAATACCGCTTAATAATTTGCTCCAGACAGTCATTATTTGTGTGTTAACATTTTCCTGAACTGGTGTATTTATGTTGAGGGAGATCTGCTGTGTAGGGCTGCAGCACTGCATGATGTGCTGGCTGGATCATATAACGGGGGAGAGGCAGCAGTACCTTGAAGTACCACCTTCCTCCCAGCACAAACCTCTCCATATTAGCACTGTTCTGCTTCTTGAATTATACCAAATAGTAAATCTCAACACAGAGACATGTCGTCAGTTCAGGGTGTTATATGATGTAGATATTAACCAGCTTCATTCTTCTGTGTGTGTTTGGGAATTTTTGTTTCTAAATTAAGTTCTGTAGGAGTTAGATGGAAATTGTGATTATTTAAGAAGGGTGCCAGTGGATACAGAAGTGAAAGATAACGTAAGTGTTGAAGTGCAGTTCCATTTCTCTTCCTTGATGTTGCTGGTGAAGAAAGCATGATTATTAATAGATTTTTTAAAAAATGTCTTCATGTCTGCCCTCTTGTTAAACAGCCTCCCTCTTAGCCCCGTTTGGGTTAGGGCGTATTCAGGAGTCCCTTAGTATTTGCTGCAATAATTTGGGATCTGCTCTGCGCTACACACAATTTCTCATGGATAGTGAAGAAGAGAGAGAGGAGAGCCACCAGACACGTTCTCAGTACAAGCCTTCTGCCCACAGCTGAAGTTTTAGCAGCAAAGAGCAGTTCTGGCAGCTCTAGACATAACCTTTTCCCTAAGGTTCCTGGAGACAGTTTTCTTTGCTTTAATGCCCACAGAGATAAGCAGAAAAGCCATTCCACAGTTCTCTTCTCACACATCGGTGTGGGAAAGCCTGTTCTTTTCTTAACCAATCCCTCTGACACATAGGCACATCCCCTGCAACATAACATATATATAACATTAATGAATTGTTTAATTTAAAATACATTGAATCTTGTCCTTTGTTTAGCCCAGGGGAATAACATATAACAAATCCAGTCTGACCTTTTTTCAAAACCTGGTTTCTTGTTTGCGAATCCAAGAGGAAAAGTTTTATGTTACTTTGGAAGAACTGCATGGTAATGTAAGGAACAGCTCTGGCAGCATCCTATCCCTTATTTGGTAAACCATTTTTGGCCAGCCCTTCGAGAAATGTGGAACAGGATTGATTTCCCCAACTATATGGGGAACGTCTACACTGTAGCCACCTACATCAGAGCTAGTGATCTGGACTGCCTGTGCAGTGGGAGGGAAGAAATGGGCCTTTGTAAAATGCAATAAATCTTGGTTATTTTAGGCATTTCTCTTAGAATTAGATGAATCACTCTCTGCATGCATTTATTTTTCTTCATTTGCTAGAAGGGCTCAGAGATCTCAAAGACAACTACACTGTAGATTTCTGAAGACCAGCTGAATCCCACCCATCCATTATTATGACAGAGTCCTTTGTCCTTTATAAACAGAATGTTGCACTGTCATCCTTTTTATTTTATACAGATGTGATATTTTTAAGTGCTTTTGAAATTTATTAATTTGTAAATGGTTTTTGACAATGTGTTTAAAAGTAGTTAACATACTGAAATGTTGTGCAAACTGTGTGAGGAAACCATTGCTCCCTTTTCTGCTTTAAAGAATTGTAATCCTTCCACTAGGCAAGTATAGCTGAAGAAACATAACCAATATAACCAACTCATGGTATGTGCAATTATCTCAATATAAAGAGCTCATGTCTTTTACTGTAGGCCAATAAAGGAAACAATAATAATATATTGAAATAAGACATTTTTATACAAGGAAAACTTTAGTCATCCTATGGGCTTTACTGGCATGACTATGTATATTAAAACACCAAAATCTTGTGTTGTTACATGTTTGTGTAGCTCAGGCCCTAGGAGAAACACATTTTAACAGTGCCCTTGAACATTTCATACTTCTGAGCTTGTCCTAAGCATGTCTGCTTTGCAGACATGGGCAGTGTAGTCATCTTCCCTAACTTTTGGTGTCAACAATGTAGATACCTATCTCCAAGCTAGCAGACTTCCTTTATAGTCAATAGAGTGGGATGCCTTTTAGCATTTTGAGGGCACAATTCATCTGACCTATTTTAGACATGTACTTTACGAAGACCTGAATCACGCATTAGAAATGCCTGCTTCTTTTTATTGACTGTAGTTGCTCAAAGACTGACAGAGATGTATGTTTCTGTCTCATATATGTCTGTTTTTCAGCAAATGAATCCCACCTCACTGTTTTCCACAGTCTTTGTCTTTCTGACCTTGTCTCTCTTAGTGAAACAGGACCGCAGTGGAAGTACTTGCACAGGCATACCCATATTATTTTAGGAGCACAGCTCCTGGCGTGATTTTGGCTCATGCCAAACAGCAGCCTCCCAAAGAGAGGAGGACCAAGGGCCATTCTCAAAAGGTAGTCTGAATGCAGCAACCTTATTTTGAAGCATAAGAAATTTTAGGCCAATGGACATGAGCTATGTTACGCCCTGCAGATTTGAGGCTAGAGAACTCTCCCTTTGGGTGCTTAGACAACATGGTCACTATGGTATCTGGCCACAGATTGGAGAGATGATTCCAGACAAGTCCAACAGCTAATCTCTATCCCACCAAAGTTGAAAGTTACTCTATGCCAGTGTGTTCACTGTACTCAGGAACTTTTCCAATGTGGACAATATAGCCTATGACAAGCTTTTAGTTTACGGCATTCATAAATGCCTTTTATGAAGCATGAAGAAATCCATTATCAGATTTTAAGTGAGCATATTTCAAAAATGTCATTATGTCTGTGACTAACCAAACACCTATGATTAGTTCTTTTACTGCCGACATTTCTAAGAGAAAATGGTAATGTTCTGTGTGGTAACCATCTAGCTGGTTTTCTAATTGCAGTCTGAGAAGAGCTGCACAAACATATATCAGTTGTCATCTGTTCTTACAAAGAATAAAAGCTCTGTCAACCTTCTGGTCCCATGTCTCACATTAAGAGTTTTAGAGGGCTCACGCTTAAGAAAGTCCTGCTCCACATCTATACTTTAACAACTAGACACAGACCTATGAACCTCCTGGAAAATAACCCCAATATGTGTGGTCATCTTTCTAGTGCAAGTGCTGGGATCTCCAATAGGTGAGTTTTCAAATGTGAGGATTAAGACTATGAATATATAGAGAAGTTACATTTGTTGAGGTGAAACATCAAATGTTAGAAAATACAGGACTGTGAATTTATTCAGGAAACTGAAATAAAGCAGAGCAGTCCACACTCTCTAGTTTTGCTAGCCCTACCAGGCACGATAATTCCTCCATGCCTACTGGCAAACAAAGGCAGTTGAAAATTTTGGTAGCTGTGAGAACTCATTACAGAAAACAAGTCAGCTGGCCAAATTCTGCTCACTTAGTAGTGGTGTAACTGGCATTTATCTGCCTTAGTATTTACTTGGAAAGGAAATTAAAAAAATGAAATATAGCTTAGCACAGCAGAATTTTTTATTTAATCTCTTTTTCCCAAAGCTGTTAGTGACATTACTGTAAACTCTTCTCACAGACATTAAGTTCCTGAGATGGAAAGTTCCTGTACTGTGTAGGATGCCTACCCCAATGGGACTCAGACTTCCATCCTTTAGGCTTTAGCATTATACTTTGAAAGAAAACCCAAAAGCTGTCAAACATCACAAAAATATCAGTTACATTTCCTTAGCAATCCTGTTTATGCTCCAAATCCTATAAGAGCTCCAGAGACACTACTTTTATCTCCCTGATAAATGAGATTTTTTTCCTTATTCCTGTTGGGAAGCAGAAGCCACTTTGTTACTACAAAATTTGGAGCAATTTTCCAATAGAGAGTATAGTCCAAGAACCTTAATTAATGTCAAGACAGAGACCTATTTCTTAAATGATAAAAAAGGAAAGGACTTGATATCCAATATGTGCCTTCTGTTCCAATGTTCTTTTATTCCTAAACGTCTTTGTTTTGAGAAGGTTAAGTTAGGACCTATCCAACCAGTTCTGAAGAGCTTTTGTTTTGATAGCAGTTATCATAAATTTTGTCACGATAAAAGGAAGTTACACTCAACAGCTTAGTCTAAAACAGTCACAACAAGAGCCTGCTAGGCTGTTTTGTGGCTTAACCAGCAGCTTGTAAGACATGAACACAGTGAAAAAGAACAGGGGAGATCAGAGGCAAATAACTTTTCTTCCATCATTCTGCCAGGTCTACTATATCACTCTATGGATTATGTCAGAGAGGTGCAAATGCTGTTCCCTGCTGATATCAAAGGCAATGCTTTTAATTATTACAATAAAAGCTGGAGCAATATTTCCATAATATTTCTTGTTATGATTATTTGCTTGAGTTTTATTTGCTTTGTTGCTTTTTTAGTATAAGTGTTTTAAGGCAGAACTGAAAGCAGATCACAGTTAAGACAAAATGCATATGCTCAGGTCTCTATTTAAAAATATTTTTTGTTAAGAATCACTGTGGTTCAGTGCATTAGCTCACGGACCTAAAGGTCAAAGGAGACATATTTTATTACTTATTCTGCCAGTAAATTGCCTTGAAGACTGATGTAAGTTACAGTACCTTCTGTTTTAACGTGCTGTCTACATGACATGCTGTGGCCTCCAAACTCAGTGCCTTCCAGTGACATAAACAGGTAAGCTTTAAAGAAAACATCATGCAAACAAGTAGGTTTAGAAAAGATCTACTTTTGTAGAGTCCTCCCTCTGTTAACTGACTAAACTTTACATAGAGGAAAATAAAGCAAACATGTGAAGCAGCTTTAGGTATGAGGTATAATAAACATGTGCTTCTTGTATCAACCCCTCTTCTAACTTTTGAAGTACAAATGTGCCCCACCATGCAATTATGCTCGTGGTCTCTCCTGGTCTATACAAGTCTACTGGCAGGACAGTCCACTTGACATAAATTACTCTCATTTCTTGAATGAAAAGCTTTGATGGCAAAAGGACGTTTTCTTTAATTATGGTATCTATGCCTGCTTGAGGGTGTCTGCTGTGCCAGTTAGGATAGCAGATTTAAATGCAGACCAAGCCAAAGATTGTGCCAGCTTTTCCATTAAAAGAATTATCTCTAATTACTCATTGCTTCCTGAAATTGTTTGGTTGTAATTTCCCCGGGCTAGTTTTTGCCTAGAGCTCTCATTCTGCTTCAGGATTTCAGCAAAGGGACTATCTCTAAATGTGTTTTAAATCTGAGAATGTTGAAGAAAAAAAAACACTTTCTATACAATAATACATTTTCATTACTGGTCAAGGAACTTTGAGAAAGATTCTGGAAAAAACAAAAACAGTCCTCAGCAAGGAAAAACGTCTTGAAAAATGTGTTGGGGGAAACTGATGGTGATGTTACTGAGTTATGCAGAGTTCAAAACTGTATTTTGGGAATTATTCTGGTTTCATTACTTTCTTACCCAAGCAGGACTGTGTGTGCATGTGCAGTTAAATTAGGTGATGGGAATATCTCCAAGGAATGCATTAAATGGAATCATAATTAGGAAGAAAAAAGTCAGTGTCGCTGCCCATATTCTTTGCCCTTGAAAGTATAAAGGGTGGGAATTGCATTAACTTGTATTCTGAAGGCTGTAAATCAGCAGTGGGTGAAATTGTGGTGTAATTCTCATGAACATATTCTAATGACCCTTCTTTTTTGCCAGATGCTGTACTGCACCTGTATTATCACAAGGTAGTTCTTAACATATAAGACACATGACCCTTTACTCAAGCTCTCATTCAACACATCTGCATCTTTGATGAATTCATGAGCTTCCTAGTTGAAAGTCTACCCGATGACTGTTACAAAAAAGGCCGAGTATGGTTTGAAGGGGGAGCAAATGTTTAAGTCAAAGAATCTAAGTCAGAGTAGTATATCCTGTATACAGCATCCTGCCGCAAATGTCTCTGCACTTTCTCTCCTACTGAAAAGTCACTTGTTTCACTGTTCCTCACCACAGATCAGAGTTTCATGAAAGCTTTAAAGGAAACTGTAAAAAGGATGAGAAGTTTGACACCCCCCCTACCCCCAATTAAATACTTTGGAATAGAAGAATAAGTCTCCAAAGGATGGAATGCTATCTTGAAGCTATAATAACAGTATAAATCTTATTGCCCTCAAAGGAATAAAGTCAGAAAACAAGATCCTACAGGTTCAACCTGCATAAACCTGCCTCTAGCCCTGCATATATTTATGTTCTATGGGAAAATCCTTCTAAGCTTGGACAGGTGATCATGTGTCTTGGAATACCAGACATCCGCCTGGTAATTAAATTTCTAACCAAACGTCCTTCCGTCCTCACTCCCTCAATTAAAGACAGTTGCTCCACATGTCTTTTTTTCTGGACCCCAGCACGTTTCTTTGTCCCCATGTCATAACCTCAAATCCTGGAAGTGTTCCCATGATCAGAGCTCAGGGAGAAAACAGAAGACAGAGACTCCTTGTAGGAACAAATCCCAGTCATTTAACCCAAAACACAGCACATGATCTTGACACGTGAGTTTGGTACCCTGCAATGTGGGTGTGTCCTTATCTCACATGGAGCTTATAGCCATGCATATAATTTTGGTTTTTTGATTTGGTCACTCCTCCTTATTAATACCTGTACAATGGGGTCACTGTTCTTTTCAAGCGGAGCCATAGGATCTAATGCAAATACAATCACAGAACATACAATTTGCATCTGGAATCAGACCCATGAAATTCAGGTTGTAGATGAAAGATTTGGCAGAAAGTATGCGGAGACTGCTGCCAGGACTATCCCAAATAAAAAATGATGGGTGCTCTCCATCTGTTTAGTATCCCAGTTTCAATCCTCAGGCTTGACAAGCAGAGGTACACCGTAGAATAACTAACACCTGCCCAGGCTGTGAAGAGTTTCAGAGATCAGTGTGAGACCTGTTTAGAGATTCTTCATGTGTGAAGATCCATTTTTAAAGTTATCTCACCCTAGCTTCAGTCACTGCAGTCTTAACTATGAAGCATACTGAGCTAGCATATGAAGTTATTTATAGATTCTCACATAAAACCAGTGCTGCAAGTTTGCTAAAGGGATCTTTCATTTCTTTGCTTCTAATACACCCAATATGTTAGAAGCAGCTTGTCTGGCTCCCATTTGGGATCACTTCAAATACACATGCAGAAATTCCATGTTAAGAAACTCCTTGTTAGTGGAGGGATCTGTCTTCCTATTTCAGTACTAATTTAAAAATGTTAGGCTTGCCCCATAGAATCTGAATTACAAAGAGAATTTGGCCGGACTAATCCTTTGTCTCATAACACACCCAAAGCATACACAGATGCCTCAGGCTTGCACACCCTGGTCTGGTTTATTGCTGTAATTAAGCACTAGACCTGTCTACATCTTTCCTTTTTTTTCACTGAAGCGGTTTAACAACAAGCACTATCAAACTTTGCTTTGCAGTTTCAGCCATCTGCAGTCTCAAAAGCAACATCCTAATGCCATGCAGGTGAATGTAAAAGAAAAACTCAGATGGTTTCTTGAGGCTGTCTTGGAAAAAAAAGGAAGATAGAAAATGAAGTTAGGCGTCCATGCACATAGCTGACAACGGTTAATTTTCTGTCTGGAAAACAGCTGCAGTAGAATTTACAAATGGAAATAAAGAAAATTAAATTCCCTAGGCACTCTAAGAGAGTTCGGACCAATTTGTCAGGGATTACTTCCAGCTCTATCAAAACATATGGAACAGCTACATATGCAACACAGTAGTTTTCTAAATAAAATATGTGCCCATATAAGCTTAAAATGTATCCAACTCCTTTCAATTATTATTTAGCAATACTTAATTGAAAGGCTAAATCAAGAATTGTGCTTTTGCAGTGTTAGTGTCACAGCTTGGATCCTACTGCTGATGAAAAGGGTCCATCAAACTGTAACATTTGAGGGGCATTACCAACCATGTTTTTCTCTGGTAAGGACGTATTATCCTGGCTGTTCTCCCCTCCTGTGCTGGCTCTCTGATCATAGCCTTAGCTATGCCACTGGCCTAGGCAGGGAGCACTTAAAACAGGCTGAGGAGAGCTGATGAGAGGAGGAGAGCTCTTCCTGCTCACTGAGGTGCACCGGCTACTCATTGCGTCTCAGTGGAGTGAAGCACCAGAAGAGCAGATCTTCCGGTGCTGTCTGAAGAACGGGGACAACTGAACTCATGAAGGTACACAGCGTTATAATATGGACGTATGCCACATAATGCCAGAGAGACGCTGCTTGGGGAGGGATCTCTATGCGTAACTGCAACACCCAGAAAGCACTATGATAAAGATATGCATTTGAACGGAGCATTCAATATACAGAATTTTACAGACAACTTTAATTAAAAATGTAATATAAGAACAACCGCCTTAGGTAAGACAAAAGTCTGTCTAGCCTCATATCCTGTTTCATGCAGTGACCCAGAGTGGATGCCTAACAAACCCAGTAAGAACATGTTTAAAGTCCATCTCCATCTTTCTTATAGGTCCCCTTTTAGTACTGGAAGGCTGCAAGAAGGTCTTGCTGGAGCCTTCTCTTCTCCAGGCTGGATAACCCCAACTATCTTATAGGAAAGGTGTTCTATCCCTCAGATCATTTTGGTGGCCTCCTTTGGACCTGCTCCAACAGGTCCATATCTTTCCTGTGCTGAAGGCTCCAGAGCTGTAAGCAAGACTCCAGGTGGGGTCTCACCAGAGAAGAGCAGAGGGGCAGAATCACCCCCCTTGACCCACTGGCCACGCTGCTTTGGATGCAGCCTAGGATACAGTTGGCCTTTTGGGCTATAAGCGCCCATTGCTGGCTCATGTCCAGCTTTTCGTCCACCAGGACCCCCAAGTCCTTCTCAGCAGGGCTGCTCTCAATCCCTTCATCTGCTAGCCTGTCTTGATACAGGGGGTTGCCCTGACCCTGCCCTTGGCCTTGTGGAACTTCATGACGTTAACATGGGCCCATTTCTTGAGCTTGTCCAGTTCCCTCTGGATGTCATCCCATCCCTCAGGTGTGGCTTGGTGTCACCTGCAAACTTGCTGAGGGTGCACTCGATCCCACTGTCTGTGTCATTGATGAAGACGTTAAACAGTACTGGTCTCACAACAGACCACTGAGGGACACCACTCATCATCAGTCTCCATCTGGACATTAAACTGAGAAGCTCCTTCTACTCTGAAAACTCACATTTTATTTCTATCATTTAATTAGTGACCTGAATATGTCACAGGCCCACAAAAAGATCTCATTCCATAACACCATGGTTTCCTTAAAAACATTTGGAGAGGAACTATGCCAAAAGCATTTTGAAAATCCAAATAAATCTTATCATTTTTGCCCACCAATCCATATCAGTAATGATTTCTTCAAAGAATTCTGATAGAATTATGAGATATGATTTTCTGTACAAAACAAGTGTTATTTATTTACCATCATAGCATAATTATAAGTGTGTTAATTTCATTCTCAGTGTGATTTTTACCAGTTTTTTCAATATGGTCTGTAGTTCCTTGGATGACCCCTGAATTGATTTTAAAATTGGTGACGTGTTAGCCATCTTCCAACCTTCTGGTACCAGGGCATTCAGTGTAAAGCTTATTTAAACATCACAGTTAGCAGTTCAGCAGCAGTTCAGCAATTTTATATCGGAGTTCTTTTAGAACTCTAGAGAGAATACCATCTGCCTTAAGCAATTAGTGTTCATTATATTGATTTATTTTAGAACCTCTTCAACTGTCTCTTTATTTGAGACAGTTCCTCAGTGTCATCTTAAATGCTAATTAAGCTGATTGATTAAAATACATTATACATAGCTGAAAGTAAAACCCCTTCCAGTTCTTAAGAACAACGGATGCAGACCACATACAGAAAATGAGTGACTGCATCTTCTAAAGTTACTCATGAAAAGGATGTAGGGATCCTGGTGGAAAAGCAATAAAACCTCAGCTTAAAGGACAAAGATGTAGGCAAATTAGCTACTACTACACTTTGACAAAAAAAAAGTGAGAACGTAAGAGCTAAGAGAGAAAGCAGAAGCTCCGAAGTAGGAGCTAAATTGAAAATAGGATCTACTTGGCTTTGCCTTATGTAGACCATTGGTAAAACATTACTAGAGCACATCAGTGCTGTTGGCTGTATTTTATAAGACTTTGAAATACTGGAAAAAGTACAGAGGTGAGTCAGAAAAATCATTTGAGACTGGAAAAGACACCATCTCCTCACAAAGGCAGCAATTAGTTATTGAACAGAGGCTCAAGGGGAGCTAGGTTTTCACTACTGTTTCACGTGCTCAGAACAAGTTAGCCTTTTTGATATATATGCTTTACCAAACATTAAAAGAAACTAATCTCTCCCATTCCAAATTTCTGTCTGTAAAGGACGATTTCTTCAACTGGGACTTATGAATTTACAGTTTCTTCCAAGTGCTTGAAAATTTTATCATTTCCTCCCCAGACCTCTGAGGCCTATAGCCTGAAAATAAGGGGAAACAATATGGATGTGGATGTCAGAAATACTGCAAATCTGTGAATAAACACATAAATAAGTAACTCAGCTGACAGTTTGGATAAGTACAAAAATGACCCTGAATTGCTGCTGACAACCTGATACTTGTGAGATTGCATCCTTTTCTTTGGTAGAGATGTATTTCTTTTCAGATCATTTGTCCTTCATGTACTATTGAATGTAAGATGTGTCTCAGTGATTGACTGACTGATTGAAACAAGGACAGAAAAAAACCATCATTAAACATTTAAGCACTTTTCTGGGTCATCTTTGAGGACATATCTTGAGGAGGCCTCAAAGGTAACAGGCTGCCATCGAAGGTAACAAATCTACCATCACGTATCTGTTGTGCCAAATGCTTATTTTGATTGTTCGTTATGTAACCGGAAAACATTTTTTTCTCAGAAAGACCAACATAACCAAAATCAATTAAATAGCTAGAGGTCCTCGGGTTTGGTTGTACAGTTATACAAAACACTCTTTGCAGAATAAGAAAACAAAGTTCATTCAGCACTTCCAGCGGAAGAAGTCCTGCTGATAACTCATGTTTTGGTTGTAACTCTTGCCAGAAAAAGCTATTTTTGTTTGTACATGAGATCTTACACAACAAATTAATCACTTAGAGTTTTACAGCAAAATGTGGAACTATAAACCTCATAAATAATTGTGATCTACATTTCATTCCAATATGAGCAGAAAATCATGACTGTGATTACTGTTAGGCTAACCTGCATGAATTTTCAAATTGCAGCTGACTGGAAACAAGAGAGAGAAACAGTCCCGGTCATGTGGATTTGAAAGCCAAAGTTTCCCAACATTTAAGACGTTCAAATACGAATGTAAAAATCAGGTCTGGGGTGAAGGTTTGGCTCTCAAATTGTTAAATGGAGACCTGGATCTATTCAGTGCTAATCATTCTGCTAAATCAGAACCTGTCCCCACTTGTTGTGTAACTTTAGATGCTGTATTCCCCAGGCCACTCTTTGTCAAAGTTTGCAATTAACTCTCTACCGAATGGCAACACAGCGTGAGAGCAATTGATCTGCTGGCAAGGTATCAGTGCAACACATCGGTGATCCATCATTCTGCTTCATTCATTGATGAAACACAGTAGGGAGCTGAACACCAGCCAGCAAAACAGTCCTTGGCTGTGTTTCCTGCCTCCCTCGTGATTAAGACAGATGGACTTCAGGAATGAATGGATAGACAGAAGAGGGACAGGCTAACAGTCTGAGGATATGCTCTCCCACAGCACTGCTGGGACAGAGAACAAGCTAACACAGCCAACTGGGAGACGGACCTCTGCCAAAGGAGAAGCCTCCCTCACACCTCTGACCAAGTTCGCTGGGGAAATGGACCAAGTCCACTTAGCTTTCACAAGTACCATCGAACAATCCCAAACAGTCCCTGAAGCCTGCACCCCGCAAGTTACTCCATTAGCAGCGAGCCACCCTCGGCAGCCATGGATTTAACAGGGGCCTCAAGCCGTCTGCTGCCGCACGCAGTGCGGAGCCACGCGTAGCTCCCTGAGCAGCTACGGTTACTCATGTTCTTTCCTTCTACTCTTTCCTCCCTCCCCCTTTGTCAGCATCCTTGGCAAAGAGAGTTGTATTGCAGGGTCGCTCAGGAATCAGAGACAAGCCTCCGGCAGAGGCCAGGTTCATGCCAAGCCCCCGAGCCCTGCTCAGCGTGAGTGTTACTCCACAGCACATCAACTCGATCCAGCTAGCTTGTAGCAGAGTCACGTAAAGACTGTACCCTCCTCTGTACAGAACAATTCCCAAAAGCTGTTATTGTACAAGAAGGATGCAGACTAACAGCCTTCCTGGTTAGAGTCTTACCATCTTGTTAACAAACATTTTCTTAACATACCTTCTTAAGCAGCAGCAGGTCTGCCACTCCAGGTTTTACCCATGGGATTACTTGTACATGACATAGCCATAGGATTGGCATGCCCTTTCACTGCGTTTTTGACCTCCATGTTGTGCTACCAATAGCAGGGCTTCCCGTAATTTCCATCAAGGTAGTGTGCTCAGACAGGACAGGACCTGTGAGATGTACCTGTGTCAGATCACCATGCAGTACTACATTTATGCACCTGGAGTTTTACTTGCGCATCCTGGTAAGTATGTTGAACGCTGTAAGTCTCATATTTACAAGTGCATGAAATAAAAAGTTTTCAGAAGACACTTTACCATTTCAAACATAGCAGCAAGACAGCGCAACTGCCAGTTTTGGCATCCCTGACAGGTTAAATTTTTGTCATGGAGGATTCGGGGTCTTCGGGTTTTTTCCTCAACAGAATTAACTCGATTTGGTTTAAAACCCTCTCAATAAAACTTTCGTATCAGTATTAGAAGTGTGCATAGCATGAGAAAACAACAAACCAAAAAAAAGACCAACAATTGCACAAAGGCATAGTGGAGAAAGTCTTTGCAAAACAGTACATATGCTGGTGCAGCCAGAGGTTCACTTTAAAGGAAATGGGGGAGAATACAGAAATGCACTCATATCCAGATAGCAATAATCTATTCTTGTAAAATTCACCCTTAGGGGTGAAGTTAAGGGCCTAATAATTTCCTTGGTTTAATAATTTCCCTAATAATTTCCACAAGGTCAGAGTGGCTCACGGTGCCATTACAGCTCACTGATCACTTGGTCTTGCAGACCTCCCAGACACCCTGCGGTTTCAAGGGCCCTTGAAACTGAAGAGCCTGTCCAAGTTCAGGGCATGTCAGCACTCTTCCAGCAGCTCTTCAGCAACTGTTTATTCCTAAGCCATTACTCATTTTAACCACAAGCATACATAGACTCCTATTCATAATACTCAGAGGTATCTTAAAAATCTCAATACTCAGCTGATACTCAAACAAAATCTGCCCTGTTCCGCAAAATATTTTCCCCAAATTTTACTTTGGTGGAAAACAAAGTTTGGGGTGCATGATAAAAACATTTATTACAGTAATGTCTTTGATTTAGTGATTTGATATTTTTTTTTTTTTTTGACATTTTACAGTTGGTTAGAATGAAAAGAGGAAACAATTGCAGTGATCTAATAACATGGCTTCCTCATACAAACATGTTTTAAAAGTGTCAGTTCATATTTTTTTCAGAAACCTTGAAATATGATGCACCCACGTGCAAGGTACCTCAATTCCCTCAGAAATCTTGCTGTATGTTGTACACTAAGGCATTTATTTCCTTGACACTCTTCAGTCACTCAGACTGGCAATCTCATGACAGCTCTAGAAGAGCTACAAAATATTAAGTTTTTATTGAAGTAAATGTGGATGTGTATAACAAAATCAGACCAGTGGTTGCTTTTTAATTCTTTTCTTTATACTGATCCCAGATATTTTAATAGCATACCATCTGGTGTGGGATAGCCCCAGAGAGTGCCATGCAAATCACATTTTAATAAAATTATACTGAAAATGTGTATCTGTAATTAGAGAATTGTCCCAAGAAGCCTAGATTTCTGGTGTCTGAGCCCATAATGAGCTCACAGTGTGATACCAACGTTAAGGAGGACAGAAGTTACAGATAGCAGTGAACAGCTTAGCTGCTTATTCTGTTAATACTTCAGCAATGACTTTGCCCTCGCTAAGAAGTATATGCAATTCATTTCAAAAATAAATAAGCCTCGCTACAACGAACTGCAAGCTATTCTGGGAGAAAAGGGTACTCCCCACCCCAGCTGAAGCTCTGCTACTGCACAGAGATTGAAGATTCACTGGGCAAGAAAGCGAGACAGCTCTCTTGTGTAGGAAGACGCTGTCGCTGTGCCCTGGCAGATGTGAGCTGAGCCTTCCTTGGGTGCCAAAAAGCATTTCTGCATTTTACCCCGTGACTGTTCAACATGAAATGAAGACTGTCCCTATCACAGGCCTGGGATCCATGACTTCCCCTCCCCGCCCCACGTACGGACTGGAACACGACGCTGCACTCCTGAAGCAATAGGCTCGGAGGAGCAGGCTAAGTACCTTGCTCCAGGTTATCAGGTTCCGCATCCTTTGTGGGTGGAGGGATGACAGAGACCACTGACGAAGGTGAAAAAGCCTCGGTGATGCACGGGATTTAAGACACACTTTTGTTGTCACAGTTCACATGGGAGTACTCCAGGGATCTTTTACATCTCTCTCCTGAGCAGAATCTCGTCCCAAGGAGTTTAGCCCTCCATGTACACTGTATCGAGACTGCAGGTAAGGCTTTGGATTCCCCTGTAGCATCAGGCGTGAAAAAAAACAAATATTGCAATGCTGAAAAGTGTGGCAGCCTCAGTCTCTTTTCTCATGTATGCCTCTGTCACCACAAAGCAGCATGTTCTACAGAGATGACAGTGCCTGGATAGACAAAACGTACCTCGTGGTAGTGAATATCTCTGTAACTGCATATCTTCACTTCTGCAAGCAATAGAAAGTTTCTGAAGACTTCAATTTTGGTATCTCAAGCTGCAAAAGGGTAAGTTGTTCTCAAAATGAGACACCTGCAGGCTTGCAAAATATAATGGTTCCACTGTTAAAATCAGGACAAATCCAAAGCTGCAACTGCCAAGAAGAAATAAGACAGCAAAACTTTGAAACTTCAACGCTCCAATGAACATCTGATACTGTATTAGGCACTACAGCTTTCTAACCCAGGGAACATTTTGGAATATGAGTGCATTTGCCAGGAGAGAAGGACAGTCTCAGGGCAACAGGACCTCCTCTGTAACTCTCTTGGTTCCTTGTTTAAGCATTATCCATTTGGTAGACACTCAGCTCTATGTAGGTCAGTCAGTGCATCGAATAACTATGCTCTGAAGAGGAACATTCGTATCAGAAAGGGAAACCGCCTTATTTAAATATGGTCGGAAATAATTAAGTCAAGTCAGTGACGGGGGAAAGTTCACAGCAGGAATTCGTGACAATGATAGGTCATGCTTGCCCAGTGAAAGCTTTGACACAAAGCTTGTGTCACTGTTAGCTCAATGGGAGGTTAGTCACTCCATATTAGTAAGCACTTGACTGTGTGATTTCCTAACAGAAGGTGCAGGACATGTCTGAACACTTTTTAAAATAGTGAGAATTCCTTTTTCACATTGCAGAGCCTTGGCTCTTCCTGGAGGCGGGAGGGAACATGCAGTGCAAAACTCTTCCGGTACTTTACCGAAATACGTGTCGATAGGGGTATATTTCTAATCTGTACCTATTCTCCAGCTCTGGTTTCATTAACAGGCTGTCAGGCTTCCTCTATAAATCTCTATCTTCATGTCTTATAGTAGGCTGTAAAAATTTACTGCAGTGTAACATTTGGCAAAAAGTCTCAGCCTCAGCACACGTCTCACCTTCACATTTAAAACAAAAATCAAAACACCACCTTAAGAAAACAGAAATAAAGACCACAAATATATTAAAGGGCTGCACTGATTTATGAAAGAAAAGACAGGATTCACACAGAAGGCTAAGTTAGGTGTTGAATGCCACATCTAGCACTCAGGTGTTGAAATAATTTCATACAGTGGACCACCTTCCTGTGCAAACACTGTCTCATTCTGTACACATGCACCAAGGCTGAAGCAGGGAGAGGGTTGGGCTCTGCTTCTCCATCTGTGCCTGTGACAATCTGTCTGACCTTTGCAGCTCCGTCTCCTCACTGCTTGCTAAATGCAGGTAGACGCTGGACCGCTCATTTTACTAGACCTAATGGTAAAGCAGATCTAGTACCAGATCTTAGTAACAGACAGATCTACTATCAAGTTCACTGGCATGTTAAAGTTTTTTACAAGCTTGGGAAAGTGTAGCAGAAAAATCGCTATAACTTGCATTGGCCAATGATATTCTGCCAGAATAATATGCCAGGAAGTGTCATTTCTGGGTGCTTCTCTTGTCCATGCCTGTGCTGGAACCTGCATGGAAAGGAAGAGGTGGTGGCACCATATTTACCAAAGACCCCACCACACAAGCCTTCCCAGCTGGGTAGGGTCTATTTCTTTTGCTGTGCGTGGCTAGTACAAGGGCATGGAAGAGGACAGACTTCCTTCATCTTATTTATTCTAACTTCTACTGCGAGCACATATGGTCCAGGGCTCCTGCACGCAACACAATACAGATGGGAAGAGCACTCTTCAGTTTCCTTTAATCTCTAAAATAATCCTCCACCTCAGTATCCTTATGCACTTCCTAATGACACATCACTAATTGAACAGAGATATCATGGCCAAAACCCATGAACAAATGACAACATAACGACCAGGCCGGTCATACTGTCATTTTAAGGAAAAATAAAGGACTGAGAGCAGAGTCTTCAGGGATAACCCTTCTCAAGCTGCGGCTTTTTCAGGCTTTGTACCTCAGCTTTCCTACAGGGTGTTTGCAATATGTTTCGCTGCTTCACATCCATGGCTTTTCAGATAAGGCCTCCATACTCATGCAGTGTGACATGCAGGGTGGAACTGAGCCTACAGACCCTAAGAATCCAGTCAGTATTTAAGTGAATGTTTGGAGGATTTGTTAATTAATTTACATGATGGTTTACATACTGGGTTTTTAAATGAGCTAAATCTTTCATATAGACCTCATTAGTTGTAATTAAAATGTGTGTAGTGCATCAAGGTTTTAAAGAAATGTCCCTAGAACTACGCAAGATTTGTACCTCTAGCTCCAGTAAAATGAGATGCTACCGGCACTGCAGAATTTCTTGGAGGATCAACTACTTTTGCTGCAAATACAGAGCAACTATGTCACAAAACTTTACATTTACGTAGATAATAGATATGTGACTACACCAGTGTCAGGTATGATAGCAGTGGAGACTATTAGAATTTTTTGTTAGTATGATTATCTTCAGTATCAGTCCACACACAGTCTTCCTGCATCATAAGCATATTCTAAAGAATGAAAGCATAACTATTTTCAATGGCCAGAATTATTAGGTTGTCCAAGTGAGGAAATGATAGATGCTTCCAGAGAAAGTAGCACTGCATACTGATGCAAAAGAGGCACCTGGAAAAAAATAAATCTCAATGGCGATTTAAAAGCAGGCTCTCCTTTTCTTGTGTAACTGCAACTCAATTTTGTATTAATTAGAATTATTCTTGTGGTATGAAAAAAACTTGTCTAGAAAACTACCCTCCTGTATTATTGTGTAATAATAAATAAAATAATCACAACATTTAAAAGGAGACTTTTGCCACAATGAAACCATTGGACTTGGTTTATTTATACAATTTTCAAGAAGATTTGTTCCTCTGTCTGTTTTCAGGCCTCATTAACACAGAAAATACATATGTCTGCTTGTATCTAATTTTCTGCCTGTAGATTGTGTAAATTGTGATTTCTGCCACATTTACGTGCTTCTATCATTATGTCTCTATGGCTGTATGATAGAGATGTATAGTTTTTACTGCATGGCTTAGGAGGCACAGGACAGAAAGCTTAGTCCAAGAGGGCTTGAGAAAAAACACTAGTGTTAAGCAAGTGTACCCAATGTGTTCACCATTAAGGCATGATAACTCCCTACTGCATCTCACTGGTGACTCCCTAGAGACCTTATAGCCTGCTTTTCAGTCAAAAATAACCCTCGTCTACAACGCTTCAGCCACATCCCTCTAATTGTGGGTGCTATGAGGGACAACATAAAATGCTTATGTCAAGTCCAGACTGCAATTTACACGAGAAATCCCTCAGGTTTCATTACAGATCCTTTGCATGCCATCATGGAGGCACTGAGAGCCACAGTGGATGGAAAAGGAATTTTTCTCAAAAGCTTTTTCTTTTAAGGGCAAGTTACAACAGATATCCCAGGTCCTACATCCAAATTACAAGCACTGACTCCCATGCAAACTAACCACAGTGGAATTCCTGCAGTGGCAATTACATTCATAGCACTTAACCAAGATGTGAAATTGATACTGTAAAAAAAAATTTGCTGAAGCTTTAGACTGCTGGTTATCCTTGTTTGCCAAGCGTATTTTATATTTTTGTTCTCCTCTTTTCCCCATCTGCAACTAGAAGATGGAATGCCAGACGGAGGCATTGCTCTTGCCAGAATTCTGATTCTGATGTAACTCATACAAAAATATCTTCAGATTCTGTTCCAAAGAACTAAATCCAGTTACAAGTTACATTTTTTTAGGGAAGTTTCCAGCAACCTGAACATTTGAGAGCTTAATCGTTATCTGAAGCCCACCCATGATCAGTGCTCTCACCCATTAGGGTGGAAGTCAGGCAAGTAGAGGTAACCTTACGCAAAGCTCACCTGCATGTCATGCTGTAACCGAAAATGGTGGTAACTGAAGGGTTATGCAAAGAGTTTAAATTTACCTTTGTCTCTGAACACAGAAGAACACTTCTAAGCTACAACACGGCTGATAGTACTCCTATGGATCCACAGAGCCCCGTCACCTGCACAGCCTGAACAAAGCATTTGTGGTTGGTTTCAATGCACATAAATTTAGACAAGGATATGGATTCTATCTCCCCATAGTCCCCCATCAGACAGGGAATTAGGCTGTTTTGTGCTTTGTTGTAAAAAGAGGGCAAGAGAGAGCAGGGGAAGGAGAATTTGTATCAAACCATCACAATTAAGTGGTCATAATAAGTGTTACATTTCCATCTCCACATCAGCGTCAAGTGATGGGATTTAAAGATGTCAGATAGAATTAGTCTGAAAGAGGTATTGAAAATGAAGCATTATTCCAAAAGACATGATATAAGGGGGAAAAAACTAAAAATAGTTTGGCAATTGCTTGGAAAAAAAAAACAGATTTCTTTCCTGCCACATTATGTTCTGTCTGGCAACATAATGTAACATATTTAGCAATATGTAGGCAATGCAATGTCAGGCCACAAAGTACCCTGCTATTCTTTCAGTTATGCACATTTACTTCAATATATATACACATATATATATATAAAAAGAGAAATGTTTTAAAAGAGACATTTGCTTAGCATTTTCCCTTCAAAGAAAGCAGGATAAACAACACATTTTTTTAATCCAATAGAGCTTATTTGCAAACTAACTGCTACAACAAAGAAAGGTCTGGTCCCAGCCTTCTTGCTAAAACCTATTAAAGAGGCAGGTGCCGACTAGGCTGTTGAAGCTGCTGAATGCATGACAATCAGTGAGTAACAGCATCTCCCTTTGTTTTTCTACCTTTGTTTCGTTTTTCATTATGTTACTATTCCACAGTCACAATGCCTAATCTTCAAAACTAACAAATGTTGCTGGAGAATTTAATCAATGAACAAGTCTAGGACACTTCTGTGCCCCGCAGCTGTTCCTGTGTCTGGGTTTTAGTGTCATGGCCACAGCAACCGATGGAAAGTGCTGGCAGAGTGACAGTTTCACATTTCCGCTTTTGTTGTTATGTTTTTAGGTGTGGGTGGTACATGAGAGAAAGATGTTCTGGGAAACGAATAAGAGAGAACATATATGTTGATGTCATTCAGGCAAGCTATAGAGAACTTCTGTTAAGGGCCTTTTTCTTCCTGCTCAAAATATAGGTCATTTTATGTAGTTGCTTTTCTAGATTCTAATCTCTCAGGTTGCAACCCTGCAAACACTCATGCATGTGATTAACTGTGACTACCCACATGCGTGAAGTGCTTGCAGGATGGGGGCTTTAATTTGTTGTGACAATGTCATGGGGAAGGGAGCTAAATGGCAATGTGTGAGGAGAGCTGTATAACGGAGGCTATCAGGAGCAGGCTGTGTTAACCCTGTACAGGGCAAGACTTCACTAATGACTGCCGCTTCTCCCCAGACCAGTATTTGATGTCATACTGTGTGTTGTTTCTGGAGGTGCCAGAAGCACTATCAAGCAGCTCAAAGGAAAACACAAGGAAGCTCACCATTATGCAATTTTTTGTTTTGAAGAACTTTTTTCCCTATTACCAGTTGACTTGGGATTTACCCTTGGGAGTGTAACAGTTTTGCTCACTGTCCAGGATGGCAGGAGAGAGACACATCAAGTGTTTGGCATTCCTAACAACTGACATGCTCATAATGAAGACTGTACCTCCTGTATTTATGCAGCACAGTGCTATGGCCTCTTTCTCTGTCCATGATCCCCTGTGCCAGAGACAGCTGGTCCACAAATTAAGGTGATTCCCTAACTGTTTGCATCTAGGACAGAGAGCAGGAGAGAAGTCACCCTGCTGAGTTGTGTCCAAAACTTAGAGGAGCTCTGCTTTGAGGCATTTTTCCTAGCTGCAATTTATTGCCAAAACAACATGTATCTTGCCACAGGACTAGCCCCTACGGTGTGAAGACAAGAGGTATCACATGCAAAATGGAGCAGGCATACACATATCCCAACCAGGGAAAGATGACTGTGCTGTCTCATGGTCAAGAGAGAAAAGACAAGACCTGCTACTTGGTTACCTGATTCAGTTTCAGTCATACCAGTTCACAATACAATGCTTTTCCTGATATTCTTCAAGCATTTTTTCCTGTCAAATAATGTTATTATTTTTTGGCATAGGTTGTGCTTACTGAGTATATAATATTGACATCTCAAGTTAAAGTTCAGTATTGCTCTCATCATCTTAAACATTGCAGGACAGAATAATTTTTCATTTTAATCATGATGCAGTAAATCTTGGCAGATAAAAAGATACGCAGAACTTGTAAGAAAATATCGAAATGTCACTAGGAAATGGAGAGAGGGTGGGTCACAAGCATTTCTTCCCAGCGTGTACTAGCACAAGCAACTGTAAAGATCAGTTTGCTGTTGCAATTTAATCAGAGCAATTTAATAAGAGCAAATAATACACCATTTAGAAATACGAGTAAAACTAATTTGTCTAATAGAAATTGGACAACATAATGCAAACGCTTATAATTTTAGCAAGTGGCTGAGCCTGTTATATAACTCCCTGCTTCACTAGACTGGGTGCCTGAGGATTTTCTGTCATCATAATGTATTATGAAGCGCCTTACCTCCAGTTTTCAGTTCCGTGAACAATTCATCAACAGCTAGAAATCAAAACTTCCTGTGAAATGATTGATTCACTCCAGAGCTGTCTGTCACAAAGATACAGGTAAAGCCACAAGGGATTGCCAGGTGTCAAACTGTAAACCATTGAGAATCAAGTGATAACATTATTGTCGTCATAATTCTGTAGCGAAGATAGAGGGTTTTATAAAGTAAGCTCTATAAGGAATGGAATGGATATAAAGTGGTTGCCCATGGCTTCCTGTAATGTGGTTAGATTCTTCCCAAGAAAGAGCAAGCTCTGGCTGATGCTTTTCCTGCATTACAAAATGTCTTTGTCTCATGTAGATTCTCAGATATAAAAAATGGGAAATGATAATACTTCAGGACTTCTACCAGTGGGAGAACAGGAGCATCTCTCACCATATACTTGAGTCATACTTCATGACAGAAGGAGGACTTCAATCTCTCTAAGGACTCTACGTCCCTATTAAACACAGAAGATATTGGCCAAAATATTCAAAATTGTTGGTAGAAGCATACAGGGTCTAATTACATAAGCTCCGCTTCTTTTGGAATTCAGTGTAGAAAACTATATATTAAAAGCTTTGTAATTTTTCCATATGGCCAGATATTTTGAACCTACCTACATCCACAGACAAGAAACAGAACATAAGAAATGAGAAAAAACTTCCAAGAAATATTTAATTTGCAGTTTAAGAGACTCAAAATAATCCAGGGCACCACCTCACGTGTTGCAATGAGCACCAAAGACATAAACCCTCTGTAATCTAAACTAATATACAGTATGTCTACATATAGGACCCCGAGTGTGCCAGTTCATAATTTGATCAAAATTCAATGATACAGTTTGGCCTAGAGTGTGTCTTAGCATATCTCAGTGTGAAGAATGGAAAATGTGAACCTCTCTCTGGTGGCTTTCATGTCTTACAGGATTGAAAAGTGTTTAAAATAGCCATGGTTCTTTCAAAGTGTTTTTGCCCCACTAGACATTCAGAAGCTGCTATCATCCAGACAGGTTTTGGTTTTCTTAATCTCTAATTTGGTCTATGGTAGCAGGATCTATTTATTCACAACAGATGAAAAAAGGTTTCTTCTGGCCACATTTAGTGCACTTTGGCCAGGTGGTGAGCTGTTGTTCTGTTGCAGAATTTGAGTGAATAGAATGGGGCAATGTTTGTAGGGGAAAAACACTTTAGCACATTCACACATAAATGCAAAGTCTGTGATGCAAACACTTTTTCTGAATTTGATTTCAGAAAATTTAAATACTTTCTGTTTCAATTCTAGGAAGTTACTGCTTCTGAAGTCTTTTACTTTTTTTCTTCTTTAAATTTTGATTGCAAAACTAGGCTACTTGTCCAAAGACAGGGAGATTCAAAGTCAGGCACCCAACAGACATGGTACATGATGCAGTCTAGGACCAAGTTACAGGTTCTGAACAAGTTGGAACGTTTACCTGATCCAGCACAGCTCAGATGCCATGTGGCTGAGAAGATGCAGAGCTGCATTAGTACGGAGCTACCTGAGCTAATTTACCTAACTCCTCTGTGCCAATTCGGGTGTAGCACTGTGCTGACATAGCAATTCCACATCCAGTTCCGGAGTTAGCTCAGAGTTACTTCTGCCTGTCACTGAGTTGCAGGGTGTACACTCTGCAAAATAATTTCTAGAGAATGTGATAGTGTTCTGCACTATCCTATGCTTAAGTTCTAATTCATCAAAGGTTTTTTGTATGTGCTTAAATTCTGATATGAGATGATCTATTTTTTTTCCTGCATCAGAGCCTTTTATCCCTCAAATATGTATGTGTGGAAAAGACATAGGGAGATGAAACAGGCCACCACAAACTGGAATCATACCCTCCTACATGTTGCTAGCACAAATGGCTTGAATAGCCAGCAATATTTTTTTAATAACAAAGGTAAAAGAAGATTGAAAAAGATGCCATTTCACCTCTTGAAGTTTATACGGTATCCCTTTTAGCCTTTTTACACATTATCCTTCCAAAAGGAAACACGGTGAATGTTTACATCGCTTCTAATCAATCTGCTGCTAATATTCCAAGTGGTATAACTGGTACCAAGCAAAAAAGAAAAACAAACCCAAAAGAACGCCAAACCAACCAACCAAACCAAAAAACCCCAACATAACTCCAATAGCAGTTCCAAAATCTCTAGCAGACTTATGCTTTGTATCAAAAGTCTTTTGGTTTAAGTCTTTTGGATGAGTTTTGTGACACATGGAAGTTTGAATCCTGAGTGTCACATATGAAAAACTTTCTCCTAAAGATGGTCAAAGTCTGAAGTTAACTGCTACCTTGTGGAGTATCTCTCGATAGTCATACCTCCAAGGCAATTATTTTCTTCCCTCCTTCTCTTTCTGAATGTAGGAATTTTAATTAGATTTTTACTAAGGTGCTAGGTATGTCTCCCCTGCACAGACACATATACACAAGCCAGCACTAAAAAAGCGAACTCAAAAAGCAAATAAGGCTGCCTCTGCACTGTTAACTTCTATACACCTTGGGTTATTCCCAGCACTGAGACTTGAAATTAGCCCGCTGAAACTAGCCCATTTCTAGAATTTAAATTCCCTCATTGCCCCAAACATGATGATCACATCCCAGCTGCCTTTTGGGAATGCTCCTCAAATCATGCTACTTCCCTTGCCATGTTCAGGATTTGTTTGGCCCAGAGTTAGCTGGCTCAGGTTAAAGGTGTGCCCAAGTGTAATGATCTAACAGTATAAACAATTGAGTTTCAGTGCCCAGGAATGCTGTCTAGCACTTTTTAATTTAACTGTATAGAGGCGTCCAGCAATTTGCCAGTGAGAACACAGACTTCTGGACAGGTGTATTTACCCTGTCTGGCAGGGCTCAGCAGTCTGAACCGAGCTCCGCAGTGCAGCCGCAGAACTGTTAGCTAATTGCTCTTTAAAAGCGCTGTAAGCTTCTGTCGTATAGATAAGATATGGCCTGTCTTGTTCCCAGCACTCTACGCTCTTTGAAAGGAAACTGCAAAGACGCTGTGGCATGAGTGGCCCCTTGACATCCTACAATCTCTACCCATAGCCTGCTCTAAATGTGTAGTGCCAACTTGCTGTTTTACCTGACAGGAAAGGCATTAAAAGTCCTTCCGTAGTAGATTACATTAAGTGTCCTTGATTCCAGATGAGACCCCGCCCTCTGCAGGGGCTTAGCCATTTATGTATTCTGTGATCACAGAGGAGCGGCACAGTGGCAGAGCAGTCCTGTAGGGATTGATAAACACGTCAGATAGCTGTACTTTATTACACAGCAGTACATAGTTAACAGCATGTGCATCTAAGTGAACTGTTTTAAGAGGCCCTTTTGCAAGAGTACCGTCCAACAATGTTTGTATAAATACTTCAGTGATCATCCCAGAGCTCTTCTTTGCCCTGAATGTGAGTTACAAAGATGAATTACTAAGTTATGCAGTCTGTGCCCTGTCACGGACAATGGCCAGCGCTACATGCTGCAAGAAAGGTGTCTGAGAAACCTGGTTACAGACAGTGGAGGAGTAACTTCTCCAATGGGAAGTTTCATTTTGCTCTCAGGCAATTATTGATTAACTCACATTCTAAAGCAACAATCTTTATAGCTCCCCTGAAAAACATACCATCTTTTATGTTATTGTGGGTGATTATGTTTGTACAAGTGCCAAGTGGCTTTTGAATTTTTTCCAAGTCTTGGCCTCATTGCATCTTTTGGCAAATAGTTTCCCAAGCTGAATATCTTTTCCCTTTTAAATGTGTGCTGTAATTTCAGCATCATTGAATTCTCTCCCCATGACATTTTCTTTGATTAGGAAATAGGACCACACAGTTTACTTTCACTCAACTATTCCTATCTCTACCATCTCCCTCTTATTGTTTTCTTGCCTAAGTGTTGCTGACATTTTCCAAACTCTAGAAGGAAACTATTTCAATAATACATACTTGATAGGATATGTCACTTACTCCCTGCAGCTCTGCATCAAGAAGATTTGAAAATAATCACCATCTGTGTGGATGTCTCCAGATTTGTAGCAGTTTAGAAAGTGCTTGGGGTTTTGATCCAAGGTTTTGGTGTTTTCTTTTTTGTATAATAGTGAGTGTAGTTAAATGAAATCTCTTGTTCAGAGGAATCTTATTTATGTTGTTTGTCCAACAATAACTGGAAGAAATAACAATAATTAACAGTCAACTATAATTAAAAGATAAATTAGCAAATATCAGTCATGAGACAACAGAATGTGTCACCTCTATCCACATGCATACTTATTGCAATGTCTATCTTCACGCTCTGAATGTCAATATGAAGTGGAAAGGAAACAGAATCCTTTTCAAACAAATTACAATTATATGCTCTGCCTGAGAACAAAAAGAAACCAGGATGCCAGCCCTGCTTTTTTCCTTTTTCTTTGCAGGCTTGGTGACAGTGAGAGAGAAGGCTGTGAGCCCTGCTTGGATATAAACCTTGAAGGATCTGCTGACACAGAGAAATAACCTCAAGCAGCTCCTCCACAAGAGGTATTTTGTATTGTCCTGTTCCTACAAGTGCCTCTTTCAATGGCTATTTTGGACCATTTATCCAGGTAGAGAAGCTTCTAAAGGACAATTTATGTCCTTTCATCTATCGACCTTAAGAGTATAACAGCATAAGAACCCATGAAATGCAATCACAAATATCTGCTGTCTAGAGAGTATACTACCACGAATTTAGCATGATATGCTAAGATTTATCTTATGGATCTAAACCTGGTCCCTGAGGAGTCAGCTTTTAGATTCCCTTTCATAGCAAGGTGTAACTTCTTCCTCTGTAAAGAAACATCATCAACAGACCAGTTTTTAAAATAAGGCATTTATGAGGATGAGCAAAAGGATCAGAATATGGTCTTCAGTGAATAATGCTTATAAAGAGCTGGAAAAATGTACATGGCTCCTGGGCAGGGAGCAATACCGAAAGAGAGGAGGTATCTGGCAGGTATAGCCTCTCAAGAACAACTTGTAGTGGATACTCCTGTTTAGGCCCTATGGCTATAGGTATTAATCTATCCCCCTATAACTGTCTGAAGAGTCAGACACCATACTGAAAACATTATGCCTCAAACAATAAAGAATGATATCTTCTAGGAGAGAAATCCTACATACTCAGAACAAAGCAGGAGAGAGGATAACACAGCAAAGATGCTGCTGAGGAGGTGGAACAAATATCCCTTTAAATTCTGACAAAAAAGAGACTTGTGCAAGAGTTTACATCAGTGTAAAGTGAACATAGCCATATAGAGAACTCAAAGATTTAGTATATAGAATGGTTTATATTTTACTCTCAGGGAAAAATCCCCATTTTAAATACCTAGAGCTCTCCTTACCAGGAGTCTCTCCAGCTTTTTTTTTTTTTCTGAGAAATGTATTTACAGATCTAAAACTTTCCACAGATAAGAAAACTTTCTGTCATGTTTTGTTTATGATTTTGCAGGCAGAAAGTACAGAAAACTCCAAACCACCAGTGAAAATATAATAGTGACAAGTACATCAAAATGGATGGGACAAGATGATTTCACAGAAGAAAATAGTAATTTTATATGTTTAAAAAGGTTTAGGTGTTTTTTATTGTTTAAGCAGAGGTGAGGTGTTGATTTGAAATCTAAAGTAGTGGGAGGTTTAATGATACAAAGATAGAGAATGTTTGGAGATTATATGATTCATCACATCAGTATGGTTGTTTTAAAATAGACATTTATGTAGCTAGATTGATGGCTACAGATTTTCCACTGTTTCACCAATTTCACTGTGCAATGTTTTGGCATGCAGGATATGCATGGCTCTGAAGTCAAACAGAATCAACATACTATATATGCATAGGGATCAATGTGCTTTCATTCCAGATTATTACACATTTCATAATAATAATACAAAAGTCACAACACCTTCTGTCCTCCTCCATGTTGTGCGTTAGATCATCAGATGAGCAAAAGCACAAAGCCAGTGTCATTTTCCTAACTACACACACACTCTCTCCTACTCAGTACTACTGCTACTAGGTGCCAGCAGTATGGACCTCAAACAGACTAATCACTGGAATTTACCAAGCACTCAACTGGGTCTTGCAGTCCATGCTGACCTTTGTGCTAATGATACCCACATCAGGAAGTTTACACTATTTTGGGTACGCATACAAGAGAGGCCACAAGAACAACATCAACTTTATTGACTAATTCCCAAACTGTTCATATGACCAACCATTGACATTTTCTGTAGGTTACTAGGTACCATTATCAAAATTCATGTAGAAAACAAGTGCAGTGGTACAGAGCACTTAGCATGGCCTACAAAACTCCTGTGAGACACAGGAAGCACTGATGGAAATGCAGTCTTTGACTTTATTGATGTCATGGGTGAATGGGAGGGCAAGAGGAACTGCACAGAGTAGAAGATTGTATGTGGCACCTAGCACTACTGAAAGATCTTTGACCTTGTCAGCCAGAGGGTGTATCTGCATTTGGATCATTGAAAACAAATTGACCTTTTTAGTAACTTGTAGTATTTCTATACAAATGGCTGTATTTGTGTTTGCTTTCAATCATGTTACCCTGTCTTTGCCAATAATTCATTTTATAGCAAGGCAGGGAAGTCTTTACCAAAGGGGAAGCAAACTGGAAAGGGTGGAATATATAAATAGAAGCATGTCTGGCCTACAGAAACCAATAAATATTAGTGATAGTTTCAGGATTCTTGATTGGCCTTTAATCCTGGGAAGAGAAGAAAATGGGTCATCCTTTTCACATTGTTCTGCAGAGAGTAAAATCTGGTGAAATAACATGAGCTTGTTGAGTTTCAGTTGATAATTTCTACCCTTTTCACAAACTGTCAAATCAGTCAGCTGAGAAATGCACTGCTAAGGGCATAAGAGAATAATGCAATCAGGGGAAAAAATACCAAAAGATATTTTTAGACAGTCCAATACAATGAAAAAAAGAGCCACGGTGTGCTGTTGAACAGAAGTTAAAGAAACTGTGTCCATTCCCACAGGGTGCTTGAAATATATAGCAGAGACACCATATGTGTGTTATGAGTAAAACGCATATGGATTGAAGTGTTTCTTACAAAAGCAATTTTTCAAAGCTAATTGTCGAATGTCAATTTAAAAATATAACACACACCATTAAATAAACAATTGAATTGCCCAGCTCGTCATCTAGAGCAACTAATTCAAGCATATGAGACAAAGAAATTTATTACCTCAGATTTGTTATATCGCTTTAATAACGGAAAGAAGACATCTGAAAAATAGACTAGGGACTGCTAAATCTGAGGAAAGGGTAAAGCAGCCAGGTGAAACAATTTGTCAGTCTTGGTCACAGACAAGGCACTTACTTAGTTTTTTCTCTTCCTTTAGCACCATTCTGAAATTATCTGAAATTAGAGGCCTATGCTATTTCGGAATTTAAAAATAGAGAGATTGACGCTTTTTTTTTTTTGTGCTTCCTGCATTCTGGGAAGCAATCAGAAGTCCACTCAGCCAACAATGTCAAGCAAAGCAGCTCCCAGGCTGCTCTTTGTGGTCTGTTCCCACAGCATCCAACAGACTGGAAGTAGCAGCTCAGAACTGGAGCATAACAGCCCCCAGCCTTGATTACAGCATCCTGTGTCTACCTGCAAGATGCTTCCTTTGCTGGCAGCTGGTAGATGAGTTGGTTCAGCATTGCCCCAGCTGTTCCACGGCTTCTATACGGTAACCTTACTGGGTTTTTTCCACGGAGGCTTCGCCTGCTGTTTTATGTTGTAAAGGGATCGACATGCCACTGTAGCCAGCTAGGAACTGTGCCCAGTGCAGTACTAGGAAGATGAAAGACCTGATGGGTGCCAGGCCTGGTTTCATTCCAAACAAGCAGTGTCCAGACTCTATTGTTTAAATAAAAGAGTGCATGAACTTCTGCATTAGATATTCACATTTTGTTAGCCCAGACCACAGCAATAAGATGTTCAATTACTTCTGGGGAGAACAAAAAGTGTATTAGCATATTTATCATTATACTTTAAAATAAGATTGAATATTCATTAAACATGCATAAAAGAATGTAAATGAAATTAAAATTTCACAGGCAATTTTCAAACACAGGACTTTGCCATTTCAACCAAAACCTTTTGCCGTGGTGCTCTGCTGAGACGAAATGTACATGTAAATTGATGTTTTCCCACTGCATCTGCAAAAAAAGCAATTATATTTTCAGAGTAGTTAGTATTTACTTCTCCTTTTGCCCCTGCTATCACCTTGTCGTCCCTACAAATCAGATGATATAAGTAGGTTATATTCTTTCTCTAGTCTAGCTATCTACAGCCTTTGCTAACAGCTTCCTCCCAGTACCAATTCCTGAAAGCATTAGGTATTTAATAAAATCAATATTCTTTTCCCTTTTGTGAATTATCATCTCTTCAGAATAGCATGAGATGACTTAAAGAACCATGTTGTTTTCTGTGTATTCATCTATGCCTGTATTAAGGGGAAGAAATTAATTGTGATATTTAAAATTATTGCTTTTAGAAGCTAAACCTGTCCTGAGACTAACACCATGTATCAACAAAATAAAACAGGCTGTTTGTTTATTTGTCAAGTCTATGTCATTATTATTTATTGTGTATATAGCTTCACTGATAGACAGCATGCTTATAAAACAAATACAGATGCATTCAGTTTTCTTTTCATTTAAGCCACCCCAACAGTATTAGAGTCTTGCCTAACAAGTGTGCCAGGCACAGGTTCAACCCCCAGCTTTTCTAAAAGCAGGAACCTTTCTTCCTAAATCTCCCTTACTATGCTAAATTCACATTGAAACTCTACAGTTTATACCGAGTAACAGTAGCATATTCCTTGCATCTGCTGTGTTATTGACTAGGAGTCTGGATGGAGAAAGACTGACTAAAATCTGAGAAATATTTCACAATTTGGACTAATATCAGTAAAAAATATTGAAGGACTAATCCTAGCCTTGTTCTTTAAATGTTTTCCCTATTTCTATGGCCTAAGCACTGAAATAATTGCAGTATCAAGTATGACATAGAAAATTGTGTTCCTTTCACCCAGTTTGCACCACATATATCAGAAGAGAGGTTGGCTTATCTTCTATAAAGTAAGAAATTGCAAATGGCTTCCCATTTCATAACATACAATATTCATTTAGATTGCAACTATGGCTACAGAAGGTACAGGAGAAGACAGTGGTAAGTGGGTCAGGGAAGGTGGAAAAGTACCATATTGGTGTTGCTGTTGTAAAGAATTACCATACTGTGACAATCTTCATTATTCATGCTGATGTCAGTTTGGCACAGGGGAACTGTCAAATGTGTAAATCTGCTCTAAAAAGATGAGGTAAAACATGAGGTGGCTTACATTTACCTAATAAATAACGATACTTCAAACACAAACAAAAAAATCAAGTTTTTTTAGGAAGAAAATAATAAATATATTTGCAGCATTACTGTTGGAGAATGTTTATTTATACAGCAGAGTAATTCCAACAGATACAGGCTATTAAATAACAGATGCATATACTGGAAAGAACATCAAAACCATCTGTATCTTTACAGACAATATGATGTTACAGTAGATTTGACCTTGGAAATATGGCACTTAACATACTTGCTTAAGAGTACAATGCTTTTTATAAAACTCACAGCAATGCTTATTAAAGGCTTTGAAATTCCTGATTTTATTATTTCTAAGTATCAAGTAAAATAAAAACCAAACCATGCTCTACAGTAAAAAGCTCAAAATTCAGTAGCAAGCAGACAAATGAAATTAATATTCTGATCATACAGTTGATGTTTATTTCAAGCTTGAACCACTAAAATGCAAAAATGAGACACAATTTTTTTAATTGCTTCTGAGGGTCCAAACAGCAAAAAATGGTCCAAAGAAGTTTGAAGGCAACAACTCTGAAACAGATTAAAGTGTTAAAATACTGAGCACTGAAATGTTTAACATTTAGTTATTTACCACAAGTGGGATCCATACTCCCAGGCTAAGCATGAGGACAAGGCACCTCCAAAAAGCTCTGCCAAATCAGGTACAGAAGCTTGCCAAACTCACCAACAAGAAATATCAAGAAGGACAAGTGTTAAATTTTGTACTTCTGAAGGACTTGGACAACTTTCACCAATCTGTAAAAAAGTGGTTCAGTTTTTCTAAAGATTAAGAGGTCTGAAACCTCAGACCTTGAAATTTTCAAGGTAGTTGTCTACAACAGTCTTTCTCTGAAAATCCTGCCAGCAGGTTCCCTCTCTCTGCCAGTAACTCAATGAGCCAAGAAAGACCACACTATTTGGCATCAGTCCAATACCAGATATGCACCAAAGTTACATCTATCATAAGTTTCTCTTCTGACTTCATCTGATGTCTTTGTACCCACTGAGGGAGGACTTTCTGTCTCCTTCTAAGAACTATTTCATCCTTCACTGGCAGAAAGGACTGTCAGGTAATAGTATGGATTGGATAAGCTGTTACTTCCATAAACTAGCAAAACCTCTTCATAATAATACTGTAGCTCAGCAGAGTGTGGTCCATCAGCATGGCCTGCATATAATCCTCCACACCTATAAATTCTTGAGCAGTCTATAACTAGAGAAGTTTGAGGAGGCACGCCAGAGAATAGAGAAGACTATTTCCTGTCCGTTAGAGGGATAACATGTATGTTACATTATCTGACTGGAAGGAATGGGAAGAAACCATGCTGGCCAGTGTCCAGGAACCTTTATGCAGGTCTCTTGCAGGTGCTTCTGCAATTCAACATGGCATAATGTCCTTGTTCAGCATACTGGGAGTGGCCAGCATGGATTTGCCAAAGACAAGTCATGCTTGACCAACTTGATTGTCATCTCTGTAGAAATGACCGGCTCTGTGGACAAGGGGAGAGCAGTGGACGTTATTTACCTTGACTTCGGCAAGGCTTTGGTGTGGCCTTCCACAGAAGCAAAACTGAGGATGAGTTAGGCTGCAAATTGGCTGAAGAATTGGCAAGTAAGCAGGGTTTTACCATTGCAGTGGTTTACCATTGAAAGTATAGCCAACAGTTAAAAGCAGCATTCCTCAGGGGCTGAGCTGACGTGGGGGTCCAACATTGTTTAACATCTTCCTGAAGGACAGGGACCATAGGATGAACTGCACCCTCCGCAAGTCCCTGGATGACACTAAACTGGGAGAGTGCTCGATACTCAAGGGGAAGTGGCTAAGATGGAATTTAGCTGCAGTCTTCTATTATCTGAAGGATCTCCATAGAAAAGACAGAGCCAAATCCTCTTGGATATATACAACAAAATGACAAGATCTACAAGTGAAATCACAGTTGTATGTAATGGAAAAAATTATTCACAATGAGGATGGCTAAGCACTGGTAAGGCTGCCCAGGGTAAGGCTGCCCAGGCTGCTCTCTTGATCCTTGGAGAGGTTCAAAACTGGAATGCACAAGGTCCTAAGCAAACTAAGTTCGTCTTGCTTGGAGCAGGAGGTTTGACTAGATGGTTTACAGAAGTCTCTTCCATCCTAAAATTTTGTAAGACTATTCATACATTCTTCAGATCTGTATGTGAGACAGAGGCTTATGGGCAGGCACAGATGAATCTTTTCTCTGAACCAGGATATTTCCTAGAATAAAGTTCACTTTTTACCAGTTTGCATTAAAAAAAAAAAAAAGAAGAATGTCTTTGCACTTTGAAAAGTGCAAGTAACTTTCAAAGAACCTGAGAACCCTCTACAATAATAAAAATTATTCTGTCACTTACTTGAAATTTACATACGTGGAAGTATGTTCTTTTCTGGGTGGGCAACATGAGAAAGACATCTTGAGCCTTGCCCTATAAATCTGTTGTATAAAAATAAACAAATGAAAACTAGTACATTGTTCTAACACCTTAGACTTCGCCAAGTATTTATACAGAGTAGAAAAGCACCTGATCATTCATAACATTGTTTTGTTAATGGAACCTGGCACAGTGCAGAAAAGTTTTACTTTCCTACCCATAAATCTAAGACAGATTTGCATTTAAACACCAGAAAGATAACATTAATGTCTAGTATTACTTTGAATATACTTCAAATCCTGCAAAAGCTCATATTAAGAAACTTGGTTACCAGTATCACTTAAAGAAAGGTTACTTGATAGTGCCATGTCAACCATGACTTGTACTTCTTGTAGTATGCCCATGTCCTAGAAGGACATTGCAGAGCAGCTAGTAATTTTAACAAGTCTGATGCAGCCAATGTGTGAAGACCATGGTGAGGCCAGCTGTGCCCCTCCAGCCCATGGAGCTCCACAATGGAGCAGATCTCCACCTGCAGCCCGTGGAGGACCCCATGCCAGAGCAGGTGGATGCCTGAAGGAGGCTGTGACCCTGTGGAGAACCCACGCTGGAGCAACCTCCTGGCAGGACGTGTGGACCTGTGCAGAGAGGAGCCCAAGCTGGAGCAGGCTTGCTGGCAGGACTTCTGACCCCACGGGCACCCACACTGGAGCAGCCTGTTCCTGAAGGACAGCACCTGTGGAGGGACCCAGGCTGGAGCAGTTCGTGAAGAACTGCAGCCTATGGAGCAGTCCATGGAGGACTGTCTCCCATGGGAGGGACCCCAGGCTGGAGCAGGGGCAGAGTGTCAGGAGTCCTCCCCTTGAGGAGTCAGAGACCACATGTGATGAACTGACCACAACCCCATTCCCTGAACCCCTGCACTGTTCAGGTGAAGGATGTAGAGAAAATTGGGAGTGAAGCTGAGCCTGGGAAACAGGGAGGGGTGGGGGGAAGGTGTTTTTAAGATTTAGTTTTAGTTCTTATTACCCTACTCTGATTTGATTGGCAATAAACTAAATTAATTTCCCTGAGGCAAGTCTGTTTTGCCCGTGATGGTAATTGCTGAATGATCTCTCCCTGTCCTTATCTCAACCCACAAGCTTCTCATTATATTTTCTCTCCCCTGTCCAGCTGATAGAGCAGCCTTGGTGGGCACCTGGCATCTAGCCAAGGTCAACCCCCCCCACTAGTTTTAAAATGTGTCAACTTCCTTCTTCACTGTTATACTACCACAGCTTGCCTCCTCATGCAGATTGGCTCCATTGCTGAGGAGCACACTATAAACTTCAATTTAATCTGTGAATAAACCATTTAAGTATCCATACCTAGGAAGCTTGCACTGGCCTGCAAAGTACCCACACAGGCATTATTTGGATGACTTTATATAAAATAGATTTTTAAAAAGCCAAAAAACAAACCAAACAGTTTGAAAGAAAAGTGAGGGTGCATTGTACTCCCACAGTAGACAGCCTTCTATTCAAGGCACCTCATTTATTCTGTAAGAGTTCTTCACTGTTCCTCCAGATGAACTTCCCTAAATTACCTATAAAGGATGCAAAAAGGTCACAGAAATCATCACAATCTCCATCATGCAGGAAATGGCCATGCAATCCCAATCAAAATTGACAAACCTCAAGGAGAGAAAGGTATCAGAATTTAAACTATTCAGTTTTACTTGGCTAAAAGGAAATTAGCCAAGGGAAATTCTCCCCCTTCTTCCCCCTGCCCCCCCTTTCAAGGTACAACCTACTTTCTAGATTCATACAAATAGAAGATGGATAGGACATTTTATTTTTGAGAGTAGCATTAATTCTTGCTCCTTCATGGGGTAAACAAAAAATAAATTACACTATATTTTGTGAGACAGAATAAAAACTGAAATATACAAAATGGCTAAGTGGATTTCATCAATTTCAATACAAAATTAATTCAGAAAATAGAGTAAATGTGTCAACCACAAAAAGAAAATGGGAAATATTTAACATGTTAAAGCTAATGAGTCTTCTAGCTGAGTAGCTGCTGATAAGCAGAACAGCTTGTTAGAAGAAGTGTTAAATTATCTGGTAGCATAATGACAGCTATTCTTAGCTTTTCAGAAGATAATAATGAATTTGAGTGTCTCAATTTTGTTTGTTTAATGAGTTTCTTACAGGAACCAGAAATGTTCAGCCACTCCCTGAAAAACTTATCTTCTTTTTAACCGGGATAAAGGTGAACTGCTTACATTCACGAGTTCTAAAATTCAGCTCTGAGTGGCATCACCTTTTCTGTAATTAATGAGATCTTAGTTGTCTTATTATAATTTTATATTTTGCTGTACATAGCATTTATAAGCCACATTTAGCAGGGAAAGATCGTTTAACTTGTGATCTGCACCAGCACTGATCCAGTTCTACTTCCAATACTAGCAAACCAGAGCAAAGAATAAGACTGTGAGGTAGGCAAAGAAATCCAGTGTTTTCCGAGGAACTCCAGCAATATCAGATGAAGAGGGAGCCAAAGGCATGCGCATTCACACCAGAGGTGTGTGATCTCTTTGTAGGCAAATTGCAAATAAAGAAGAAAACACCAAAGTAAGAATCAGTTGAAAAGGCAAGGAAAGCAGCTGATAAAGAAGCACAAAGAAAAGGTGGAGTGCCAGCCATGCTTCTCAGGTCATCCTAGACACTAACAGGATGTCCTGTATTAAATGACTAGGTCTTACTTAGTATATTTAAAAAACAACAAAAGAGAGAGGGCTTTTCTCATATTTTTGCAGTAACTGGCTACATTTCCCAGTGTTTAGTAGCCCACATTTCCCTAACTGATTCAGAATACTGATCCAGAGTTAACTATATTTCCCACACAAAAAATCCAAAGAGTCAGTCTTGCTGTGTGTGTACAGTAGCATGTTTGTTCATATTGACTCATGCTTGAACACTTATAAATGTTTCGCAGCTCTGATATAAAAAGACAATTTCTCTCTATCTTTAAACCAGCTTTCTTAAATTGTCTTAATAAGATAACATTCCTTCAGCAGAAAAAGGAAATGGAGCCATGTTCAGGTAGACTAACCTCCATCTAACTGATGCTTTGACATTGGAAAGAGCAAAATATCGCAGGACGATTTGAAGAGAGAAGAGTCAGAAAACCTAGTACAGGCACCAGCATGGAAAGGAAACATGATTTATCTGGAATTTGCACCTGAGAATGAACTTAGATTATCAGACAAAACTTTTTACCAGGACTTTTTACCACTTTTTGCCAAGCACATTCTTTAACGTGTACTCCCAGGTGGTATGCATGAATGGAAATTCACACTTCAGAGGACATGTTTAGAATTACCCATTTTTTGCAAATTTAAACACTGCATAAAAACACTCTAGATCTGGAACTGACTATTTCAGAGTTAGTGGCAGAGTCAGTATGTTTACACCGATGGGCACAGTAGGTGTGATAACCACTGCCCGTTCCAGGCAGCCCGAGTGTAAACCAGCTCAATCCACAAGCCATATAAGTATGCCATACCCAACCTGTCCTTTTTCAGGGTGTTTTTGGGACGACAGCTACGATGACCAGCTTGGAGCAAAAGGAGTGTGAGCTCAGGCCCATCTGCTTCTGCCTGTGGAGACATTTTCTCAAAAGTCATGTCTCTGGACTTGGTCATGCTTTTGATTTAGATTAATGGTTCACTGATCTTAGTGGTGTCAGATCAGGCCATATCACCACCTTTCTATGTCCTGTTACCCAAGTGTATGACCCAACAGCCTATGTCCTCTACTTCGCCAATGCCAGCAGTCTCTGTATCCTGGTCCAACAGCTATCTCTGTGTTTTCCCTATAACATGCCCTCTGCACAGAGTGCCTGTCCTGAGTCGTTCTGCAAGTTCACTGTCCTGAATTCTCTTAAGTCCGTTCCCCAGACACAATCCTTTCACAATACCTTAATAACATTAGCCAAATAACACATACGCCCTAATTGGAATAAAACAACAAACAAACAAACCCCCTTAACTGCATTATACCAAGTACCATCCCTTGCCAAGTGACCACATAATCTTATTGTTGTTCCTCCTGTCATTCCTCACCATTTTATTACCTAACAATTATTCTACGTCTATAATTAGTTCACACTGCTGTAACAGGAGATACTAACTCAGCTCCTTGGGCCTGTCTGAACATTTCCTGAAATCAGAAGGGTTTTGCAGAGGACAGCAGCCACTGGTGGTAACTGCCTGGCAAGTCCCTCAGGAGACACTTAGCCACCCCTAGAAATCATCAGCACTAGTCACATTCCAAAAGATCTGTTACCTCAGGCCCTTACCTAGTGAGATCACTGGCAACAAATACAGCTTCCCTTTCTCAGGGCAGTTCTCCTGATATCAGTGGAACTGCTAATGTGACCCAGGTGAGTATGATTTACCCATAATAAGCACTTATAGGCCATAAGGAGTATCCATTCCCTTTAAATTAAGTAATGATTTCACATTCCTTCATTTTTAGAAGCATTCATCATAGACAGAGATTCCTTCTTAAAATGAGACGAGTAAGTCAAATTCAGCCAAAATTATAAAACTTCTTTACATTTCTTTATTGCTCTATTCAGAAAAGAAGTCCAATCTGTGCTGCAATTTGCTGTGCAGTACCTGAAATATTAAAAGGTTTCTTCTAAATTTAACTTAAAACCATGTCATGGATATTCTTACCCCTAGATAATATTAGGCAGAGTCATTCTACTTGTTCTCTGTGCCCACTATAATCTTGCTTTCACGAATGCTTACAAAGTATGAGATTTAAAGGACTTAGAGTTTTATGGTTGTTTTACATCAGTTCACTAGTAGAAAACATTGGATAACTGATCCCTTCTCTCTAGTGAACTCAGAAAGCCTTTTATAAGCCTTATTTAAATTACAAATATGAAAATGCTCTTTCTTTAGGCTATCAAAGAGAGAATTAATTTAATGAAATGTCTAAAGGTCTTTTAAATGGCAGACAATACTCTGGTTACATTGTGCTCCATTTTCTAGTTCAGCAGAATCCAAATTGGTTAAAAACCAGCATTTATAAACTGCTGCTATTGAACACAATTACAATTGCAATGTCCAATACTCAGCCTTAGGAAATGGCAGAACAAAGATTATTTGTACGACATAAACTGGTCACATAATTACAGGATCACCCTTTTGTTTTTCCAAGATCCTGGTTTCAATAAGTCCACAGCATAAATCCACTGTTTGTGGAAAGAATTGTGGTTAAGTAGAAAACGCTATGGCTGTCTCTAGGATCCTTTCATGGGTTTGGCTGTTTTTTCCTTTTTGTGCCCCAAAAGCAAGATCATCACTAGTTGGAAGTTCCTCATCCTCCAGGTTCCTACTTTGAGACCCCAGGACCTTATTAGGAGAAATTCTGAGCAAGAGAAGTAATTGATACCAGTAAGAGCTCTGAACATTTGAGAAATGCTGGAGAAAGAGATCTCAAACTGATAAACAAATTCCCTCTGAGCTCTGTTTTACTTTTGCAAAATGGATGTACTTGTGGTCTTGTATCTGCCAGGCTTGTTCCACATAGCAGTGTGTTAGTACCCAGGAAGAATTTGTGAAATGGGAAGCACTGCAGAAAAGCCCAGAAATACTAAACAGATTCCCAAGGGGATCTTCAGCACTCCAGGTACGAGTTGGGTGGATATAACATTCAAGAAGGGGAACCAGATCATGAGTCACAGAGACGAGGATGCTACAGACTCTCATTTTGGGCAAGGCCCCTGTTTCATGTTGCTGAATTGTTACTCTTTTTGGGTAGCTGTATTTCCAGTGTCCACACACACCCCTGAAATGTGTTTATCCCACAAACTGTCCTTCTATTCCAAATGTTTCAGATTATCTGAGCTCTGTATGCCAAGTTTATGATATCTGGATACACAGGAAACATTAAGGCTCCTGCTGTGTAGTATATTTGTTGTTGCTATTACTTAGGTTAGCTAATATGTGGGGGGTTGCCCGCTACTTCTCCAGTTACACAGGTACTGCATGATGCAAAGTTAGGTAGTAACTAGTAAAACCAGGAGACAGGAGGCTTACTGTTTTCTTCTTCATTCTACTTTTCTCATTGAAGTATAGACAGTTACAATGACTTTCTACTGTCCTTTTACATCTGAAACTATCTGAAAATGAAAACCTGAGGCAAAAGAATCAATCTATGAAGAAGACACTAATTTCACATATTAAGGATAAACTAGAAAATAGAAGTGATTTACTTTGTAATTTCTGCAGATGATGCACAGTGAAATGAAAGCAGCAATGACCAAAATGTCAGAAAATAAACCATGGTAAAATATGTGGAGATGGGAAGCTCTTTCCATTGCAAGCAGCAGTACAGAACAGGTATAGCATACAAAGGTCAAATCCCTCTCACTGCTGAAAGCTTAGGCTCAGAAAATCAGTGGTCGGTTCTAAAAAGGCCACCCATACCTCACACACCTCAGGCAACAAGCATCATACCCCCGGTTACCCACTCCACTCTCACCCATCAGGAGCCCAGCTTCATGGAAACAGTGTGTTTTAGTTGCCATGCCTGTTGTTTAGTCATTAGCCTTCTTCCCTCTGAAGACTTCCAGCAAGGATACCAATTAGTGCAAATGGCTTGTAATTAGCAGTGATGATTTTTGTAATGTGGATACCTTCTCAGTATGAACAGGAATGAGCCACCAACTCATTTCACATGGTCCATAGGCAACCATCAGGAGGTAAAGATCTGCAGTTAATAAAGGCCCACGTGAGAACGAAACCAGTGACTCAGAGGAGTAATGCATTGTCTTGTAATACTGGTCCCCAGTGCTAGCACCTCTAATCTAACTGGATCATTGTTAATCCTTTATTTGACTGAGAATGTGAAAATCTTCTAAACACTTACTGCACATTTAATTTCCTCAGAGATGCATATTGCGTGTATTAAGTGTGTTGCCTCCTGAGACAGCACCTTCTCCATTATGTGGAAGGGAATTCACTCTCCCTGTGTCCCTCCTGCTCTTGCTTGTCCGGCTCTACTCCCATCTTCTCCTGCCAGCACGCTGCCTGTGCCTGCTGCCTTCACTTTCGCACTTCTAATCCTCCACTTGACCCACTTCAGCATGCTCTCTCAGCTCTCCTGGCAGCAGATGTGGAAAGGCTACTAATAAGTAAGTTCAAGCATCTCCCTCCTGTTCTCATCTCCATTTAATGTGGAAAGGCTTTAATTTTTCTGGGATTTTGAACTTCTCCACTGGAAATGTTCCCTTCTTGTTTCTTGATTCCTATTGCTGTCTTCTCTCTGGTCGCAGCACTTTCTTCCCTTGGTATCTCACCCCAGGTCTGTGCCCACTTTTATCATGAGTGCAGCATGCTGTCTGTCCCCTTGGATATACCACCTCAAACAGCTTGCTTTGACACAAATTCCTAAGATGACACTCGAGCTCACTCCCCTGCTCCAAACACATGGGCTCCCACCTATTCCTTCTTCCCTTTTACTGACTGATAATGGACCAATTACTCTGTGGGTTTTCTTCACTATTATTTTCTCTGCCAAAGACCTCTCTCTTCCTCCCCTCTCCAGCCCTGCAATGACCCCCATCCGTGTGGCAAATGTGGCAGAAAGCGGGCCTCCCCCGCCTTGGACCTGCTGCGAGGCCTCCCCTGGGCCTGACCCAGGTTTTCTGCAGGCCTGCACCTGCAGTGAGACCTGTCCTCGGACTGCCTCCGGTTCCCCCAGGCCTGCCCACCCCACCGAGCACTCGTCTGGCTGTCTCCTTCCTCCCTGCCTCTGCGTCCTTCACAACATGTTTCCTCTGGGAGAGGGTTCAAAATGGGTGCCTCTGCCTCCCAGTGTCTCCCCTGCTAGCGCTCCTCCATGTTTCCTTCCCAGGGCTCCCTCCTCAGAATCATGGCTGTCCAACACCTCCCCTTCCTCCTGGTGTTATGAGCTCCCTCACTTTTTCCAGAACCCCTCTGTAAACCCACATGTTCCCACATACCCTCTTGTGCCATGACTCACCCTCCCAAGCTAACCTTCTAATTATTTATAATTAACAATAACAAGAAGGAACTGACATGATGTGGAGATGATCAGATGTGAGGATGAGAAGCTCAGTGTAAATGCTTAGAGAGCCAGAAACAGCATCATGTACTACTGAATAATCCTATAATCACTCTGTGTACATTCCCCTTTCCATAACCCCTGCCTGACACTATCACGCCCTGTGTCCTGTTACGAGATCTCTAACCTCAATTGTAAGCAGAGGCCATCCACTCTCATTTCCATCGCTGCTCAGCACTAACAGAGGTTGGCGTGTCTGAAAATCAGGCTAGCTTTTTTCACTTTCTATGTAACACATCACACACAACTTTTTCAGCCTGTGCTAATACATAATAAAAGGCAATTAAATTACCATGAGGTTGTCTCAGCTGCCTTGGATTCCCTGTACTAAAAAGTCCGGCCTTTCCTGTTCTATCCACTTATTGCACCTCTCATGCATTTTTTACTGCAGCTATCCGTGACTTAATGTGATGGCAGGCATGAGAAGCTGGCCTTGAGGATGATAAGCAAATTGCTTTTTTTTTCCCCTTAGAAGATTAAATTTGCTTTGATGGCATAACCATGCTTCCTTTCTTCCACTCTCATTGACTATCCTCCTCTGCCACAGCCTACTTTATAATGCGCTATATTTCTCCCTTCTCCTCTCATCAGAACCGGTAGTCTTCATCTACTGGAGCCAGAATGCCACTACAAAAGCCCTGTCATTTCTCTCCTCCAGTGAATGCCGATCCAAACCCATAAATCCCCTTCAAACCTTTCAACATCTTTATTTATAATAAAGAAAAAAGCCTTATCATCGTAAGTTATAAATTACAGAGGCTACTTTTAAGAGCATAAAATTTCATATCTGTAGAATTTTTGTGAATTGTCAGGGCTTACCTATTATTTTGATGCAAACATGTCTGTGAAATCAGTGTTTGAAATAGTGAGTGGGAGCAGGTGAGGTCTTCATGAGTCTGCAGTAAAATTGAAAAGGTGACCTCAAAGCTTCTTTTATTCATCTTGTTAGCAGTGTTGATGTGGTGGCCATGTGATGTGAAATACAG
Organism: Phaethon aethereus; assembly: GCF_964289735.1. Classification (NCBI taxonomy): domain Eukaryota; kingdom Metazoa; phylum Chordata; class Aves; order Phaethontiformes; family Phaethontidae; genus Phaethon; species Phaethon aethereus. Next base: position 22,629,388 of record NC_138577.1, read on the forward strand.
TGAATTGAGTCCTTCAGAAGAATGGTCCACAGGAATGATGTCCGAGATGACCAAGTTCTAAATAGGTTCTTTGAATTACTATAGCACTTTGGTGTCATCTTTGCCTCGGAAGATCTAGCTGTGTGATAGGTTATCAGCCCCAAAGACCTTAAATCCAAATAAATAATTTAAATGAGCTGGTGTTTATTCCTCAGGGTGGGGTCTTGAGAAAAAAGAACAGAAAATCAGAGCAAGGGTAGAAATGAGATCTCCAGGAAGGATTAGCTGAGACCTCTACTAATAATAGCACTAAATATGCTGTACAGCAAGTATCTAACTTCTTTTTTTAAAAGAAAGTGGTTGAATTAAAAATAATTTTAATCCTAACTATCCACTCAATATCCACAGTTAGAATGTAAGTATTTCTCTGGACTAAGTCTAACAGGTCAGTAGAGAGAGCAGGATTGTTCTCTGGTGAGAAGACTACAGAAGTTGTGCTGAAGTCATTGGGAAGGGTTGGTGAAGAGAAACAGATCATGTACATTTGGGGCTCTGGGCTGACTACTGCTTCCCTCCACTTTCTTTTGTCCACCTCTGCCTAAGATTCTCGGTGTATGGAGAGACACCCACCCACACACTCACTCACAGAGCACACTTGTTCCACCCTTTCCTTTATCTGACTTTTGAAATTGTCGATGGAAAATAAGTCATTTTCATGATCATTCAAGGTAAGTAAGAGAGCCAGAGCATGAAGTAATCTTCATTTTTGGCCTGCCACAAAAGAAGGCAGCACTGTGCTACGGAGTTAATTCAGTTCTTCCACTCAGAATCCTTCATGGAGACAACTGTAAAGTACCTTATTGCTTTTTAACCTCTGAAGAAAAAGTGTTTAATACTTCCTTACCTGGGCCAGTTAGTTGCCAATAATGCCTCTGTGTTAAGTTACTGTTGATTTCATTAACTCTTTTATGTTCCCATCATGACAGTTTAAGGTGTTTCTTCAAATAGTAAGTAGAAAAGAGCAGTAAATAGTCAATGAAGATAATACCTTATTCCTGTTCAGATCATATCTACATGATATGGAAAATGTAAAATGTTTTTTTCCCATGATATCTTGGTAGAGAAAAAAAAAAACGAGCAACAGTTTCAAACTTAGCCTAATTCTATGTGAGTATGACAGAATCTTTCAAATCAATTTTGTTTCCATACTGAAGCTAATTTACATGGATAAATCCCAGAAGCTAAATCTTTACATTCTATTATACTGATTTCCAAACACTGATGAAGCATGATACTTTTTTCCAATATTGTATATTTAATGGAGTTTAACCTCTTAATTTGTAAGTACTGGTATTTTAATTTGTAACATTGTGGCAATCCAATCAAAGACATGTCTACCACTAGAGTAGAGTATACAAGAGTATACAAACAGACCAAAAGACAAAAGCTATGGTCTATGCCATGCATGATTCTGGTTGATTCCTTAGGTATGCATCTAGTTGGTGGTTCATAATTACCTATAAGAACCTATATATTTTTTTTTTTAAATTCACCTTTACATTTTGAAACCATGTAATCAGGCAGGAAATTCCCAGTTATTGATGGGCAGCTGAAGAATCATTCTCCAATATGATTATTTTCATATGAAAATAGTTTTCATATGAAATAGTTTTAAAGTGACTGAATCTTCTTCTAGTTTCCCAATTAACCTGGACAATGTCAGAGTAGCATATAACCTGTACTCTTTTATTTTTCCCCCTCATATACAGTATATAAAGTGATTGAATGAAGTTTAATTTCAGAACACCTTAAATGGTTTACAGTATGCCCTAGAACACTTGAGTGACTAGTGGCATCACTGGGTAATATATTACATTAATGTTGAAGCATGACCTATTGGAATCATTTCCTTGACGACTTTGCTACTGGCAGGTTAGTGCACTGGGCTGTACAAGTAGGTATGTAGATTGGCAAAAATATATTTTAAGATTTTATAAAGATGTTTTATTAAGAGTACAAGTAGGGGTTTTTTTCTCAGCAATGTTATTACCTGTGTCCATCACTCATACCTGAGAAACCTGTGTGCCAACTTTCACCTAATCCTTTAATCCCCGTATTTTCATTCAAGTACATAGGCTCCCAAACCAAATTCTTACACTGTTTTCAGTGTAAAAGGTTAGGATCACTGCCTGACAAGCATAGAATCCAGACCATGTAACTTTCAAGAGACGGTAAGACATTTGTTATATAGAGGAGTGGACAAGTAGTTTTCTAATATTAATCTTCCTATATGCAGAATTACAACAGGGAAGTTATGTGGTTGGGTAAGGAAGGTCAATTAGTGCACTACAGTGTTTTATTTAAGACAGCATCCACCCTGGGAAATAATTTCAGAACCTTTGTTCCTGATGCAAGTTTTTATATTACAAATTTTAAAGCAGCTTTCCCTCCTTGGGTTGAGGGACTACGGCAAAGTACTTTGAAACGGGTATTTCTCCTTAACCTGATCTAAACACCTCTCTTATTTTGCAATATGAAAATTAAAAGTGAGGTAAGGATACAGAGCACTAACCAGAAAGATGCAGCAGGGCTTAGAAAGCACCAAGCATCCTGGTACTACACATACACATTGCATACAAATAACTGATTCATTTAACTGTATTTGATTGAGGTGCATTACAGCTGCCCACAACAAACTAGCAATCTATGATAGGATTTGGGGCCTTTACAGCCACTTTTAAACATCTGACACTTGAAGTCAGTTTATTTCCTTAACACCAAACCGAATTTCAGCCATAGAAAGATGATTTTGATACTCAAAGAAATTATAGCAGCTGAAGTAAAGGTTCATACTTTCTCCAGCACATAGAGAGTCAAACAAAGAACTGTTTCTCCATCTGAAGAAGTTAAGCGCTATAGCTCAAGCAATTTTTGTGTTTCAAGTGCACACAAACTGTATACTTACTGCAGTCATAAACAAAAAGTGAGATCTTACTTTGTAAGAGAAAAGGGCTCAACAGTGGCTATTTGTGTGCAGCACAACTAGGTAAGTCATGGCCTCCCAGGAATAAAATCAATCATTATCCTTTGAAGAAAGTAGACAGCTGTGAAACTGAATTCTGTCACTATAGCAAGTATATGCGTAACTTCACTGAACTGCCTAGAGTTACATTAATGAATCCATCTGAAGAACTCAATTAGGTCTTCCTGTCTAGACTTGAGAAGTAAATAAATATTACCTAATGCAGAGTATTCAATACAAGGAAAACAATCACGTTTATACACACTTGATGCAAGATGAAGCAAGCTAGTGATACCTCCTCTGCTCGCTATTTTGGGTTGACATCTGTACTTTGTTTAGTCTGCACTTTATTACATTGACAGCCTGCTCCTTGCATTCAGCTGCTTTAATGGAAACACTGATGGCAACTGAGGTCTGTCTTTCAGAGCAGACCTCATTCAGTTATACGAAGATTAATCCAAATAAGCAATTGAACTACCGCTTGCTGCTGCATCAGAACAGTTGCTTGAAGACTGCCTTGTGTTTATATGGGTCCAGGTACTACATGATATCTAGAGATAAATAAGACCAGCCCACAAGTAGACAATGCCCCCCTGCACTGAGTCATGAGTCCTCAATAATCCCATCTATTTGCATAGCTTAATGGACAAATGGCATTGCCTTCAGTTGCTCTAGTAAGTGTACACTTACAGCAGTAGGATTGCACTAAGCAGCAGGCCATTCCTATGCTGTCCTCAGCTTTACAGAAAACTTATACTATAAATGGTATTTGGTCTTAGTAACACTTGTGATTGATTGTCTAATGTTATCAGCTTGGCAGAATAAGCCCAAAGTTGATACTAAGTCAGCCTTTAATCTTCTCACCATTTTGATTTTACTTTACTGGGGTTATCATTTAACCAAAGGTAGAGACACACACACAATGAAGCACAATAGAGGGGCAGTGAGATATGGGCAATTCATTCTACCATTGAGGTGTCAGGATACTTTAGCCCCTTGGTGAATAAGAGCAATGCTTCCGGAGCAAGTAAAAGGAAGAAGCTTACGCAGATCATTATCATAGCTACTGTCCCCCAGGGATCAACCAGAAGTTAAGCTCTTCTCTTTTCACTATAAAGCATCAGTATCAATTCTGGGATGTAGTATCTTGAAAAGATCCATACTTTGGTTTTAGCCCCTAGGACAATAACCGCGTGTTAAGGCCTACATCATTACTCTGCAAGCTCCATCAGCAGTTGCTTTAGGGTCGTTGCTGTAACTAGCAGAAGCATATTGGGTGCTTGTGAGTACAGACAAACTGCTCAGTGTTAGAGCCTGTCATTCATATCCTGACTTGTAGCAGACTTTTTAAAAAGGGCATAAGGAAAGCAAACCTGAAAGACTTTTGGTAATGCAAAGCAAAGCATGTAAAGTTGTATTGTAAGAAGAGTGGAGAATGATGCTTCAGATTTCCATTCTCTTTATTGCCAACAGATTTATATTTAAAATGCCAAGGTCCAAAAAAAAGTTGTTTAATAAATACTTCACTTTAGGCTGTAATAAATAAAAAAGTTATTAACAAGGAATGCACTTTGCCAGCCACAAGTGTGGGTATTTTTGAAAAACAAGGGAAAAAATAGTATGGCCATAGTTCACAGTTCAGCAGCCAGAAGCTGCTTATTACAGCTATTCCATAACAATGGAGCTCCCCTTTCCCTCCCTTTTCAGATGCATATTCACAGTTTAACTCCATCAAAAATGCTCTCTTACAGAGCAGGCAGTCACAGTCTGCTCAGAGTTCAAGTCAAAAATATCTTTAACACACATGAAGCAATGAAAACTATGGTCCGAAGGACACCATTTTAGTCCAACAGTACGTTTAGGCTTCAAACAGATGTGTGCCCAGCACACTAGAACAGTCAAGTTTTCGTACCACCACACATCCATCATCAACATACTAGTTGCTCCACCATCTCCACTGTAGGTTTCACAGTGAACAAGAGGGTCCATTTGGTTTAACAGAGTCAGTCCCTTCAGTTACATCGCTGCAGCAGCATGTTCAGAGCATATTCCATTCTGTGTTTTAGTTCCAGTGAGCATCCAGAAACCAGAAGAGTTGTCAGACGAAACGTTGTGGATATCCTCTCTTCATTGATATAGGTAAGGAGATACTCCTCGCTCTGATTGCAAATGATGACTTTCGTGTGATCATGATAGAAGTTCACCTGTAAAAGAAGCAAGCTTCTGTTTATATACTTTCTCCTCTCAGTTTCTGGCATTTATCGGGTTTTACTGAAATGAAGTATTTGGGAAATATTTTCTCTGGTGGTGCTACTAAACTTACTTGAAATGTGCCATCATTGAAGAGCATCATTAATGCTTTATCAGATTTAAGCCACTGCAAGAGGTAAAGCCTGGGCCTGCGTACATCTGTTAGGCTGGGCAAATCTCCTCCCTAGGAAAGGGAACAGACACTGTGTTAAGCATTCAGTCCACATTTACTGTATTTTTTACAGCTCAAGATCCCAAAGGTGGTGAACTTACATCCATGAGGTTCTCTTCCATGTAGTGGGAGAAATACTTCAGTACAGTAACTTGGCTAATGAACTGTTCAGGAGCCTCTGTGGCTGAGAAGACAGAGCACTGGCCTAGCTCAGCATAGTAGTGTACTGTCCTGCAAGAGAAGAAAGAAAGTAAAGAGGTTAGAGATGAGATAAAAGCATTCCATATTTAAACCACTTTAGTGATTTAGTGGTTTTGTAATCATTCTTACTTTTTGTCTGGCAGAAGGCTCATATGCGCCCCATTGTTGAAAAGGACACCAACAGTGTGATCTGACAGCTGGTACCCAAAGCCATACTTGTTAGAGTAGTCCACCCATTTTGTAACCCACTGGAAGGATGCTGTCAGCTGTTCTTTGGGAATGCTGTCTGCTTCTGGCATGTTCTCTAGACATCCTCGCAATACTCTTGCAACTGTATCGGCAACACTTCCCATGGTACTGTCTTCCAGGCCTGGAAGAGAAGGATTATTAGACTGACAAGAACACATAGAGAGCAGGCCTTCATTCTAAACCTTGCAGTTATCAGACTGTAATTTTAAGTACTTTAGCCTTTATGGCTTTCCAGCTTAAATTCTTCCAAAATATTTGCTGTAAAATTTAGATCATGAAAAATGGGGGGTGGGGAGGAAAGCAGGTGTTTGTTTCCAGCTTCTACTTTCTTCATGTCCCAGAACTAAAGGCAGGATTTAGAATTAGAGATTACATTTTGCTGCACTTACATTCACTGCTACTGCTGCAGCTTCCCAAAGTTCCTCTGACTATCATCCGAATAGAATCTCCAGTCTGTTTAGTTTCTGGCAACGCTCCTGGCTTTGCTACTGTTGTGATAAGAGGCTGGATCTCCTAGAAGAGATGCCAGACATGTAAACATCAAACATAACACAAGCCAAGTCCTACACACAAGTTTTGCATGGCTCTCCTGTTTTTCAACAAATGATAAATTCTAGAGGCACTGGTATTAATGTTTCCAGCAAGTACAAAGAGCTGCTGTTTGAGCTTAAAGAAGCATGCCAGGTCTTTCCATTCTTTAGATCTTCGATTTGCATCTTACATGCTATTAATCAGTCTTCTGCTCCCTTGCCCCAGCAAGAGAAAAAGCTGTGTGCAGGTCTGAACACTAAATGGTAAGAGTTAGTAAAGAATAAATTGCTGACATCTAAGTCCTAGTTAATAATGAACTGAAGCTCTGTATGTGGAATATTGAGAAAGAGCACCTGGCAGACAATTCACCACACAGACAACAATGGAGTCTACGCAGATACTGTAATTACTGAAAAGCCAAAATTGATAGTCTCCCTACAAAGGCTACCATACCTTGCTGAAGCTTGGTTAAGCCTTCTTAAAGCAACTCTGCTAATCATTTAAGCTTGATTATGCTGTGTGCAGGTCTAGCTCTGATATCCAAGTCAAATATAATTTAATTATAGCTACTCCACCCAACTCTTATTGGATTTGAATTGAACTGCACTTGCGCTTACCTCATCTGTTCTGTGTTTGTGGGGCTGCTGGGTTATCGATGTCTTCTTCAAGTCATGTCTGAGCTTGTAGATTTCTTCATCTTCTTTAGCTAGTCTGTCTGTAATACAGTAAAAAATACTTAACACCACATCTGGAAGTGTGCTGTTCAATTACAGAAAGCCCAACAAGTTAACTGCAGAAAACACATTGGGTCCCTCCAGTAGCTTCTTCTAAACCTGCCATAGTCTCTTAGAACAGCGGTGTCATTATATACAGACCACTAAGAAACTAGACATTACAGACTGACATATGGCCAATATAGACTGTCAGTATGCTATAAGTATTATGTAAGTTGGCATAGGTTGCAGGCTACCATCTATACATATTGAGAAAGAGGTCAAAACTAACCCAGGGAAGCTCTGAGACATAAACACAAGCTCTCTGTTATTCTCATAGCTGTACATTACTAGCATGACATTGATGGCATAGAGGTAACTTTCAAGAATAGCTACAATCCACTTACTATGTGTGTCGAAGTATCTGGCTTTATCCTTTTTACCACCAAAGAGAGCAGCAGCTGCTTTTTTGAAGAAATTTTTAGCAGGACTTGACAAATGGAAATCAGGAACTGTGTGACAACAGCTAGCAGAAAGTCTGTCAGGTGTAAAGCCCTGTGAAAATGAGATAAAAAAATTAATTTAGACCACACAGTGCACTTTTAGGGTAGATATTTTTTCCATCTAGAACACTAGACAGTACAAACCTGTAGGAAAAATTCATGTTGAATTATTTCATCTAAACTGGGCCGATCTTCAGGATTTTTTGACAACATGCTAGCTATTAAGTGTTTTGCAGGTGCCAAAAGAGATGAAGGCAGGCTGTATCTTGCTTCTCTTATACATCTGTATGTTTCTTTAAGATTCGTGGTCTCAAACGGAGGTCTTCCCAACAGCATTGTATACCTGTTTAAAAGCAAAGGAAACCAATTTTATTTATTTTACACACCCACAATACTTATGTACCGCCACTGAAAAGGCCTTGTCTGTCTCCTAACATGAAGGAAAATTTCTGCACTTGGGCTACACATGTATAAAGGTCTGCAAACTGATGCAGTACTGCACCCCCTTTGAACTCTTAAAAGCCTAAGCCAACGATAGAAATATTTCATTTCAAAGGCAGTAAAGTACTTACATTACACAGCCTAAGGCCCAGATGTCAGATTCACAGCCATGCCCTTGTTTGTTGAGGACTTCTGGAGAGAGGTAATTTGGTGTGCCACATATTGTTCTGCAAATCAAAGAGGCCACAGAGTTGGTTAGTACTTCAGGTAGAAACAGGACAGAAGCTATTTTTCATAGGGCAGGTTTTCCTCTCATGTTCAGACAAGAACTCAGAGACTCCTAAAGAGCTGTATGAATGTTAGTGTGGATGCATTTCATGACGTCTTCATGATACAGGAACAGCAGACTCATATCTGCACTATTCGTCAGTCAGGTAACCTGCCTCTGGCATTTGCTGTTATTCAAGTGCTCAGAGGAAAGCAGAAGTCAAAGTATAGCAGCCTGTTTTCTAGAAGGCAAAATCTTGATCCCAGAAGCAGTTAGCTTTTTCTATGGAACCGGATTTCTCATTTCTAAGTGAATTTGATTTCATCTACTACTAGACTTTACATTTTTTGATGCTCCTACCTCCTCCTGTGCTCCAGTGGTTCCAGCCTAGCTGCCAAGCCAAAGTCACCCAGTTTCAGTTCCATGTTCTCATTAATAAAGAAGTTACCTAGCAGACAGAGAAATTCCAGTTAGTCCCTTTCTTGCAAAGTAGGAATGCATTTGCCACAGGTGCTGAGTCATACTTTGTTCAAAGCCAGAAGCTAGCCAAGATTTTTTTTTTTTAAAGTAGGAATGCTTAATGTCATCCCTTAAGCACTCCAGGTTTCCATTGTAAAGACAGACTGAGCTGATTCTATTAAGTTATCACCATGCAAGTGTAAAGTGGTACAATGCTGACAGGGCTGGAGGAGTGTTTTGAAGTTGGCAGAACTTACCTAGTTTAAGATCCCTGTGCAAGATTTCCTGTTCATGAAGATACTTTAGCCCTGACACAATTTGCCTGAGGTAGTATCGTACTTCTGGTTCTGTCAATACCTTCCTCGCTTTTAAGATGTGAGCCATTGACTGCAGAGGAAAAATAAAGACAGAAATGTCACTGCACATTCATGCACAAAATTCACCTTAAGCAGAAGTAAATCAATGCATAGAAAAATGACAACTAAAGAAGCCACAAAAAATACCTTTTACACTTCACACATTTAAATTAGTTGCAGATTCCAGGTAAGTAAATATTGGATTTCTCCCAGTTGATGCTCACCCTTCTACTGCAGTACTCCAGAAGAATGTAAATGTTTTCTCTGTCTTCAAAGTAGTGGTAAAACTGCACAACATGTCTATGATTAAGCATTCTGTGCAGCTCAATCTCTTTATCAATCTGAAGAGACAAGAGGGGAGAGAAAAAAAAGTGGTGTTAGCCTTTGCATCCACAAGGTAGAGCAGGCATCTCTATTAGAACTATGTCAGGAAAAGGGCTGGGCAATCCAGCACACATAGAGAGCTTGAGGAGAAAAAGAAAAATTTTTTGCACATTCATGCACACACACCTTTTCCCTTTGATGAGGTTTCGCTACTCTGCTGTGAGGAATGATTTTTGCAGCATAAACTTTATTTGTTGTCAAATCTGTCATCTCATAACACTTGGCGAATCCACCCTAGACAGACACACGAGAAAAAGGCAATTAGAACAGGTATGAAAGAAGTCCCACACTTAGTCATCCACCAGCTCATGCATTAGTCAAGGAGCGCAACTTCCTTTGCACAGGACAATTTGGTAGAAGATGTGTCTTGGGTTCGCCGCCTCTGAAGGCTCGCGTTGCGGCTCCCCCCCCGCCTCCCGTGCGGCGTCAAAACCATTTTTGCAGGCTTGCCCGAGCTGCGGGCACGATTCCGCTCGCCTTGCAGAGCTGAGAGGAATCGGCGACAGGAAGAGCGCTGGGACCCTCCTCTGCGCCTGGACCGGGGCAGACCCCCGCTGCGGGCAGGTCGGAGGGCGGCGGGGCGGCGCACTCTGGCAGCCCCCGGGCGAAGCAGCCCCACAGAGGCAGCGCCCGCCGCACGCGGCGCCCGGACCGGCGCCCCGCACCGCCGAGCAGGGCGGCCGGACCGAGGCGCACCGGCCGCCGCCCCGGGAGCGCACGGCGCCCGCCGCGGCCATTACCTTTCCCAGCACCTTGCCGCGGCAGTAGCGCTTCCCCGTCGTGGGGTCGGTTATAATCCGGGAGACCTCGGCGGCGGGGTGGGCGTGCTGATGCGGCTGCTCCTCCGCCTTCTTCCTCCGCGACTCGCCGCCGGCCGCTCTGCCCAGCGCCGCCTCGCAGCCCTTGGCACCGCCGCCGCCGCCCGGCGGGTAGGCGATGGTCCGCAGCAGCTCCATCACCGCGCCTCGCCGGCTCCGTCCGTCCTGCCTGCCTGCCTGCCCTGCCCTTGCCTGCCTTGCCTTCCCTCGCCTGCCCTCTACGCTTCCGACGCCCAGCAGCGCCCCGGCTCGCCCCTTATATCGCGGGCGGCGGCTCCGCCCCAGCGCTGCGGAACGGCCCCCGCTCCGCCCGCCCGGCTTGGCCCGGCCCCGGGGCGGCCCGGCCCGGCCCTCCTGCCCCCGGGCCGCCCTGCCCAGCCTTGCGGCGGAAGGGGGACCGGAGCAGCTTGGCGAGCGAGGGGATAAAGCCTGCCCGAGCCCTGGGGCAGCCGGAGCGGGCGCCTCCGGGCTCCCACTGCAAGACGCTGCGGCCGCGGTGGCTGGTCCGCCCGCCACCGCCCCCCGGGGGGAGCTCGGCCGGGGGAACCTCCACACAAGGCGTGCTCTCCCGACTTTACTGCTGTTCGCGGGGCAGCAGCAGTTTCTGGTGGACGATGGGTGCTGTGGCCTGTAGGAGTAGCCCCCTAACAAGTATTTGTTGCTGCACATGAGGAAGGGAAGCAGTTTTTCCCACCTATTCCTAAGCAACTCCACCTCAGCAGAAACCCAAGGCCAGCATGAAGCTGTGGCCCATGGACTTGCTCAGACAGTGCAAGTCATTGGGGTGCATGCCCCAGTGCCAAGGAGCAACCCTGTCCCTCCTTTTGCATGGGGAACCCATGCCTAGTGACACCTCCCAGAGCCATCCAGCAACAGACAGCTAGAAAATCTTATTTTCACAAGCAGAAACATTTCCTTAAACCTTAAACATCCCAAATGCACAGAAGTTAATTTTGAAGACCCCTGAAGGCAAGTGGGGGGTCTGATCTAGATGTTTGAGTACAGATGATTGTTGAAGGGCAAAGCGTGTGTATGGGAGAAAAGTTTTGAAATGTGAAATAGTTCTGCACTTCTCCAACTCTGAAGATGCAAAAAAGCTGAAGTTCATTAGTTCTTTGGTTTCTTACACATTTCTGAAGTATTATTTGCTTATTGGCACACACGGAGAATAATTCTGCCCACTTTCATTGCTGGTAAAAAATGAAGTCTAGTTGATTTAATACAAATGAATCTCTGAGGATGTAACTGTATAAATTATTTCACTGCAAGTTTCTAAATAACCCTCATTTCAGATCTTAAACTAACAGAAAAATATACTTATTTTACAGTGTCAACATCAGGATGCTTTATCAGACATTCCCCATCTCCCCCCCCCCCAAAAAAAATGAAAGTGCAGAATGGCAATATTTAAGTTTCTCTACATAGGTACTGCATTATGAAGGTAAGAGTGATCAAGTGCCACATATACTGGATTGTGTACACTCTACTTCTACCCACCTGCAGTTTTTTCCTGGAGATGTGCTCCATCATGTGCCTTACTCCCTACCTCAGTCTGGAAAGTCTAGTCAACTCATGTTTAGTATTACTAGTGATTAACCATAGGGGTAGAGGTAAAAACAAGAAGAGGGAAGAATGGGGATACACAGACTGTACTCAGTCCTGTGCCCACTCACCCCCTCGCTTGACAAGCACTGGCTTCCCAGGCTAATATTGTTTCTCTCATGCAGTTTACATTTCTCCAGATTAGTATCCGTTATTGCAAAATAAGTCACTTAGTATAAACATGATTTCTTGATGCTTTGTTTTCCGTCAGTAAGTTCCTTTGGTCTGCTGAACTGAAAGGCATATGGGAAAAGGGGAAAATAAGCAGGATAGAAGTACACGTTTTCCCTCCACTGGAAAGAAATGGTACTACACATGGTAAAAAGCAAATTTAAGAAAAACAGGCCTTGTCTCGTAAAGGTTTGGGGGAGGTTGCTAAGCTTGACTTTAAGAGGACACAAGCACATGGTTAAAGCTGAATATACAAAGTGTTCTGCTAAGCAAGACTAGGGCTTTTCATTCTCACATACTTTGCTTCAGCAAAGTCTTAAGGCTGTGTTCACTCCAAGCTACAAAAGGCCATGAGGCTGCCAGGCTGCCCTGTGCAGCCTGTTCAGTTACTCTAAGATTGCTTCTCCCACATCGGTACAGGTAGTATTTACCTAACACTTATCTCAAGGTGCCAAGTTTACCATATTATTCATTGTGAGGTTTTACAAAGGAAAAGCTATTGCAAGAATAAGGAATTCTGACAGCATTCTCAACCCCAATGATGAATTGTGTTTCTGTCTTTTCTGCCTCTGAATTTGCTCCTTCATCTTTACTCTTCTCCAGTCTTTCCACTATCTTGCAAGTTCTGCCCTGCCTTTTAAGTCCAAAGATGCACAGCTCATCAGGTAACTTTAGCTGTAGGTACTAAGTTCAATACCTAAGTGCTCCAGAAGACCTCTAAAAGCTTATGTGCTGGCACTTACATTTCTTACACTTACATTAGTTACATTTCTTAGCTTCTGTGGAGAGCTACTGGACATTTTGCAATCAATACAATTAACTTTTTCCTTCTAAAACCGTTCTCTTTGATAAAATAACATTAATGCAAAGGCTTGAAACTGACCCTTTCATATCTTGCAAGGGGAAAGCCATCATAGCCAGCGCTCTGTAATCTTCCACTTTTTCTTCCAGGTTGTATCAGCAGAGTGCTCAAATGTACCTGCAGTTTGCATGAGAAGCTTATTTGCAAGCTAGCTAAGATAGCAGCAGCTTTATAGCCAGATCAGTATGCTGCACTGCAGTTACCCTGCCAAGAAACAGGGCAAACGTAGCCTGAACTCAGGCTTCAGACGTGCCTTCTGCCTCTGTCTCAGGGAAAAAGTAGTCCCTTATCCCTACGGCTTCATTTTGACACAAGTGCACAGCTTTTTCATAAAAGCCTGATTATTGAGGGTCTGGGAAGCCTGGGCATGCATAAATCCCTGGGTCAGATGAGGAATGTGAATTTGACAGAGTCATAAGTGGCCTAATTACAGGCTTGTGGGAAGAAGGTCTTGGCAGGAACCATTTGTTCTTACCCTAGCAATGGGAAAAAGAAGTGTTTGAAGATTTAAATTTCCAGAAAGAAGTGCATTGAAACCTGGATGTCCAACTCCCTGCATATTACAGAGCCTTGGCACTGTGTTCATGGCTGTGAACTTGCCAGGGCAACTAAGTCCTTATGTGAAATCTGTATCAATGCCATCTACCTGGCTTCCAGACTGTCTCAAAACTGAAATTCCTTCCTACAGTTGTCCCACTAACAAGCTTTTCCATCACCAGCATGCCAGTCTGAGCCAATTCACTGTGCTCCTACAGTCACACACACTGATAGCCCTGCAGTCCATACTGGGCGCCGGTGGCACCCCATGCTGGTTTGGCATGCAGAACTGGCCTTTTACCACGCTGGCCTCATCACTTGCTTTCTGCTATCAAAATATCAGCTCTCCAGCAACAGGTTAGGTTAGCTGTCAGCAGCAGCGTGTTTTCCACTTAGCCGGTCATGGAGTGCCCTCAGCTGCTGAAATGAAGTTATGACAGTTTGTCCAAAAAGAACTATATTCTACTTAAAGATGGGACAAACCAATGAGACCCACGAATAATATAATCACTGGAATACGAACCAGCATATACAAGTGATAAAAAGTATGCAGCTTATTTCTAGAACACCACCGTATGGAAACTGTGTTATTAAAATTGTGGCTTTTACACAAAGCGCGCCACAAGCCTTTGCGACTTGTCAGAGGAGAGAGTGATTATGTCTGGAGAAGCTATTGCTAATCTTACTGTATTTCAGTGATTGACTAAGTCTCATTTCTCCTCCTGACTTCTTCCCTAGCTCATGCCCCTCATTTCATTCTTCTAGCTTAACATCTTTCACACCACCAGCTCCGCACCAGGCTTTTCCCATCACCCTACATGGATCCGCACATGCTCTGCTTTTGTGTTCCATGCTTTCCCTGATCTCTGGGGCACTTGCTGTTGTGTTTCCAGTAAAGTATTCACTTCATAGCCTGCAGGGTATCTAGCATAGGCAGACTCACCAAATCAAGTACAAAACACATAAAAGCTAAACTAGATACAGAACTAAACCTTTGCTCTGATGCTGCCATGTAGTTTCAGCGTGCCACTTCCCTTGAAGGATTTTATTGGCACAGATCATCCCCACACACAGGTGTAATACCATTTGTCCTTCCTAATTCACCGCAGAGCTAATGCTAAGCACTTGTTTCTGCTATAATTTATGTATTTTCATTTCCTTTGTTAGAAGCTTGGCAAAGTTTCCGAAGACCTGACTTCTTTCACAGTTTCATGTGAAGTGATCTACTAATTAAAAAGCAGGCAGACTACCAAGAGCTTAAGGCAATCATACGTTTTCCCAGAAACAGAAAAGAGGGTGCTTAGTCCAGTGGTCACATAGGCTGTGCTAGTTTTTGGTTCCTCCCGGGGTGTTTCCAAGGTCTGTTCCCACCTTGCCAAGAACCAAGGGTGCCAGCTGTATTACCCATCCATAAGAAGCAGTTTAACCTAATGACCACAAACACCTGCAAATATGTTATGCAGTGTCCTGTAGGAATCATATCCACTCTGCCTCTGCCTGCAATGTGAACGCTTTTAAGTGCTCACTTAGCCAAAGAGCATCTGTCTATGAGATATTTAGTGGGACATCCTGGCACCCTGGCCACCCATTCTGCCAGCAGCAGCTTTTTCCAGTTGCTGCTACTGCTTCTGCTGAAGCACTGGTGATTTTCAGTATGCTGTTTGTTAAAGGTGCTTGGAACTTTGTGAGACCAAGACTTAAGATACTGTATGCCAGTGATAGAACGGTTATGCCCAGCATTAGCCTGCCTCCCATATAAAAGACCACTAGGCCCATTACGCAACTGCATCAATCGTGCAGAAGGAACAAAGATCTGTGTGATGGTAAAGCATCATGCCCAGTACTAGAGACACTTGGCTTCAAACCTGAGGAACAATTGGAGTAGTGTTTTGTGCCCTAAAAGAACTGTCTAGATTCTTTTGCTTTTTTTTTTTTTTTAGCCTTTCTCAATGCCCAAATATCTTACACATAAAACCTCCTTGTTAAAGGAAATAATGCCAAAGGGTAGTCAAAATCCTCTAAACAGAACAAAGAGTTCACTACTTCAGTCGGGTTTTTTTCTCTTCCTGCTCCCCCTTCTCCTTTCCAAATCCAGTCTTCAGCTACTGCAGGACACAGAACAGGAGACAAGTTTCCTACAGATTAGGCTAAGTATTATTTTCTTTCTATGCGTAGGAAAGCAGTTTCCTGAATACACAGAGCAGGTCAGTGTTATCGGTGCTCAGATAACACAGACAATGCAGGAACAGAGTTATAAGATATATGGGGTAAGAGCCCATGTCACAGGTTATCTGCCTCCATGACACTCCTTTCTGTCAAGAGCAACCGTATCTGTTTTTCATGCATATGTTGCTGGTAACTAGGCATGTACAGGCCACTTCTGACTATATATTATAAACATGAAGCACAAAAAGAGAAGAGCAAGTATTTAGGAGATTGAAAGCATTTCTTGCCTTATTTTCTGCAATTAAGTTTGCTTGTAGAACAAAACAGCTACAAAGAACTAAATGTTACCAGAGACAGGAGTACAAGTCATTATTACTAATGGTCAACAGTTGCATATAATGTTCAAACTCAGCAAAAGCGGGATGCACATCTTATGCATGTCGAGGTATAGAGGAGCTCTGGGAAGTTAAGAGTTGAAGGTAGAAGAGTTGATGGTCTACAGAAAACTGAGTTACTGTGTAATTAGATACAAGCAAGTGCTTCTCTTCAGCATGGCAGGTACTACAGAGGCTCTTTGCGACCAAAGGCAGACATGCCAGAAGCAATCCTGAACAGAGAAAAAGGCATAGCCTGCTCAGGATGGAAAAGTGGGCTGAAAGAGTCAGAGCCAAGTGAAGCAACCACATCATCTGCAAAAGAAGTGTATCCTGCGTTCTTTTGTCCATTTGGATTAGATTAAACCCAGTTAACATTTATTGCCTTTCCTATATTTCTTCTACCTGCCACTCTAATAGCAAAGCAAGAGGCAAAAGAATGTAGAAAGGAGAGGTAGTGGTGTATGTTACCATCAAAGTCATTGTTCATCAGACACACCATGCCAGAGGCATTTGTCCAGACATTCTGGGGGAACCTTCTGGGAACAATGCTTTTCAATAAGTTGTTTTCCGTCTTGCATACATTAGAAGTTTTTCTAAGTGTTTCTTACCTCCATTTTATTTTATACATAGGTGACTACAGCTTTTCCAGGTTAGAGTACTTTATACATTTATGTAAACATTTAAAAGTGACTGGCACTACATTTACTTTATTGGAATTACATTTGTCCTGTGTGCTAATCTGAAGAGTTGAAGCATGTCATTATTAAACCCAGTGTACCAAACCCCCCCCCTCCCCAAAAAACCCAAAATCACAAACAAAAAATGGCCTCTAATGAAAGTTAAGGTATCTAGGAAATGGAGACATATAAAATCCAGTCTGCTGGCCTCTTTAAGAATAGAAATGAGAGCAGATGGTGGTTAAAACCAGATGGATGAAAGAAAAGATAAACAAAACGCATGCCCTAAATAGCTAGGTGTGAAAGTGAAAATCCCCACTAGATTTTTTCCAGCAACTCACTTTGATGTTTTCGTTCCAGCATCCTTTTCTGACTGAAGCTATTATTAGCATCAGCCACCCATGGAAGGTAGGTAGGCCAGTGCAGTACTTTCCTCCTCCTGAGCTCAGCTGTGCAGTTCACCGATGGCCAAAGACCTCAGGCAGTTATGGGACATCTGCATTTTTGAATAGGGAAAACATTACCATGAATAAAGCTGATCATCAGTACAAATTAAAAACCCAGGGGAGGTTATTTGTCAAATGCAAACAAAGCCAGAACTGCGACTGAAAACCTGATGGTAAAATGACTACATCTACTAGCCAGAAGGATAAATACCGCCCTCGAAGACAGAGGATCTGTCCAGGTGCAGTCAGTGACCCCACAGATCATACCCATGCTGGAGAGTAAAAAATATGTATGCCTCCCAGCACCATAGCAGATGCTTCTCTGCACACCTGCGTTAAGAAGAGAAAGTCAAGAGCACTGAAAGGTAAAATGAGAACTCAGTTCCACAGCTACAAACTGACCCAGGTATTTTGTCCAGCACAGGGGATGTTTTGGGAAACTTTAGTTCTATCTAACCTTCAGCTCGATTTCAAATTGACATTTTAAGCAGGTTTGGGTCGTGGGTTTTCAGCTTGCCTTTAATGTTCTCTATTACTTGGCATGGAGGAGTTATTTTTAAGTTTGAGAGCAGTTATTATTGGCTCAGATCAACCACAGCGAATTTATTGTGTAAAAAGTACATCACAGTTTCTTGTCTAAAGTGCATAACTGTACCCCATAGCAAATGCAAAATAACACAGAAAACATTCAACTGAACTTATGACACAGTAAAAACATGAACACAAGTAGTTATTGTGGCTCTGCAATGCCAAGAGAAGCTGTGGTACCTGGAAAAGAGCGAGCCTTTAGAAAGGAAGTAAAATATTGCAAATGCAAGTTTAGCAAAAGGATGCGATAGCTCAGCCCACCAATATGGATTATTGGACTTTTGAGATGAGGCTGAGCTAATTTTAGCTGTCATTTCAAGCAAAGCAGGTCCCTTCCTCCAGTGAAAGAGTAGCAGTGACTTTCACAGTAACCTGTGAGGTTTCTCCTATTGAAGTCTGTGTTTACCTTTAAAAGTTCCTGCTTCTATTTCAGACTTCCAGGAGGGCCAGTGTGCTGAAAGACCTGTCTCTTTTTTTAGATACATCTGCCTGAGTAAATCAGGCAGAGATACTGCTACCACAAGCTTGCTTTGTTGATTTTTTTCTTAGTTAAGTAGCTTATCACTGTTAGCCTTAAATGACAGATTTGAGAATCATGGAATCAGCAAACTTCTTACTAACAGACATGGATGGCTTTCAGTCATCTGTCAAATAGTGACAGGGAGTCATTGTCAGGTTTCCTAGTAATACCCAGCTGATAAGTGAAATGTATGAAGGAAATCATCCAATACTCACTTGCCTCACTTTGCACTCACAAAACGTGCCTATTTTTAAAAATGAGTACTTTGTTTTCCTGCCCTTCAGCTCTTTGGTAATGGTGCATCTGGTTAGACATACAGTGCTTAACGTATGTACAGTACAGCAGCTCTAGCTGCTTCTAGAAGACCAATACTGTTTGAAAGGGCCAGAAAGAATGAGCAGCTTTAAGAAGCCAAGCAATGAGAAACTCTGGTTTCCTGCCCTTTCAGCAGTCAGATGAGCTGTTCACACTTGCATGTGCTTTGCAAAAAAACAGGAAAAGGTCACCTAAGTGGAAAACAATGTGGTGAGTGTTATTTTGCAACTACCTTAAAGTGCTTTAAAAATATGTACCAAAACATTAAATATACATGGCCATTTGTGGTTGGAACAAATGTTTTCAAACACACCTCAGTCCCTCACGGACCACTGCATCAAAAACCCACTTTAGAGCTACCCTGAGTTCGGTTAGACTGGTCCCCTAGCATGTCTTTGCACACAAAGAAACAAAGCAGATAAAATACTTAACAATGTCTCTGACCAAGAAGCACAGATGCCCAAGTCTATACATATTAAGGACTACAGACTTTGCTGGACATCATTAGACTCAGGCTTACCAGGTTATTCTCCCCTGTCAACTCAATGCATGGAAATACTTGTCACATGAGTCTGCAGCAGAATTCCTTCTCTTGCACAGACCTTACCATGCCTGACAATATTTACATGATGATGAACTCAACACACAATCTCATCACTGACGAGAACAAAGAATTGACCAAAGAGAAAAATAAAACAGACCATATTGTATTCTGCACTGAAGACACGAGGTAAAGAACACCTGGAATTTGCATTGGACTGACATACATTCATTCCTGGCTGACAAAGAGACTTAGCTATTAGGACTTCTTTTGCTAGAACTGATGGGAGAAAACTTTGGGAATAATGATTCTGTCCCCTAATCTTTTCCTGCTTCCCCCATCTGTGACTGTTCTTTTATTGGGTTTTTTGGGGCTTGCTTGGTTTGGGTTTTTTCCCTGCTTTTAATCTATCTTGCCTTCTTTTAGTCACTGTGTCCCTCTTACGATTTTTCATATCTCTCAGATATCCTCTGCTTCATTAATTTCTTAAATTAAGCTGGCCTCCGTGAGTCAGTCTCTCAGGCAGCTCTCAGACCCTCCTCCACAGCCTAAACCCTTTCCAGCAGTTGCCTGGGGCTCTCTCCCACTTAGATTACTTCAACCTGTTCACTTTGCTCCAGGACAAAATTTGAAGAGAAGCATCTTCAAGTGGAAAGAAAGTCACACTCAGCAGGAGTCTTGGAAAAAAGCTCAAAACCAACTTTGGAAACATCAGGAAACAGAACACGTAGAAGCATACAGAAAAGCTTATGGTGAGAGGAGCTTACATAGCCAGTGGAAAGAACATATCCCAGAATCACAGAACGGTGGGAGTTGGAAGGGACCTCTGAAGATCACCTGGTCCAACCGCCCTGCCAAGGCAGAATCACCTAGGGCAGGTTGCACAGGAACACGTCCAGTCGGGTTTTGAAGGTCTCCAGAGAAGGAGACTCCACAGCCTCTCTGGGCAGCCTGTTCCAGTGCTCCACCACCCCTACAGTAAAGAAGCTTTTCCTCATATTGAGGTGGAACTTCCTGTGCTGCAGTTTATGCACATTGCCCCTCGTCCTGTCACTGGGCACTGCTGAAGAGAGACGGGCTCCATCCTCCTGACAGCCACCCTTCAGATATGTATAGACATTGATAAGGTCTCCTCTCAGCCTTCTCTTCTCCAGACCAAACAGCCTCAGATCTCTCAGCCTTTCCTCATATGAGAGATGTTCCAGTCCCTTAATCATCCTCGTAGCCCTCCGTTGGACTCTCTCCAAAGTTCCCTGTCTCTCTTGAACTGGGGAGCCCAGAACTGGTCACAATACTCCAGATGAGGCCTCGCCAGCGCAAGTAGAGAGGGAGGATAACCTCTCTCGACCTGCTGGTCACACTCTTCTTAATGCACCCCAGGATACCATTGGCCCTCTTGGCCACCAGGGCATATTGCTGTCCTTGAGATGCTGCATGAAGCAGCATTTACTGAATTACAAGAGGTTTAGAAAGAGAATAATATTATGGGGAGAGACAGCACACACCTCAGTAAACAGCAACAGGCTCAGGAACTGGCAAACACCTTGTTCCATGAACATTAATTATACAGCTGCTTGTTCTGCGGGCATCATCCTGTGCCTCACAAAACAGCCATTTCATCAAGGGAACAAAGCAGTGCCTGTGAGGGAGTGGAGATACTCTCCAGATAACAGTTATAAAGATGCTCATCTGCTGCATATTGTCTCAACAGGTTAGATTCATTAGTTGACAGTTCAAATCAGTTGCAGGGGAGATGGGATAATAAAATCTATCACCTGCTTCGTAATCTTGTGAGAAATTATGAGTGACTCCTTTCTTAGGGACTGAAAAAAGCAGATTGATTCAGGAATGAAAGTTGTGTTTATCTGTAGTTACATTTTGGTGTATACATGCCTTGTGACTAAAACCAGTATTTTCCTCCCTGGAAAGGAGAGGAAACTGGAGAGAAAGCTTTGCACCTGCAGAGATGTGATGACTGATTGCTCAGGACATCTTGAGTCACACGATACCCGGGATAAAGAGAGCATCTGCACATGCTACTGGGGCACAGCTCCCCAGGCATGGAGGGTGCAAAACAATTAATCGTGAAACTTACCTGGCTGTTTGGAGTTAACACAGGCAGAGTTCATTTGCTGGGAGGTGGAGGGATAGGAGGGATCTTCTTGCTGGGTGCAAAATACGTTTTTTGCCATTAAACAGGACCCTATACCAAAAATGATATATGCTTTTTCCATAACTGTGTTCACCACCAGACCAGGTAAACTTCCGGTCCTTTCTTCAGTCACTGCTTCTTCCAGGTCCACAGCTATGACCCACCCCATTACCCACATCAGTTGGTGTACATGGGCACCATTCAGATGGTTCGTGACTGCTCCAGCCCCCATGCACCCAGGGCTGTGGTTCAATAGGTTGCAGACAGCAACTTCCAAGAGCCTGCTTAAAGCACACTGAAAATACTTTAGCAGAAAAAAAATGCATAATGCAAAGGGAAAGAAAAGAATATTAAGAGATCTGCATGGGGTTTTTAACTAAAGGCAAATAGGTGTAATTTATACTCTTACCCTTTTGGGGTATGACAATCCCCAAGAGAGTGATTGTCCAATCCCCAAGATAGTGATTCCCATTGATAACTCTGCAGATTCCCTCCTAACAATTACCTTCTTTGGCAGACATAAAGGCTTCAAAATGAGCTGAACTGCTATGTCATTTAAGTGTTTCCCCAAGAGATGTGTACGACAGTTCATCTCCAGTTCTAGGTATATGATGCTTGGCAATGCTGCTTCCAAACATGTCCAATAAAGACATTCAGCTACAATTTAAAAAACTCATCATTAACATTACACTTGTGAACTCTTTAACATGTAACTAAAAATCCATCACAGATGGTGCTACAGAATTCCCACATTTGTATACTCTCACCCAGGCACAAGGAATCCATCCATGCTCAGTTCTAAACACCACATACCTTTTTGTGAAAGCCGTAACTGCAAACATGAGCAAACCATTCTTCTCCCATCCATGGGAGGATTTTTTTTTTTTTTTTTCTGGCAATAAGGGGACAGGACAGAGTCACCAGTAATTTTTCTGAGAACAGTCTTGCCATAAATCATTCCAAACAGATGTCGAGCACACCTGTGCCAGCCTACCCTCCCCTTCTCCAGCTTCCCTTCTCCAGCTTACGAAGAAGTGTGGGCACTTTCAGGGTGAGAATCACCGAATCACAGAATCATTTAAGGTTGGAAAAGACTTTCAAGATCATCAAGTCCAACCGTCAACCCAACACCACCATGCCCACTAACCATATCCTGAAGTGCCACGTCCACACATTTTTTGAACAATTCCAGTGATGGTGACTACACCACCTCCCTGGGCAGCCTGTTCCAAAGATGACCAGAGCCTTCTCTTTCGCAACACTTTCTTCTGAGCAAGAAAGCCAGAGTCCGTTTTCCCTCTCTGGTGCCTGGAAATAGCAAAGGCAGGCAGGCAGCGTAACCAAAACTTGAGTATTTTCAGCTGCCTGTTTCTGAAATAGAGCCTAATGCTTCTCCTTGCTGTGAAGCACAGACACAAGAACAATTCATTAGTCCAGGACTGGAGCAAAGCCTTCTGGCTTCCTTGAAATACAGAAAGCTTCCTATGGCAGCAGTCAAATCATACATCTTCAACCCTCTGTATTCAAATCAGTTTCAAGGCATGAATAAATGCCTTGGGTCTGACTTTTCCTTGGCTCTGCCTCTCTACATTCTAGCAGAACATTGCACTAAGAAGCAGAACACAGCATGTTCCTCCAACAAGCACATCGCTTCCAGCCACTTGACTGGCAGGTTTGAGGGATGAAGGTATACTTCTATCCTCAACAAGTGACTCAGGCTCATGTAATTAATAGTCCCAATGCCCACAGGTCAGCTGTTTCTTTAATTTTAATGCCTCCAAACAGCTCAACTGATGTTATCCATTTTCTTACATGAATTGTGTGAACTGTGACTGATGAAAGCCAAAGCAATGTAATGATTTACTGTCTTTTCTTAGCCAGTAATATTTATGTGGACCCTGAGGGAACACTAAAGGAAGTTTTTACAATCAGTAGTGTTAAAAATTGTACCTTAAGTGTTACAGGTGCAGTTTTAGCTCATAATTGACTACACTTACCTTTCTTTCCAATACACAAATTTAGTAGCAAGGGCTAAACCCTAGTCTTATTTTGAATATGTGTCTGTCTGAACACATTTGATGCTCAAATAGATCTCAAATGGCTTAAGCTATATGAGGGGAAAAAAACATGCAAGATTTAGAGGACCTGACACAATATTTGCATGAAGAATACTGGCATCAAGAAGACCCTGCACAGATGGAGATACATAGAACTCAAAAAGGGGAAGAGAAGACACAACATGAGATGAAAAACAAAGCAGTGACACCTACTAAATATTTCCAGGTTCCACCTTTCACAGACATTAGAGAATAACTTTGATGAGATATAAACTACTTTTCCTAAAAGGTTTAATTCATGAGATAGCGCTTATGAAAAAGTAACAGAGAAATGTTCCCGTAAGTCTGAATGGCAAGAAGTGTTCATACTTTTCTACAAGCAAAGCAGCTTGCAGTTCCATTTTAAACCCTGTATCTGCAGGCTACCACTTCCACCTACTTGTGGAAAAACTCATTAATACTAAGACATACTCAGAGCAGACAGTGTTTAGCAAGAATGGCCCCAGGCAGAGGATCACCCACTGCAAGAACCACTAGAGTTTTCTCTGCAAACAAGACTCAAAATCCAAAGTCAGCCCATGTTTGCTGGGACGTGTCTCAGCAGTAATGCCATATTAAGGATAATAATTTTGTGTTAGAATGTGGAGCCGTGGATTGGTGATCATTTATTTAGAGGCTGCCTTACTAAGGAATATGGCTACTGCTACAGTCTACATAATGCTTGTTACATGGGGAATTTCCAAGCCTTGTAAATAGATATTATTTTGGAGACACAGGAGCTTTCAAGGGTAATTAGCCTTAATTTAAAAATGTTCTATTACAGAGGATCTTTAAATGAAAAAGCCTTCAAAAATGAAGCCATTCCCAAGCAATTCTTAGCTTCCAATTATCTCCTTAACAGATATAATTTTCACAACTGAATAGATTTTTTGGAGATGTAGCCTCCTGCAGGTAGGAGACAGATTCCAGTCCTCTCCCCTGAAGAGTCAGTTCCCCCTTCCCCCTCCCATGCCCATGCCTAAGCTTTTCTCACATTTGGAAGAAAATATACAGAAAAAACAAGGTACTACAAAGAATAACTATTAAAGTTTCATTTTTTCATAGTCTCCTCAACTTCTTAGAGCAGTGTCTTACACACTTTCATACTTACGACTCAGACAAGTATTTTTATAAAGGTAAACTATAGCTGCAATATGTAATAGCATATCTTTATAAGTTTTATGAGGTTAAACATTACAACATTACCACAGATGCATGTTAATTTTTAATTAAAAAGTTCTTATCACATTATTCTAGTATCTTATAAAACCAAAGGGGAAGAAAAAAGAGCAGCTATTTATCTGGCAGCTAGTTGATTGTTCTTTTCCATTCAGATTAAAAAAACACAAAACAGTAAATCATTATGAGTATGTCTGTGCAAGGTTGTATTTCTTAGTAACAGCTCTGTTAAACTCATATTGTGTCTGACTTGTCACATTATTGTTTGTGGGTAGTTACCTAAGTGTTTTGAGCTTTTCATACTTTTGAAAGAAGAACTTAGTGAAAAACAAGTATTTACACTCAAATCATACTTAGATCCCACAAATCCTCACTTGATAGCCCTATTAGGAGACAGCTGTTTGTATACTTTTAAATGCATGTATTGGCTTTACAAATATAAATATATTGCATGCATTTATTAACCATTAGTTCCAAGCTGTATACATTACATCAGTTCCTAATTTCAGCTTATTTCAGTCATTAAAGATACAGAGGTCGTTTTGTCTGGCAGTATGTAACTGTATACACTTTGTTTACATATTAAAGCATTCGTTTTGCCTCTTTTCCATTTTCCGTATTTCCAAGTCACAACCACATTTTCCAAGTCCCCTTAGGATGTGCCATTTTTGATAAATAGGAAATTCTTGGTAAAAACAGGAAGACATATCTCTATTCTTCACTGGCACAGAAATGTAGCCTACCTGCTAGCATCAGGCACCTGCTCCCTTGCACTGCCCACAATTCAAAGCAGAGTATTAAAGACTGTCAGTGCCGAGTTCAGTGTTTTCAAACATCCCTGAAGTCTGCTGGACTACCATAACAGAAGTGTTAAGACATTTTGGAAATATCCAGCTGTACTAAACCAGAGTTACAGTAGGATATGACTCTGGAAAAAAACAGTTGGCTTTAAGCAAGAGGGGAAAACAGCATTCAGCTGTTGCTGCACACCCTGTGCTCTGTACACAGCCACACGGCGCTGTGCTGCAACAGCCCCTTTGGGCCTCGCCAGAGACTGGACAAGGATAAGCCGGGGAAAGCAACAGAAGTAGTTTTCTGGACATCTCCTTTGGAGAGGGACAGTGGATTTAGAGACCCAATGTCCTGACTCTTCAAGTGAAGCTGGAATAGGTGGCATTGCTAAGGGGTTCCGTTTCAATGGGGTCCAATACAATCACAGCAGTCACAACAATTAGACCTACACTTAACCACTTTAATTGCTTTTTCCACCTATGTCCCCCAGCACTTTGGAAAACATTGATTAAAATACACTTGTAATGTTCATGCAATATCCTTTGCTCATCAAAACACAGAAAAACTTTAATACACATTATTAAGCAGGTGCTGTCTGAGAATGTGATCACAGTTTGACATGTGCAATCCTGTTTATCACAGTGGATTATAAATGAGAATGAGGTCTGGAGCATAAACATCTGCTTTTGGGTGCCCAGTTTCAATGAGCTATTAAATCCCATATTTTGCCTCATACAAACATTAATCAAAGCTCCAGTACCCTGATTTTTTTTGTGTTATGATCAAAAAACACATCAGCAAAGATGATGCCGTTCAAAAAGACCTCTGCTGATGCCAGCATCACAGACCCACTGGGAAATCCATCTTCCCTGAGAGGCTGGGCAGAGCAGCCTCCACTTGCCAGGACCTTCTGGGAACTGCCACTCCCTTCCTTCCCACCTAATGCACCTGATGTAGCCAGCATAGAGCCACTCCAGATGGCACACCTGTGATAGAAACTTTCTGCTGCATCAGTGGAAGAAGAGGAAAAGGAAAAGTAGATAAAATGTCTTTGTGTTACAAAAAAACTAAGTCAGAAGAGTTACTATTTTTAGCAGGCAGTCATTTGGACACTGACATGAGAGCCTGTTGTTGCAAGACATGCAGTAATATAATATTAATAGTTTCTTCCATAGCAGCCTTCACATTATTTAGTATCTGCATTTAAAAATAATATTTTCCAGCTTGTTTACTCAGCTCTTTCCTTCCCAATTTTATCTATTACTACAGAATCAATAAGGTTGGAAAAGACCTGTAAGATCATCAAGTCCAACCACCAACCCAACACCACCATGTCCACTAAACCATACCCTGAAGTGCCATGTCTACACGTTTTTTTGAATACTTCCAGTGATGGTGACTCCACCACCTCCCTGGGCAGCCTGTTCCAATGCTTGACCACACCCTCAGTAAAGAAATTTTTCTCTCAGTACTCTTGGGTGGATCTCATCAGGTCCCATAGACTTGTGGGTGTCCAGGTGGCATAGCAGGTCTTTAACTGTTTCCTGCTGGATTATAAGGAGTTTATTGTGTTCTGTCCTGCTTTCAGCCAGGATAGAGCTGGTTTTCTTCACAGAAGCCAGTGTGAGACTGTGTTTTGGATTTGGGATGAGGAACTGTTGATAATGTGCTGATGTTTTGGGTTGTTGCTGAGCAGTCAAGGACAGTCCAGCTTCTCGTGCTGGGCTGCCAGTGAGCAGGCTGGGGGTGCCCGGGAAGCTGGGAGGGGACACAGTCGGGACAGCTGACCCAGACTGGCCGAAGAGATATTCCCTACCATACAACATCATGCCCAGTACATAAACTGGAGTTGGCCGAGGGGCGGAAATCGCTGCTCAGGGACAGGCTGTCGATCACTGGGTGGTGAGCAATTGCTGCATTGGGCATCGCTTGTTCTTGTACATTCCTTTGTTGGTATTATCATTGTTGTTTCCTTCTCTCTTTCTGTCCTATTAGACCGTGTTTATCTCAACCCACAAGGTTTTTTTTCCCTAATTCTCTCCTCCATCCCACTGTGGAAGGGGGAGTGAGTGAGCGGCTGTGTGGTGCTTAGTTGCCAGATGGGGCTAATACACGACAGCTCTCATCCCTGTCTTCCAGCTCAGGGGGCTGAATACCCTGCAGATACCTGGTCTGGCTATTAAAAGACTGAGGCAAAGAAGGCATTAAGTACCTCAGCCTTGTCCTCATCCTTGGGGACAATGTTCCCCCCCACATCCTATAAGGGATGGAGATTCTCCATGGCGCTCTCTTTGTTGCTAATGTATTTGTAAAAACATTTCTTGTTGTCCCTTATGACCGTGGCCAGATTAAGCTCTAGGTGGGCTTTTGCCTTTCTAATTTTGTCTCTACATGACCTAACGAGATCCTTGTACTCTTCTTGAGTTGCCTGCCCCTTCTTCCAAAGGTCACAAACTCTCCTTTTATTCCTGAGTCCCAGCAAAACCTCCCTGTTCAGCCAGGCTGGTCATCTTCCCCACCAGCTCGCCTTGCGGCACATAGGGACCACCTGCTCCTGTGACTTTAAGATCTCCTTCTTGAAGGATGTCCAGCCTTCCTGGACCCTTTTGCCCTTCAGGACTGTCCTGCACAGGCCAAAGTCTGCCCTCCAGAAGTCCATGGTAGTGGTTTTGCTGACCCTCCCCTTCCTTACCTCACTAAGAATCAAGAATTCTATCATTTCTTGGTTGCTAAGCCCAAGATGGCCTCTGACAACCACATCTCCCACCAGTCCTTCTCTGTTCATAAACAGCAGGTCAAGCGAGGCACTTCCCCTGGTAGGCTCACTTGCCAGCTGTGTCAGGAAGTTCTCCCACACACTCCAGGAACCTCCTAGACTGCTTCCTCTCTGCTGTGTTACAGTTCCAGCGGATGTCCAGTAAGTTGAAATCTCCTATAAGAATAAGGACTAGTGATTGTGAGACTTCTGCCAGGCACTTGTCAAAACCTTCGCCTGCCTCTTCATCCTGGTTGGGTAGTCTGTAACAGACTCCCAGCAGGACATCTGCCTTGTTTGCTTCTCCCCTTACTTACCCTTACCCATAAGGGTTGGATTTCGTCCTCACAATTGTTGATTTCTATACAATCAAAACACTCCCTAACATACAGAGCCACCCCACTGCCTCTCCTTCCATGCCTATCCCTTCTGAGCAGCTTAGACCCATCCATTGCAACACTCCAGTCATGAGTGTCCTCAGAAACTCCATGTCTCTGTGATGGCGACGAAGTCATATCTGTCCTGCTGCACAACAGCTTCCAGCTCCTCCTGTTTGCTGCCCACATGCATTGATATAGATGCACTTGAGTTGGGCTATTGATTTCACCCCCAACATCAGCATGACACCCCTAGGCTCATCTCTCATGAGCCTGGTTTTATCCCCTTCCTCCTTCAAATCTATTTTAAAGCCCTCTCAATGAGGCCTGCCAGCTCGTAAGCAAGAGTCCTTTTCCCCCGTGGAGACAGTTGAACTCCACCTGCTGCCAGCAGGCTCGGTGCCGTGTAAACCGCCCCATGGTCAAAAATCCCAAAATTCTGCTGATGGCACCAGCCTCTGAGCCACGTGTTAACCAGGTGTGTTTTCCTGTTCCTTTCAGCATTCCTCCCTGCCACTGAGTGGATTGACGAAAACACTACCTGTGCTCCTGCTCCATCAACCAGTTGCCCCAGTGCTGAGGTCCCTTTTAATCACTTTTAGACTTCTTTGGGCAACCTCATCGCTGCCAACCTGCATGACCAACAGCGAGTAGTAATCGGTGGGCTCAACCAGACCAGGGAGTTTCCTGGTGACATCCCTCATCTGGGCCCCAGGGAGGCAGCAGACTTCCCTGTGGGTTGGGTCTGGTCGACATATTGGGCCCTCTGTACCCCTCAGAAGGGAGTCACCTACGACAATTACTCTCCTTTTTCTCTTAACAGAGGACGTCTTGATGCATGAGGCTGGGTGACTCACCCCAGGCAACCCCCTGGGTGTACTTCCATCAACACCCTCATGTTCCTGCCCCTCACGTTCCAGAGCCCCGTATCTGTTGTGTGAGGGCAGCTGGGACAGTGAGGGAGGCCGGGAGGGGATTCGCCTGCCGCCCCGAGCAGGGGCCTGTTTCCATCCCGCCTTGTCTCTCAGGCCCTCTCCTTCTGCTCGGCAGCAAGAGGGCAGGGATCCCCTGCTGCTTGTGGGGCCTCCACCGGCTGCCTCTGCCTCAGGGACAGTTGGGTGCGGCTCCACCGATCCATCAGCTCTGCCCCAGGCTGAGCAGGTCGCTCACCTGGCCGCACCGCACACGGGTGTTGTCTCCACTGGTCTCCGACACGAGGGACAGGCTCAGGCACCACCTGCAGCCAGACACCCGCGTGCTTGAGCGGGAGCTCGGTCTGGGTCACCACGTTCCTTCTGGCCATGGTCTTCAGCCGAGTGGAGACCATGGCTGGGCCTCTTCTGGGAGGGCGATGGCCACTCGTCGAGAGAGCCTCGGGGGCGTGGGGGGGAGCTGCGCCCCGCCCGCGCGCCTGCCCTGCGCGAAGTGCTGAGCACACTGACGCCCTGCTGACGCGCCACGGCCCGCTCGTTCGCGCTCCCTGTGGCTGCTCTTTGTACGTGAGGGGCTTTGGTCGCCGGCGCGCCTGTCCCCGCCCACGCGGAGTCAGAGCGGCCGCTCGCCAGGAGCCCGCTCCGCCGGTTCGGGGTCGGGGCGCGGCTGGGGCACCACGTGCCATTAGTTACCATCGGAAGCGATAAAAGCCCGATAGCGCAAAGAGCACGCGGCAGCCGCCGGCCGCTCTCCTGTTAACAGCATCCGCCCTACACCGCACCGCTGCTGGTGACGTCCGGCAGCTTGCGGCTCCACAGAAACACGGAAAACAGGCTGAAGCGGGACCCATGTCCTGTCACCGGAGACTGCAGCTTGCCTCGTTAAGAAAGAAGGAACAGAAATCCCTTTCTGACGTAATTTGCAGCAAGAAAAGGCAGTTCAGATGGCACCACAGAATTGCAGTACGTACAACACAGTCAATCTGTGTTGTCACTGTACAGCAGTAAATTCTTTTTTAACTACAGCGACCCAATTCAATCCAAGGAATTTTCTGTGCGAGCATTAAAGTTACAGGCTTTAAATGCAAGCTTGCCTGGTCAGTTTGCCACAGATCATTGGCTTTTAGGAGGCTGCTGATGGCCTGCTGAAATGTGCATGCTTGTCTTTTGAAACTACAACTTCTAAAGTATTTTTTTATAAAAAAAAAAAACTTTTTATAAAATAAGTTTATTCATTAAGAGATAGTCTTGTTAAACTACAGAGCAGATATAATGTCTAGCAATAACATGAATTTACCTACCAGAGTGCCTCTGATGTTAACAATTCTACATATAGACTATTAAGGGTAGTTTATGTGTTTGTTAGTTAGCACCTTAATAACACAACTATACAAAGTAGGCATACATTTAAGGAGAGCTGTTGAGCAGGTAAGTTGGATGGTGTCAGCTATGGAAAGAGCTGTTCTTTTGGTGAGTTCTTTAGCAGTGTACTGGTGTGCAGAGTCTCAGGTAATTGGAGTTACATCTAAGATGAAAACTTTGAAGAAGGAAGGAAGGATTGTATTATTTTCCTCAGGCAAGTGAAACAGGGAGACAATAAAAGAAGACTTCTGGGTAGGTAAAATCACAGAATCACTAGGTTGGAAAGGACCTTTAAGATCATCAAGTCCAACCATTAATCCAGCACCACCATGTCCCCTAAACCATGTCCTGAAGCGCCACATCCACACGTTTTTTGAACACTTCCAGAGATGGCGACTCCACCACCTCCCAAAATGTAGTTATCCAAATCCTAGTCTAACAATTTCTGAAGTGCTTTGTTTCTCAGAGTGTGCCTGGCTGTTAACAGCTGGGCTTTTTTCCTCTTTTGAAGCAGGAGTGACTCAACCTGTAGGAAGAGATTACATTTGTGTTCACAGTATTTGATTGTTTTTGACTGTTACAGTCTAATAACATAGTCAAATATGGGTTGATTATTTTGATGAGACTATTAAGAAAAATCAAACATATGATGAGAATGTAATTAACACATTTCACAGGGACTAGGTATATGATTTTCCAACATCTAAATAAAACTGAGGAGAGAAGGAAGCAGTCCTTTTAACTACCAGCATCATGTAGCAGGAGGGTTACATGTCTCAAAACTACATTATCTGTTGCCTTCTTCCAAAAGCTTAAGTGCCAGCAGCCAGAAACCTAGCTAGTAGTCTGGGCAGCAAGGCAGTACTTGTGAGAAGCATCACTCTCCATTCTCAAGGATAAGCCTGGGAGCTTGAATCCAATGAATCTTACAGTAAGGGAAATACAAATCTGGCTTTGAGATTACAGTACTGGTTTTATTCTGTCATCAATATCGTCATGTTGGCAGTAGCATTGAGAGAGTTTCCCCAGAACGGCTGAGAGCAACAGGGGCAGTGTCATTATTTTGTGCTGTGCAGCATCATGATTTATTATCTATGGATGATGATGTCTAATTTAAGGACAATTTTTTTAATGGTGTGTTGTGTCAGGGTAATAGTAGGCACAGAATCATAGGATGGTTCGGGTTGTGTCATGGTTTAACCCCAGCCAGCAACTAAGCACCACACAGCTGCATGCTCACTCCCCCCATGGTGAGATGGGGGAGAGAATCAGAAGAGTAAAATGAGGACACTCATGGGTTGAGATAAAGACAGTTTAATAAAACAAAAAGGAAAAGCCGCGCACACAAGCAATGCAAAACAAGGAATTCATTTACCTTTTCCCAGTGGCAGGTAGGTGTTCAGCCTTCCCTGGGAAAGCAGGGCTCCATCATGCATAATGGTTACTTGGGAAGACAAACGCCATCACTTCTAACGTCCTCCCCTTCCTTTTTCCTCCCCCAGCTTTATACTGACATCACACGGTACTGAATATCCCTTTGGTCAGTTGAGGTCAGCTGTCCCAGCTGTGTCCCCTCCCAACTTCTTGTGCAGCCCAGCCTACTTGCTGATGGGGTGCTGTGAGAAGCAGAAAAGGCCTTGATTCTGTGCAAGCACTGCTCAGCAATAACTAAAACATCCCTGTGTTATCAACACTGTTTTCAGCACAAACCCAAAACATAGATGCATACTAGCCACCATGGAGAAAATTAACTCTGTCTTAGCCAAAACCAGCACAGGCTGGAAGACACCTTTAAAGGCCATCTAGTACAACCCCCCTGCAATCAGCAGGGACATCTTCAACTAGATCAGGTTGCTCAGAGCCCCGTCCAACTTGACCTGGAATGTTTCCAGGGATGGGGCATCTACCACCTCTCTGGGCAACCTGTGCCAGTGTTTCACCACCCTCATCGGGAAAAAATTCTTCCTTAGATTTATTCTAAATCCCCTCTCTTTTAGTTTAAAACAGTTACTCCTTGTCCTATCACTACAGGCCCTGATAAAAAGTCTGTTCCCATCTTTCTTATAGGCCTCCTTTAAGTACTGGAAGGCTGCAAGATCTCCTTGGAGCCTTCCCTTCTCCAGGCTAAACAACTCCAACTCTCGCAGCCTGTCCTCACAGGAGAGGTGTTCCATCCCTCTGATCATTTCTGTGGCCTCCTCTTGACCTGCTCCAACAGGTCCATGTCTTTCCTGTGCTGAGGGCTCCAGAGCTGGACACAGGACTCCAGGTGGGGTCTCACCAAAGTAGAGTAGAGGGGCACAATCACCTCCCTTGACCTGCTGGCCACGCTGCTTTGGATGCAGCGCAGCATATGGGTGGCCTTCTGGGCTGCGAGCACACATGGCCAGCTCATGTCCAGCTTTTCATCCACCAATACCCCAAAGTCCTTCTCAGCAGGTCTGCTCTCAATCCCTTCATCCCTGAGCCTGTCTTGATACCAAGGGTTGCCCTGACCCAGGTGCAGGACCCTGTGCTTGGCCTTGTTGAACCTCATGAAGTTTCTCCATTTGTCCAGGTCTCTCTCAATGGCAGGAACAGCTGTGACTTTGTTTAGGATGGCTTTCACTCAGGTGAGGAGTCTTGGTTTGCCCACTGCTTCAGAAGACATCTCCGTGTTACAGACCTTCATTCACTGCCTTTGCACCAGCTCATCTTTTCAGAGAGGAAACTGCAGTACATTGAGGTTTCTGTTGTAACTGGAGTGCTTCCCTTCCTGCTTATTTGCTAGGGGTCTTGCACCCCATTGCTGCAAGCTGTGATGAGAGGCCCCAGGTGTGCCTAATCCAACTTTCTTGTTAGCTGTTACAAAGTGGGGAAAATGGTTTTTACTTCTTGCATTTCAAGTCTGGCAATTGTGGAAATTTTGTCAAATTATGTTATTATTCAAATGTCCTGGTTTCATTTTTAATCCTTTCAAAATTTAAAAAAGAAAAGATAAAAAAGGTATGTTGTGGTCCTGAATAGGATTTAAAGTAACTGACTTTAGGACCAGACTTCATTTCTATTCTGCTTGCTAGAAGCTGACGAAAGAAGATTGTTTCCCAGTCTGAGATCTATGTCCATTTGTCTGGACTTCTCAGATAGGCTTCAACAGTTCTTTTTCCTGCTCACCAGCAGGTATCTTCAAAATGAACTCCTCGTCTTCTGAGTAGCTAGGATTAAAAACATCTGATACAATGCATATTGCCCTTTACTTGAAAAATGGAGCTGAATATAAAAGGTATCAGGTAGAAAGTTATCTTCTAAAAAATTACTTTTCTCCCCATGAAGCCTAATCTAGCCCCTGGGGCATTTGTCTTAAAACTCCCCAAAGTTACATAGAAGTATACCTCATACTTTATCCAGGTATGGGTGACTTAGACTAAGCAATCCTTGTATGAGATCATGCTTTGTAGAATGACTATGGACTTAAGATTTTCTTCTTAAACTTCAGATGGGAGGTTTAAGTTTTAGAGTAGTCAGCAGAGGATATTTAAAAGAAAGGTTTTTATTTCAGATCTCCTATAAGACAGCCAAATAGATTAGTCAATTCTATATGTCTTTGCTGGTGACCAGCTGTTTGCAGCCATTTGAGGTTGTTACAGAGGCAGAAAGTGGAAGGTACAAGTCAGAAGATGAATGTGACTGGAAGAGGCAAAACTCAAATCCTAAGTCACAGTTTGGACTTGCCAGAGGAAGAGTGCTAACATGCCACACTTTCTGTGGGCTGTAATGGAAAAAATTGCCCAAATGAGAGCAGTTTTCCTCTTCTTTGGGAATCTGCTTCCTCTCTACTTCAATGTCCAGATTCCTCCTGATTTTTTTTTTTTTGTTTTGTTTTGTTTGAGGCGGACAGCAGGATACAAATACAGTTATCTGGCAGTGTTTCCTAGTATTGCAAGGGAAAGTGCTTAAGAACATGCATTTTTCTATCCCTATTGCAACAACAGGTTTACAACAGGGTTTAGCTACAAAACCATTTTTAAGATCTTAGCTATGGTGTGAATTTGCAGTGCTCTCATCACACGGTAGCTGAGAGGGAGCTCGTACGTCTCCTACATGGACAATCAATTAAAGCATGAATACTGATATTTCTAGGCTGCAAACACTAAACTCATGAACTGCATATGCTCCTATGTCTTGAGAAATTCATGTCCTTTAGTGTATTCTAAAATTTAAATAAAACAACCAGCAACAAAAATAGTGACATTTCATTCATTCTTTTCTCTTTTTGTTTGCAAAGGCAACACTGAATGTGACTTCCCTAACTGTAGAATTGTGTAGCAAACCAAGAGCATGAATCTTTATCTCCCAAGTGCCAGGCTAGTATTTTGTCTTTATATTGCTCTTCCTGTGCATTAGACAACCTATATTTTGAATCATTAACTTAATAGAAAAAAAATCCATTCATTTATATGGTAGTTGAAGCTAGACAAGAAAGAGATGTGGATATATTAAAAATCTTTCATTGACCTTTCAGACAGAAAGACTCTTTCAGGAATTGTCTCTTACTATAAGCAGACTTACTAAAACCAGCCTCCACATCAAGCTATTTCTCCTACCACTATGTGTCATATACCATACAATAGTTCAGGCATAACTAGAATGTCAAGTGTCATTGTTATTATTGTAATCTTACATCGTGATGCTTGTGTTGTCTTCACAAGTTAAGAAAGCAGCAAGTAACCTACAGCTAAATTTTTTTTCAGCAAGCCTAAAATGATTGAAGCATTTTGATCACAACCTGGGAGAGGATCCATTGCATGCAGCCTTCAAGTGACCTCATTAGCTGGAAATCTTGTGCAGAACTGCTCCAAACCCTCTCCTTTGCAGAGATAAGCAGCCACGGGGTGGACGACTAAATCTGCCATTGAGGTAGGGTATGGTGCCAGGTTTGTATTCCACACGGTGCAAGGGGCTGCAGCAGTAAATGTTTCAGAGAGTTGTAGGAGAATGCTGATTTTAGCATAAAGGCTGCCAAATGAAAGAGGCAGAGATTAGGGAGGAGCACTTACCTTTCAGGTCACTTGTTGAAAGCAGCAAACATCTGAGGCAGCAGTTAGCAGGAGAGCATAAGGCAAAGAGAGGCTTTAAGCTGCATGTAGATCAGAAGGTGTGTAGCCAAAGAAGGTCCATGCCTAACAAAAGTGTGTTAACTTTAAAGCAGTTGCAAGGGTTTTTTTTGTTGTCAGATACAATGCACGCTCCAAATAGGATTTTACAACTTGTGAACATTCGAGGTCCCATGGATGGGAGTTTACAACCCCCCAGTGTTACAGGCAGTGCTTGGCATTGATTTTTTGCTGTTCTCAGCACTTCTTCACAAAAATGACAACTGTATCACTGAGGACCACTTTGATGAGCCCAAGGGTGAAATGGAAGTTTGTGGGTTTCTAATGGATATTTCCGCAAGAGGAGAGATTGGACATGTGCAGAGACCATCTAAGGACCCAGTGACAGCTGGTGATGAAATAACATCAGCCCTTTATACACTGATCCTCAGGGCCCCTTGCCACTTGGGTGTGCCAGGCTCTGTGCCACCACCTGGCCAGCCTTCTCACGTCTGCATTTTATGGTTCTTCTGCAAGAATAAGTCGTAAGGAAGGTCTTGGTGCTGTTTCAGGCAGTAACTTTTTCTTCAGGATAGCAATGGTTTGAGTAGCAGCTTGCATGCCTGGCAGCATTTATCTGATATCTTACTTCTAATTCACCTCATAAAAAGCCAAGTATAAACAATCCCCAGCTTCAGATCAGATCCATACCTACATTAGGCTTTGGTGTTTTGGCCCTTTCTGTGTATATGAAATTCATTCAAGTACAAACTTTAAACCTTAGTTGAACATCACTTCAGGGTTTTTAGTGTCAGATTGATCAGGCAGGCCAATGTTTAGTTCAAAGACAGGGTAGACTAAGGCTGAACGGAAGAAAAAGGGGCCTTCTCACCTAAATTGGTACATAGCAAAGCATGTGGTCTGCATACAGTAAACAAATCAGGGGAGAGAAGGAGGAACAAACAAGTGAAACTGGAAACTCAATTTTCACTATAATGCCATTATTCTGCTGAAAATTAGTTCCGCAGTACGCCAGGCTTCTACAGTGGATAATAATTTAGGTCCCAGATCAAGACATGTCAAAAGGTTGTGTTGATAATACCCTCCCTGTATGGAATAGAAGGTCTCCCAGAACAAAAACCTTTAGTTGGGAAAAGCCAGTCTACCTGAATGGTCTTGATTGGTTAGGCAATGAAGGTTTCATTATCTGCTCAAAACGCAAGATGCAGTATACTTTAGTCATGCATTATGTTTCATTCAGCAGAATTAGTAAGCTCCTTACTTAAACCTGTATTAGGTAATTAAAAAATAGATAACAGGGAAAGGTTTGGTAGAAGGTTCTGAAACCGGATCAGTTTCAAAATATAGGCTGGTTATTAAAGGGAGCTAACTGGAAGATTAAAGGGTAGAATACATGTGCTGCTGTAACACTTTTAAATGCTGTGATTCTCCCCAATGCCCCTTCTTTTGGACTTGTGATACTTGATGCTTCTCCCAAGGCCCTTCAGTGGCAACAGGCCTCTCAAGAGCACCGTAACCTTTCCTGCACCTCGGCTCCCTCCCAATTCCTGTTTCAGCACCCTGGTCTTGCCAAATACCAGCCTTCCACAGGCATTTTCAAAATGCCAATCAGCTCAAAAAGGAAAGCTAAATCTTCTTTTGCAGTGCCTGGTGATTCAGTTACCTGCCAAATCATCCAGGTGCGATCATCAGTGCTGTCTCTACTGTTAGTCCCTTTTCTAATGGTGGAAATTGGCTGCTATACCAGTCCCTAAAACACCCAGGGTTGCAAAAGCCAGACCACCTTTCTGACATTATACCCTCAGGTTATACGCTTAGCAGGCTGATCTGCAGTTCTCATGAAAAAAGTTTCTTTTTTTGCTCCTTAAAGAACTTTTCTAGTTGTTGTAAATATCTACGTCTGAGCTTTCTTTGCAAGGACAAGCTCCCTACAGGGGAAACTGAGCCCAGAAGAATTGGTGGCTTTGCTGATACAAGATGGACTCCTGATGCAGAGCTCTGTGTCTTGCAATGGCTCAGTTGTTTATCCAGAAGCAACTTTCAAGTCTCCAATTACTTTGAAGTCATTGGCAACTATGATGAAGTACAATTAGAGAATATAAAATATTCAGATTTTTTTATTTCCCTGGGAATTTTTTTTTTTGTTGTTACTAAACCCAGCAGTGACCCAGATTCCTCATCAGATTTAGGTCTACTTCTATTGCCGGGAGCTGGAATAACAATTGCAGCTGCCTGGTGCAGATCATGAGCTCTTTGTCCTGATCCCAGACATCTAAATAAATTCCGACACCTTGCAGGAGCACTTTTGCAAATAGTGAGCAAGGGTAAGTATGCCAGCTACATTCTTTGGTTTTGCTCAGTATATAGAGAAGAGCCAGTGATTTTAAAATGATCTTCCGTTAATTCACCCTGAATTGAATTTTGCATATTCCTCAGGCTTCCCTGCATTTACATTTACAGATGGTACATGTTTGTTGTGCTGCTGAAAGACATAAATAAAATTTTTCTTCCTCATCTTATGGAAATGTAGAAAGAAATACTGGACAAAAGAGTGTTATTTGCTTTTGCCGGACAGAGATTTCAATAGAGCATTTGAAGACTTCTCTGACTGTGTTTTGTTTTTCTCACTTTTAATAACGTGACAAAGTGGTTCTGATTTAAAATGATGACAAGGACATATGTGCTTATACTCTATATCAAATTGTGATATGTAATTTGACCTCCCTTCATCTTGGAGGATGTACTTGGGATGTACTGCCCCAATTGTTCCTTATATGTGTGCCTTCCTTCAGGGTAAGGGAAAAACGGAGTTTCTTCAAGCGTCAAAAACCTTGACAGTGATAAAGACTCACTTTAATAAGCAGATTTTTCCAAGCTCTAAGATCTTAGGCAAACAGCACCGAGGAAAACATTCATTTCAGCAAGAATTATAATGCTAAAGAATAAAGCAACAGAGGAAAAAGGGAGAGTAGGGGGGAAATAAAAAAATAAAGGTGGCCAACTACCAAAAGCAAGTAAGAAATTATATTCTTTCCTTCTCATATCCTAACACAAGACCAATCAAATAAACATCCATAGCTTCATTTTCTGGTTCCAGCAAACGTATGTGTAGCATGAAAATCACTGAAATTGGCATTTTAGCCTGAAGACCGGGAACTGAAAGGATGGCCAATTACTTCTCATCTGTCACAGTACCCTCCAATCTGTGACAAGAGCAATCCCAGCTGAACACTGTACCTTAGCAACTCTTCCTTTCCAGCCTCAGCTGGCAAGCCACCCTCCTGAGAAGCAGAGACATCTTTTTCCCTGGTCTAGCTTATGGAAAGCTGCAAATAGCTCCGGAGGGTGAAATGAAGGTTGAAGGAGGCAAAAAGTGCTATACTTAGTGTATATGCTTTCAGAGTACCCTTTGTAGGGCTCACTTCAAACTTCTGCTTTATGGCAGAGCTATACTTGGTAGCCTTGAACTGGAAGCAGTTGCAATTAGGAAGTGAATCAATGACACCAAGGCTATTCCTTGTAGGTTACTGTCCAACCTATTCACATACAGATATTGCTAACGCTTAACTAGCCTTTCTGTTAGAGTTTTCCTTGTAGTAAAAACTTTGCTGTGGTATAAGCCCATCATTCCCAACCCCATTTCTGCTGAATACAGAGAAGAATTTCTTACTTTTCTCCTTTTCAGCTATTTGAAGAATGTCGCATGACCTCCTAGTCTCTTCTTGGTTAAACGAACTTAATTTTTTTGTTGTTTTTCCTCACACAATTTCTAGACCTCTGCCTGTATTTGCTGTCTGGACTCCCTTGGATACTTTCCAATTTGCCCATATATTTCCAGAAGCAAGATTATCATGTCGGGACTGCAAAGCTTTGCAAGTGTGGCATGCAATGGGAGAACTGTGTGATATGTCACCCCAACCATGTTCTAGATTTCATGTTTTAGCTGATCTCATTTTTCAACGTATTGCTCTTTTTTGCATGGTGGTGCTAATAATTTGATTTTCTTTATGTTCTGGATACTCTTTCATAGAAGTGCAGCACAGTCAGTTGTTCCGTGTCATAAGCCCGTACTCTTGTTTGCTCCTATTTCCATGTGCAGAAATTATTGCTTTCCCTTCACTCATTCCATCATGTTTTTTTCATTTGAATTAGTTCCACCCCCCCCCTTTTTTTTTTCTGTCTGGGAAACAGGGCAGAGGGAGGGAAACAACTTGCACAATTTTCATAGCTGTATTTTCAATAGT
The DNA here is from genome assembly GCF_964289735.1 of Phaethon aethereus. Classification (NCBI taxonomy): domain Eukaryota; kingdom Metazoa; phylum Chordata; class Aves; order Phaethontiformes; family Phaethontidae; genus Phaethon; species Phaethon aethereus. The sequence goes on from NC_138577.1 coordinate 22,669,518, forward strand.
TTAATTTTGAAAAAAAAATCCCTTTCATAACTTTGTTTTCTTACATTAGCGCAATAAGTGGCAAATTCTAGAGAATTCACCACTCAGGGTAATCCTGGGTGTTATTGAGCACAAGGAAGAGGCACACACATGGTTGTCTGTGTCTGTGGTGATGTTCCACAGACGAACATGGAGATCACATCTGGGGTGATGCAAAAATCCCATCCTACCAGTGAAACCACATGGCCTTCTGTATACGGTCTTTTGTGAAGAGTCCCTGTGCTATGCCTTCCCTGGGGCTGTGCGTGCGTGGGCATCTCCTTAGGCAAGCAGGCGAGCACCTAATATTTATGCACTTGGGGTGGCCAGACCCCATTCCCACGCTCAAGCCCATGCCCTAAACCTACTTAGATCTGTCACAGAGATGTACCTGTGCATCACTTTGGTGTTTGCTAGTTTACTTGCTGCTGCACTACTGACTTACCATTCAGCCTCCCTGATAATCATGACTAAGGAGCTGAACAGCTGTAACCTGAATCCTGGTTTTGGAAGGATAATATTCATCCACAGCATAACCTCTTGTAGGTGAGGATGTGTTTTATGCTGGCTTATAAAGTCATCTTGCTACCTTCTGCTAGCCAGGACTGACAGTGACCTATAACGTGATAGCACCAGATAGCTCTCTGTTTTGTTCTTAAATCAATTTAAAGGTTCAACAACAATACCCCCAAAAGTGGACTATTACAGGACATGCTTTTCCTTGCATTTGCAGGTGATGAAAATAGCCCAGAGTGACTTGCTGTAACAGTGCACTTAGCAGCCATCAGCCATTTAAAATCCCAGAAATAGGTAGACGGTTGTTATATCCCCCATCCTCTGCCAATAACCATCACTCCCAGTAAGATCCATGATAGTAATTTAATTTCCATAAAAGACACTGTTAATTCAGCAGACATGCAGAAAAAAGTACAAAAAATCTAAGCTGAGATAACAAAAGTGTCAGGGCAAACAGGGCTTCCAGAGTGGAAAACCAGCATTTATTAAAATATGTATATACATATATATCCTTCATGTTTGTACTCTGAACACAGACAGCAAGGTAAGTCTTAAATGTCTGGGCGCATGGATTTAGTCTTACCAAATGTTTTGCTTTTTGACATTTTGCTTGTATTTTTTTGAAAGTAATTGTATTTGTGAATAAGAGAATTGTACTGAATCTTTCAAAATTTCACATCTTGGCTACCATAATACCTTATTCATCTGTGAAGCATATGCTGGTTTTTATTAACAATTACTGTATTCAGCAGGATTCTTTCTCTTTTTAAAAGGAAAAAAGCAGTCCTGAAACAGCCTGACCAAAACATTTGATCACAGGAAATAATGGTTAAAATTAGCTTGACCTTTTAACTAAAAAACCTTTTGCAAATGCGGGAACATTTAAAACAAAAGCCGAGTGGCTCAGAGATGGTTACTGTTTTCTTTTTGGGTATGATTTCTTTGCACACTTACTGCACACTTACAAGGCATTTACATCAGACTTGATGACTTTTGTGCATTGGGGTGATGAATCCTGTGGGCTGCCTCAAAGCGAAGTGAATGTCATTGTCCCTTCATATAACACTGTCTACCCTCCAGTAATGACTGTTCACCTGCTGAAGCCTTTCTTGGATAAATAAGCCTATGATTTATCTGCTTGTTGTATTTTGCTAGTTCCCTAATGCTTTGTGCCACCTGTGTTTTCGACTTTTCCTATTTTCTTCCTCCCTTCCTACCACTGAGCTCATATCTCAGATAATAGTAAACATTTTAATCTTTTTTTTTTTTAAACTGAGGAAAGGTCATTTAATCTCTCTTGTCCTAAAAATAGAGAATTTTGCCTAGTGATGGTTCATTTAGCCCTAACTAGCTTTTGCTTGACCTGAAGGGTTTAGGTTGTTTTAGAAAGTCAACCAGTGTTGATGCTTGTTTTCCACCACTTGAAATTTTTTTGTATCTTGTTATCTCTTTAAATGCTTAATTCTTCTTTCTGTTAATCCTGCATTATTTCCAGTTTGAGCTTTGCTGACTTCAGCTTCAAACTTCTCACATCTTGCCTTTCTCTGCTATACTGAGATAATGTGCTACCACCAGCTGTCTGTTAGCCACATCTGCAGAGTGCAATTAAATCATCTTACCCTCTCTCTCACAAGCTAAATGAATTAGGCATCTGTCAGCTGTTAAAAAAAAAAAACAGCAAAAACCAAAAAAACTTTTTTTTTTACATTTCTGAAAAGTAAGGTCTTCTAACTCCAGTGCAGGTGAGGGATATTAAGGGTGTAGGTAGGCTGTGAAAGGGAGACCCATGTGTATAAAATACTTTGGTGACCTGAAATGGTGTGGCTTACTCTCTGATCTTCCATGTCACCCTATCACATGTGGAAGAGTATCAGCACCCTACATTTTAGTATCCTTCTGCCAAAGGCTTCTTTGTTCATTAAGGCTGTGTAAAAGATGATAGGCAGAGAGAAAGCGTCACCTTAAAATGCCTTGATGTTAATACTTTGAAAGCCCAAGTTAGGAGTTATTTTTAATATAAGGTGACCATCAGCCACTAGAGGCCCTTCACGTCTAGGAGACTGGCTGAGACAAAATGCTGTAGAATATCCCTCTGGTTTGTTCTAGTGCACCCAGAGGGGAAAAACTAAAATGATAAGCCACCTAACTGAGAAGCAGCATTCAGAGTGTCTGTGTTGGGCACCTCTGACGGTTTTGTCCCTTCTCAACATGCTATTAAAAAAACACCCTTGATATTACAGTCTCTTCACTCAGGCACATCTTTTCTTTTCATTCCCTCCTCTTCATCTTATTGTCTCTGTTGCTTAACTTGAAGTATCGATACTGATCTTTTATACTGTTTCTGGTGTTAATGCTCAAGGCACCTTATCTGGAGAGCTAAGGAGACCCTGGGACCTAGGTTAGAGAAGCAGCAGCAGACACATAGGCAGCACTGCTGTATGTGCCTCCCCCATTCAAACAGACAAAGTAAATTAGGTTGGATCTGCCACAAAATGGGGGCTCACACCTGCAAATATGTATTGTGAGTGCTTAGCTGGAAGCGTAAAAGTCATTTGATGACTCCTCCCAATATACTCTTGGGAAAAGGGATTCACAGTGCATTACAATTATTTATGTTACTACTATGCCAGAGCTTCAATGTCAATTAGGGTTTTGTTGTGCTGGATGCTTTTCAAATAATAACACGTATTGTCAGCATATGATTCTGGTCCAGCTCTCAACTCTAGAGAACAGGGCTTGGGATGTACTGATATACTGAGAAAAGTGGCTGCCAGAAGAAGAATGATCCTTTGCCTTGTAAAAAGACTAGTATATTCTGCAAATCTACTTCATGAAAGGCAGGAGTGATGCCTGGACACCTGTGCCCTCACAGCCTGCCACCTCTTCCACAACACACACAAGTGCTGATGAGGAAAGCCCGGTGTTTCTAAGGTGCTGCCTGTCTGTTTGTTTGTTTGTTTTTTACTGTGTATTGTCTATATGGCAATTAGTTATCACTGTTGTGGTCTTTAGTGTTGTTATAACATTCATACAGAAATCAAAATAGGATCCCAACTGGAGAATAAATTACTTTTCAAGATTGTAGTTAAGTGAGAGAGGAGTCCTTTCAAATGACTCATACCCTGCTCAAGATCAAAATAACCCTTTGAAATGGCAGAGCAAAACTTTGAAAGGCTGGTAAAATGAAAACAGACCTTGAGCTAATCAAACCAACAATAAGAAGTGGAAGAGTTATGAGTTGTTGGGAATGTTGTAACAGATAAAGCATGAAATGATTTCTCACTGTGCTAAGAGCACCACAAAAGAAGGCAGATCTGTGTGAAGGAAAGACATTAAGCTTCAGCAGGACAAGAAACACATTCCTCAATAACACTCTAAAAAGTAATACTGAGTCAACAGTACTGTTTGGGGTCAACAGATTGTGAGCCATAAACAGCATGATCAAGAGAGCGTGTTAGGCATTACCAGCTTTAGACCTTTATAAAAAACATACTGTTCTTGATGGAGGTGTGCCCAGCTTTGTGTTTTTCTTTAGTCTATATTCCTTCTTTACACTTTTCAAAAGATTATATTTTAATAAGAGCCTTTTCTTGTACTTGGCTATTAATGTGACGTCAGGTACTGGCTGACTCGCCACAAGGTAAAATACTTCCTGCTTTTGCAGGAGAGAGTGGTAGGAAGAAAAGAGAAGCAGCAGAATGGTCTATGACTTGCCCTTTTCTGAACAGAAAGCAGATTGCAAGTGATGAGGTATAACTGTGGGAGAAAAAATGCTGAAAACAGGCTTGTGCTATTTTAAAATTCCTAAAGGGTACAAGGAGTGGAAAAAATGCATGGCAGACAATATCTATCAGCATTTTGATTTCACTGCGATATACATTTCTGCAGTGCATATCTTCTTTAATCTTTTTTTTCCCTTTCCTTTATTATCCTTTCTTTTACATATATGAAGTTGTGAAGGGAGAGGGAAAACATTTGTAAAATATTTGAGCTGCTCTCCCGTTTTTCTCCCACATGAGTGTGGCAGGGCGTAGCTGGAGGGAGGGAGTGAAAGACTTGAAGGATTGCTGGCACATGTCTGCCTCAGCCTTGCCAGACAGTACAAAGCCCGTTGGGCACTCAGTGCACCCACTGTGGCAGATTATGTATACCTGAGAAACCTTTTTTTTAAAAAAAAAGAAAACTGCTGGTAGAATTTAGTCATTCCCGCTTTATAGTTTATAGAAAGATTTAGATAAGAGAACAGTCACCTCTTTTTTTTTTTTTTTTTTGTATACCCAATCCCAGATCTCTTAGATGTAACTTAAAGAAAAGTAGAACTATTCAGTATACTCAGAGTCCTGTTCTTGGGACCTAGACAGTTTCCTCTAGATTCAGTAATGCTGCTAAGCAGATCCTATATATTCATGAACTTAATGGATAGCCCTGTTGGTAGATAACATTCAGTTTTGACAAAATCAAAGTGTCACTAGAGGACACTGGAATTTTAATTACATTTTCAACAGAAAAGTGTAACAATAGTTTGAGGTATTTTCTGCCCACAGAAATGGAAAATTTTAGCACAATTTCTCAAAAATTAGAAGGTGCTGACAACTGCCTTACAATAGTGGGTGTCTGGCAGTGCTGGGGTAAACTGTCAGTCCCATTTACTACAAGTGCAGGACTTGCTGTGAAGGAGAGTGAGGATAGCTCTTCACTTCTCTCATTCACTTTTTTTGCCATGGAAAGAAAAAGAAAACCAAAGGGAAAAAAAAAGACATTTCAAGAGTTTAATCATTACAAATTGATTACTCTTTTATCGTCATCTTGCCAGACCCCTTCTGGGTACTCATGCTTTAGACTTGATGCCTTTTGTGAAATCCATGGCTGTTTGGAAGAAAGGACTGGAAAGACTTTTACTTACATACTCCCAGTCTTTCTCTCTTGCAATTGCTACAGCTGCTAGAATTGAACTTTGCTAACTCACGTCAGGCTCTTCAATTTATGTTGCTGCCTGATCTCTAAGGCATTTCTTTTACAAGAAATTTTCATTACTTCAATATGCTTTCCCTGAGTGCTCAGATGTATACAGGTTAACAATTACTGAGAATGGCTTGATACACAACTGTATTCCTGCATTCAGTTACCACAACATTATGCCTAATCTTTGTTGATAAAACTATCATTTTAATTGAACAGTCTTTTAAGAAACATATTTAATGAACAGTAAAAAAAAAGTAGGGCAAAGTCCCTAATGCTCTGCAATACCTATTAAGTAAATGAAGTTGTGTTTGCTGTTGCCAGGAGGCAGGCTGGAAAAAAAAACAGCCAGTGCTTTGAAAAAAAGTATGAAAAGAGTTGGTTTTGTATTCTGTTAGCTCAGATGACTATAAGAATCTTTTTAGCCTGTATTTTAATTGTGTAAGTCTTTTGGCTTGCTAAAATTGTAAATTCTGGAGTGTTCATGCTTTTGTTTTGTGAGCAAATTCCTTGTTAAATGAAAAATTCTTGATCAGTGTAAGGAAAAAATGGGATTAAGCACATGGAGGAGAGCTGATCGTCTTTATCTTTCAAATTTTTTATGTTTGCAGTCCAACCCAGCTATTTTTAGCAAACCGACAGATTACCTTACAGGGAGTTTAAACCTGCTGTTAGATAGGCTTTTTTTAAGACACTCTTTTCCAAATGAAGTAGTTGAGATATCCTTCAGGTTGAAAATCATGGACTGAGTTGTTTTCCTGCTAAGTAAATTTTGAGCTAGAATGTGATTTATGTCCTCTCCCATGATGGTTGTATTGAATTATTTTTGCTGAGTATTTCTGAGAAAAATGGTATACATACAATTAATTTACTGCATAAGCTTGTTGTAATGAGGGTCAGCTAGGGAAATGAAAAGATTTGGGTTAGCAGTCAGAGTTGCTGAATCTGATTCTCTATTCCTTCAAAGTCTGTATGACAGGCTGCACTTCTGCAAACAACCTGGAGTGCGTGACACTTGCAAGTACTGATGTAAATAAATACATACTGTGCAAAGCTGCAAAGAAATGGCAGCCTAAGAGCAGCTTTCTAGTTTATTTTGTGCCCTGGTTCAGACTTCTTGCTTATCTAATTTAGAGGGCTGGGAGATTAAGGATAGTAACAGGACTTTTAAGACAGGCAGGTACTTCTAGACTGACATTTTCCCCATGTATTGTAAGTGCAGATTCGAAACTCAAGTGCAGCCTTTGAATGAATTTTTTAAGGGGAAAAGTTTAGAAAATGTTAATTGCCGATGTTATAAGTAAGTAACTGGGACATGAAAAAGGAAGGAATAGCCTTTCCAAGTAGTATGGGGGCCTGAAAGAAAACCTTTTCTGGGAAGATGCAAGATCTAATGGTTCTGTGGGACACTCTGGGATCTAATACATCTGTGTGTGTAATGCTACTCTTTGATCTGATTGAGTAATTGGCACAAATTAGTCTACTCATTTCGCCTGTCCCTCTGTCATGGATTTCCTAGATTTTTTGCTGTTAGAAATGATTCAGAAGTTTTCCTTCTTTTCACACCTTCACATACTGTGGCTAATTCAGCCACAGGCCAGAAAGCCGGGGGGTGGGGGGTGCTACAAAGGCCTCAAGAGGGGAAAGAATCAAAGACTCTCAGATCTGAAGTTCAGCCAGGAGGGAAGTGAACTTGTGTCAGGGTCTGTGGTCAGAGAAGAGTTGAGGGAAGAAAGTAATAAATATGGAGAGATGAGATGTGTCTGTGTGGGAGGTCAAGTTTCAAGCTGCAAGGGCAAGAATCAGTGTTTTCATTAAAAAAAATAAAAGAAAATTAGGAACTGAAAAAGAACAAAGATAGCATGGACTAGGCAAGATTAGCATTTTTAAAGCTATTAAATTAATTGCAAGGAGGAAATTAAGATTAAAAAAAAGTTTAATAAAAGGTGTATGTAGGTTTCATTCTAAAGTTATTGCAAATTCAACAAATATCCATTACCTTCCTTGAAGGTCAGGCACACATGACAGTAGGAATATTAGGTCTGTCAAAGTTAACAGAACTAAAAATAATAAATGGTATCAGTGTATGAAGAAGAGATACTGGATGAATGTAGTCAACCCTGAGAAATGGAAGGAGTGACTGCGGTCAGTGCAATCTGGACTTGTTATTTGATTCTGTGCCTTACAAAAACCTAACAGAAAACTTAATTAAAAACATCTCAGAAAAGAGCAGTGTTAAATGAAAAGAAACTGGCTTTATGTCTGTAAACAAATGATAGTGACAGGAGGAAGAATTGCCTGGATGAGGGTGGGTATGCATACGTGGGTATGTGAAAAGCACTCTTCTCCAAGAATCTGCTACGCCAGGCTGAATTTCAGCTTTTTATTAGTGATTGATCCAGAAGATGGAGTAAGTTTTTAACAAGTACTGTACTGGCAATACTCCCTGTGCACATTTAACTTCCAGTAAGAAATGAGTAAACCCAGAAAACATTTGCTAATAGATTTGTGGAAAATCAATCTCCTAACTAAGGATTCAATAGAACAGTAATTACAAAGGAGAAATAAGACACCAGACCACCTGCAAAAGGAGAGATAGCAGAAAGCTACTTAAGTATCAGGTTGCTGCAAAACTGTACCGTTAAAAACACATGAAGAAAAGAGAAAACCCAGACAGTATAGCCTTGGATAATATGCTAAAATATTTGCCCAGTTTGGGGTTTAATGTGGTCATTTTTCTCTACACACGAAATTTCTGTACTGAGATTGCTTTATTGGTCCCTTTTAGCTACAGCATCATAGCTAGCAGAAAAGATAGCTGAGAAGCAGTGCCAGTTTGGTCACAGGACATGGAAATGCACACAAAGCCGAGAACTCTTAAAATTGCTTAGGATCTGAGGGCCGGATTTAATGATCTGATGAAAAAGTATCATGATGTGAAATGTCTGTGAATAAGAACTTCAGGTGAATTGCTAACATGACAAAGAGATCAGAAGATGCAAGTGGCACAGGTGTCCACCCCTCTGATTTCCACCTGGCTGTATAGAGTGGGATGGAGGCAGGAGATTCTGCTTAGGGCTTTCCATCACCAAACTTCAGAACAACTGTTGTAAAACAGAAAGTTAAAAAGCTGCCTGGATGTATATTTAAATTATGATGTGGTGCCACAGTACTAATACTAATCTTTTAATTATCTCAATAATGAATAACTCTGAATAACAGTATTAGGAAATATTCTGAAATAAATACTGGGGAATATTCTGAAGAAGAAGGTAACATGAGTACTTGAAAGTAATGTATGACAAGAGGAGGGTGCAAATGGTACAAAGCTGTTGATGATCATATTTAATTGCCATCAGAACTGAATAATTTGAGAGTATATTTTCAAGAGAAGAACATTTGTTCAGTAGCTAAAATGCAGTGAGCAGTTGCAAAAACATTGAAACTGTTTTGGAGACATTATGCTTTGGTTTAGTAAGTGTTTAATTTGAAATGATGTAAACAAGTTGGATAATGAGATTGAGTCAAATATAATCAGAGGCTATGGGGAGTGTTTATTTTCCTTTCTGTGCATTTGGGGATTTGTATGCAGTAGTTAAGTCCTGTGAAACCACAGGAGTACTTAGATATGAAGAGTGAATCCCTCGTGAAACAGATCCCTGTGGCTTCAAAGGGCAAACAACATGAGCACAGATCAGTTAATTCTGTAAAATTATTCTGCAGTGCTGATTAGAAGTAAAAGAAAACAAGTCCCAAGTCCATTCCTAAAGATGCTGTTCAGTAGCAAAGACATGCTGGCCTCATGGAAATTAGAGGATAAACTATTGACTTTTATGGACCTGAAATTCATTGAAGGTCTCCAACAGTTCAGCTGCCCATCTGAAGTAATTCTTGTGCTAGTTCAGAAGCAGAATTCCATATGCTTTTTAATGCACCTGCTAAGGGAATTATCTCTGCAACACAAAAAGTATACCAAGGGAACTGAGGCATATGAAAAGTCAAGGGATCAACGACACTAAAGCATCTTCACAACCACTGACATTGATGATTAAGATCCTGACAAATCTTGTCGTAAAAGCGTTTCTAGCCTGCCTACCTGAAATAGCCTCTGCTGACCAAAGAGCAAACAGAATGAGGAAACAGTACAAAATATGTTTATAGTCCCAGTTAGCTTAGTGTGAAAAGGGGAAACTCATTGCTCCATTTAAATATGGGAGACTAACCCTCACGATACAGTCAGCTTGCAAGTTGCAAACCTCTGGATATTATGTTTAACTGCACAGTTTGCAGCTGAGGGAAGGCTTAGCTTTTACAGGCCTGTCTAGCTCAGCCTGTATAAACTAAGCTTTCCCTCAGCTTATACAGGCAGGATTCTTTGTGTGGAAAGGTGCAAACAAAGCAAAATGTCAGAAGTTAGGTCTGAAAATCAGTATTACACAGCATTTGAACATTGAGTTCAGGATCCTAGGAAGAAGAAATAGAAGGGGGTCATCACTGAAGGATAATAAAATTAAAATACTCATAGATTTTTTTTTTCTCCATTTATCTCAGTTTCTGGAGGAGAAATGTTCAGCAGGGGACATTTTGTAATGGCATAAATTATAGCTGTTAACACAAGCCAAGGGCTGAGTTTAGCTGCTTATTATTTTCTTGTTCACTGCTCCAACTAATTTCCCTCTGTCAGTTACCAGAGGGTCTGCTAGAAGAGATACAGCATGTAAGGCGGAGTTGCAGCCATCAAAGGCACAGTACAGATAACTTAACTATATTTGCTGGACATAATTACATGTGAGAAGTCAATTTTGATTGCTCAGGAGTGAATTATGGGTGGATGTAGTCATGACCTTGCTTGGTAGTTTGCTGAGAGTTAATGTAATGCAGATTCAGCCAAATATCTCATAGTGTTCAGGAACAGTAATATTAAGCTACTTTCTCATTTCCTGCTGGGTGAGAGCATTTAAAGAGGGGCAGCACACATGATCCAGCACTTCCCACTTCCAATTTTTTTCCTATGTTAGGAGCTCTATGCTGTTGACACTGTTTTTCCAGAGAAAGCCTGTGAGAGGGGACTTGCCAGCTTTTCCAGCATCCATTTGAAAGAAAACACAAATGTTTTCCGTTAGAAAAGGCAGAAAGAGATGGTAGAGGACATGGAGTAATAAAAGTCTGAGAGCAGCCTGAAAGAGCTGTATCATGACATTAGCCAGCAGAGATGTGACATCAGCCTTTACCAGGGTTTTGGGAAAAAGCTGGCAGGAAGGGAATATGGAGAATAAAGGCTATGTTTTAACATATCCTAAAGAAACTCAGTCTTCCTGGGATCCCTCCACTAGGCTTAAATAATCATCAGTCTACCTTTTTCAAAACAATAGCGTTTTATATAAAAAACATACTGATGACATTTGCATGTTTATCACAGTGTAATGACTTGACTCTGACCCAAAATGAACACCCCTTTCCTTAATCATCTATAATTATAATCTTAGCCAAAATAATTCTAGAAGAAAGGAAACATGCACTTTATTTGTGTACCCAGTAGTTAAATATTGGCCTGCCTTAAATTGAAGTCAATGTAAATTATACACAGCTAATGATACAGTCTTTGTTTAATTTGTCAAACATACCAGCCAATAAACAGGAAATTTCCTATGATACCTACATATTTATTATGAAAGATATTGCTGACTTAATAGTAATCAACCTTCTACTAAACTAGTATAAGCATTAACATAAGTTATTACCTTGAAATGCAGACTTCTTTTATGCTTACTTCCTGTGTGTGCAAGATGCTCTTAATAGATTGATCTTCTTGTCTTCAAGCAGTTGAGATTGTAATGGATGTACACGATACCTATATTATTATCATACAGGAAAATTAGCTATGAAACGTTAAGTGTTATGAATTGCCTTTTTTACTTCTGATTTTAGAACAGATGCTACAATCTACTGCAGAATAAATACAGCACAGCTACTAGTATTGTATAATAGCTGCCAACTCTGACCTCTGCTACATAAACTGATATCTGCAATACACAGATATGCAATATGAATGTAAATGAAAACCTCCACTGTGTCTGTTCAAAATAGTGTATGTGTGTTCTATATGCAATTCTGGTTAGCCCAGAGAAAAATCTCCCACATTGAAGATGCCTTCAGAGCGTAACTCTATCTGTTCTCGGTGCTCTTACCAAGTAACAACTGAAGGTGGTTATTATGGAGAGATGACCTAGAGATCATGGCTGGAGTCTAACACCTTATAGGTCAAGCTGCTGGAGGACAGTAGTCACGCATTCTTCCTTTGCCAACTATGCTGCACTCGCAAGTGTCCTTCATTACTAGATGCACTCAACAAGATTACCTACACTGCCCAGAGCCTGAAATATCCCTATAGACTGCATATTCAAACCCTGGAGTGCAGAGCTAGGCACCTGGGAAAAGCAGACTACTTCAGATAGCTAAAACCTGCAGAAGCAAAAAAAGTGCATGGTAGGTAACCAAATTTGTCCTCTTATGGAAAAGTGTCATGAAGTAGAGGGCACTAGTGTAAGTACTTGGGTTTGAATGTGGGATGGTTTTACTTATGATGTGCGGCACTTAACAAACAATGTTTGTTCTCAGCATCAGCTGGTCTTTCTTTTTTTTTTTTCTGGAAAGCATCAAAGATCCTTTTAAAGAAGGATCCTGGGAAATGGAAAGTTTGTGAGATCTCTTCCCTCTTCTGGCGATATGTTCAAAATGCTCACCAGACTCTGGGCAATAATGTTTCTTCCCTATCTTGCATTATTGCCCTGCCTCCCCACCCCTATACGCAAAGGCAAACCCAATCACCTTCTGCCTAAAGTCATTGCAGAAAATCGGTTCCCCTGAATGCCCACAATTATATCAGTTTCCAGTGCCTCAGATGCTCACGTTGTTGAAATGTGTGTGTTTCTCCTTTCCATTCAGAGCCCGGGCACTGCACCAGGTGTACTTTCCTGAGTTGTGGAGGCAGCTCAGGTAGGCTTCTTGAAATTCTTCCCTATAACAACCCTCTCTCTTTTGATAAATATTGTTGCTAGTATTCTACTGAAGAATAGAAGCAGGTGGCATCTCTGTGATAAATCTTGACTCTGAAGCCTGGGAAGCCAGACTCTTGAATGCTATTTGGCATGGCAGCTACAAGAGCTGCGACATACATACAGCGTATTGATCAATACATCTGCTTTTCCTCTGTATAATTGAAGCTCCTGCTGGCTTTTGTCTTCAATTCCTGATGCTTTGCTTTTAGAAAGCAACATTATGTTTGTTACCTATGTAAAACCAATTGTTCATGCAGTGAAACTATACCCATTTGAGAGGGACATGCTGCAAAACTCAGTAAGCATCTGTGATAGAATACACATGGATGCAGGTCTCAGGCAGAAAAGTAGGTTCAGCCTTTTCATTATTACCAGAAGAAATGAAATCAAAAGGTTTAAAAAGGAAAGCTTTACAAGGAAAACAAGTTTTCTACTTAGTTACACTCCAAGCTTTTTGTTACTAGACCTTTCAAACAAAACAGAAAATATATGGCTTTGCCATCATGTTCCTTTAGCTAAAAAAAAGGCCATCTGTGTCTAACAGATTATTTCTTTCAGCTCAGTTCAAAGAAAGTCTGTGCCCTGGTTTCTTGCAAGCTATTAGAGCTCAGAGGTGTGATGCCAAAAGATCCATGCATGAAAGATACAGTATGTGTTTAATATATGTCTCCGTTTAATGCATTTTTCTCCCTCTTTATTGATGTCTGCCACTGCAGCTCTGGCCACTCTAAAAATGTATATTTGAACAGTAGAGCTTTGCCTACGTGTCCTCAACCAGAGTGTTCATTGCCGTTGTTGGCTGACTGAACTTGTCATATATTTCAGCAGCTGTCATAGGGCTCGAGCGATCTGGGACACCGTGTGAATACAAAGACGTTGACATTACTGCAGTACATATGTTTTTACTTTACAAAGCTGATGGGTGAGTAATTATGAAGGCAATCCTAGTGACAAATGAGATTAACAACCACAAATCTACATTTCATATTCTTGAAACTAGAGCCATATGACCTTGCTTTGTGTTTCTAACTAGATGAGAATAATAATGTACGAAAACCTGAGGAAGCAGATACAGTTTAAAGTAAATCCTTCCTTATCAATGTCCCTATTCCAAGAACATAAAGGATGATTCATAAACCAGAAGAAATTTTAAACACAAACCATCAGGCCCTGATGAAAACTAACCAGAATATGTCAGTGGATAATTTTGGAACTGTGTATGCTATGGAGAGTTTTGTTTTCCTTCTGTATGCAAAACTAGTAGAGAGGCTTTGAGAAATATTTTTTTAAATAACATTTTCTAGAATCTTGCATTTTCTTGAGGGAATATTTTTACTTGAAGTTATTTGAACTGGCAAAATGCTGTCTAAAAAACTATCCCAGAGAATATTAGCAAATCCAAAGGAAGATTAAAATTTGTTGCCAGCACATCCTCATTCCTCTGCATTTCAACACAGTTACCAGAAATATAGGAATAAGCTTCTCATAGTGTAGAGTTCCAACTGTAGAATTAACTTTTCTTCAGAAGGTGTATAGGTAGATGCTGCTCCAGGAGTAATTGTCTGCTTAATATTTTTATCCTTATTTGTAAGTATCCTTCTTTTACTGGATCATATTAAGCACCATTTTCAAAGAACATAATTTTATTAATTTCCTCAAGATCTTTTTTGTTGTTTTTTTCTTTGTCTCTTGTTTTTCCCCTGCCTAACACCCCCAAAACTGGCACCAATTAAGATCAGATAACAATATTATCTTATTTTACAGAAAAGGAAATGGAGACAAGGCTTCCTTATAGCCACCCAATGAATCAGTGGTAAAGGCAGAACCCAAACTTAGTTTCAAACAAATTTCCAACCACATTCATTCTTCCACAACATGCAGCTTGGCATTTTGATTGCACTTGTGAGAACTAAGCGAACTAAACATGTATGCTGATTACACTGCGCTTAGGCACCCTTAAAAATGAGGAACATGGAAGCTGACTGTGCCGAGAGTTTCACTGCAGCATGGCAGCGTAAGGGATCCTGCCCTGAGGACTGCCCGTCGCTCCTCCTCGACAGAGGCTGCTACCACAGGGGAAGAGCTAATGCAATGGCTTGTGTGAGCACCCATCACCGGCTCTGGTCGGAAGCTGGCCAGCTCCAAGCAATGTCTTAAAATGACACACCGGTTTCTGTAGTGAATACCTAACTGTGGACTCTCTGGCCAACTGCCAATATTTTGCTTGGTACCCTATGCAGAGGTCATGATGGTAGAATTGCGATCTTTTGCAAAACATTAATCTACCGTATCCCATCTTTATCTGCCAGCCTTTATGGTCTCGCTTTCCATGTATTTTGCAGGTTCCAGAGCACTTGGGACAGACTATGCAAACAGCCCGATTCCCTTCCTGATTGATTAATTCCTTTTCGCCCTCAGTCCTGTGTGTCAAACAAGCATACCCCTAGGATTGCCGGGTAAAACGAACTAAACTAGGTTTAGCCTTAGGTTCAGATGTTCCTGCTCAGTTATTATTTTGGCAAAATGTACAATTTTGCAATGAGCAAAAGCAGAAGAAGGAAACAGATGTTCAAAATATGGACATACTCCCATGGGACACAACCCCCAATGCTTTTTCCAAACAGATTAAGAGACAGTTGCTGATAATAGAGATAGGATGTGATGATTTTTCTAGAAGAGTTAGAAAGCTCTCCTTTAATGGAAAATAATGGTGACCTAATGCTAGGGGCTACTGCCAGCTCCCTAGCATGAAAATGTACTGTATGTATAACAAGGAAGACAGTGAAGTGTGTAAGCATTTAACTTGGAAATAAGTAAAATGGAGGCAGACAATATGTAATTAACCATATATGGAATCTGCCGACCACTCAACATCTCTACTCTGGTGAAAAAATTACTGCCTGCTTTTAGAGACTCCAAAAGATGCTTATGAAGTTGATGTGACATTTAAGGCCAAGTCAGGGCTCCTTCCTTGTTTTTAAATTTCAGCCTAAGATCTCAGACCTGAGAGAAGGTGGATGCCTCTAACTGAAAGCTAATGAGATCTACAGGGGATCAGCATCTCACAGAATTACATCCTCACATTTGAGCTCCAGAGGCTTATTCTTCATCTCCCTGGTGAAACAGGGCTGATGTCTGAGTAGGCCTGGTGATTGGTGTTTTAAGTAGCTAGGCAGAATAGAAAATCAAGTAATGATTCTTTTTCTTCCTGAGTCATGCATAGCTAGAGGACCCAAAAATAGCTATTAGGTTGTTTCCTGCCACAACAGCCTCTTCTAACACAGCTGCAGAGTATTCATGGGAAGTACTTGATAAAATCACCATGATATCATTAGCAGCAACTGTTCCTATCTTGAAATGCTTATTAGATGAAAAAAAAGCAAGCAAAATTAAATTTTATTAGAGTTAGATTTGAATATATTTATTTCCTCATTCATTTCTACATTTTTGGCTGAAAAATATGCACTCTGACTACATGCATTCTTTTAACTAAACGTTTCTTCTTTTCACCTTTCTTTTTACTAGAGTCTAACTACTGTAGCAGAAACTTTCAGAAGAAAATCTAGTGAACTGTAGCAAAACTAGTGAACTGTAGCAATATCTGTCACTGTCATTGCATTAATTATTGTAATCATACAAGGGAAGATAGACAAGTCAGATGCAAAATGAATGAACACAACACTCCTAGAAGTCTCACTGACTGTGTGTATATCTGATAAAATCAGGGAGGTTATTTCTTTAACCAACCAGCCTATCAACAAGAGTAGAAAAAAAAAATCAGCCTGCTTGGTTTGAGAGCCTAAACCCCATTGTTTATGGCTGCTGCTTCCCTTGGCTGCTGTGCAGAACTCAATACAGCTGAATTCATTACACGACATTTGCTACTATGCTGTTTTAACAACTATTTTGGCAGTGCACAAATAATTTGACAGGAGGAACTGTGTGAAAATTCCTGCCAGAGCAGTAGCCCCAGAACACCTCTCTTTAGCTCATCCAGTTGATCTGAGCTGTTGTCAGCACTGAGCCATCAATGTTGTCCAATGATGCTCCAGAATCGTGACATGGTATATCATGGATCTGACAAAACTATTTGACATATTTAAGAATTTCCATGCTTGATAGAAACTAATGCATGCTCTTTTCTTCCATCAGAGCTTCCTCTTGTCTAGGACGGCTCTTGTGATTAATGGTATAGAAATGCATGGACAATAAAAGAACTATTCTTCTGGCATACAGAAAGCTTAGGATGATGACATTTTGCCATAAATAGAAAGCTTGTTGCAAAAGTATTACATAAGCAATACATTTAATCTGTGATTTATTTTTTCTTAGTTCATTTTTAAATTTGATGATGCATGCACTAAATACCTCCACAGATAGATGCAAAAGTCCAAGCATGGGTTTTCATTCCATAATTTCTATAACCTTTATAACCTGCCCATCGTGATAAATATATACTGCTTTGGTCTTCCTCTTGAATGGTATGTAGACTCTGAGTGTAAAAGCCTTGTTCAGGGAACAGCTGAGCAGACATTTTTAAGATTTTTAAATTTACACTTTGTACTGAAAACTGTTCCAGAAGACTTAAAGTACTGACATCTTCAGCTCCAGGTGGCAGTTTCTGCCTTGCCTGCAGAGGTCACTGGACATGGAGATACATAGCAGTAGGAGTGCTCAGATTAGGCGGTGGCTGCAGTGAAGAGTGAAAGGATTTTTCATTCAGCCCTAAGACACATAGCAAAGGGAGATGACTTCAAAGGGAGATGGATGAAATGCCCACTTAATCTCCAGAGATCCAGGTGAGTTTACTGCAGAAAAGACAGTATGCTATGCAATAGAAAATGAAAAACACCATGCAAGTTTTCCCTTTTCTATACGCCTATGAAACCATTGCATATAGAATATAAGGATTCAGGAAATGTGATGGCGTATCTGGTGCTGTGACCCAGTAGCCATGGCAACAACAGTGCAAAGACAGATTAAGCCAGTGCTCATTTCCATCAACGGCAGAACCGTAGTGATTTACGCTGGTCCCTTACCCACAAAATTAAAAGCTGCATTTCAGTTCTGTGTTACCATTTTAGTGGTTGCAAAGTTTAACAGGGAAGAGATCGACATAGATATCCTCTATACTGAGAATCAGAAGAAGAAAAAAAATATCACTGACAGGAACCATTTGCTTGTCTTTCACTGTAACGCAGACCTGTCAAGTCTCATGTGAGGAGCATCAGACTTGCTCTTTTAGCCAAGGCTTTCTCATTCCCCACTGTGGCATCTCCAGTTCATGCATCAGCAGTGTGTTGTCATGCGGCCTGACATGTGAGTCTCATCTGTTGGGATTCTAAGGACTTGCAGAATCTGGCAAGGTCACAAAACCAAGCATCTATACAGCAGTGAAGCATCTTCATCTGTTGCAAATGTAACAACTTCCATGGTTTACCTCATGACAAGATTCTGTGTAGTTTATCTGTCTTCTAGCTTGACAAGAAGTCCCCACAGATTTTTTTCAATGGATACATATCTGAGATCTGTGCTTGAGACAGACCTTGTCTTGTTTCAATGCCTCGTCTGCTCTCAACAGAATTTCTAGTTTCATTTCAGAACTGTATTTTAATTTATGCTTGATGAAATAATGTTTAAAACTGTCATTTGAAAGAAACATTCCTGACATCTTCGATCACCATTTTCTTGCCCTCTACATTTCCTGTCTACCTGCTCAAACATAAAGATCCCATGCTTTTTTCTAAAAAAAAGCCTAAAGAAGGCATATCTCAACACTTACATTTTGCAAGCATAAGCCAGACTTGCAAGCATGACAGATCGAGTCAGGGTGAACAACCTTTATTCCTTAGTGAAAGACGCGTGACTCTTTTTCCCTTTTCTCTGCATCCAAAGTCCAACCCCAGGATAAGTCAAACAGCATGCAGGAGTAAAAGAAATACTGTGTTTTAAAAGGTCAGGGGAAATAAAGCAAGCTATTTGCCATTAAGGAAGATAACATGAGAGACAACATTGTCAAGATGTATAGATACTTAAAAATGGCTGGCATTTTGTACCTAGCAAGAACCTTTATTTTCTCAAATAAAAAACTGAAAGATTTGTATTTCAATTTAAAAATTACTAGAGAGAAACAACAATCATTAGTTAACTCTCTTTGCCTTATTGTTCTCCCTCTTAACTTAGGCTTCTTCTACTTCTGAATCTCACTTACTTATTAGTTTTATAGCATGGTCTACACTTTAAAAGTTTTGAAAGCACAGAAAATATTTGCTCCCAATACATGCATTGAACTTGTGAAATAAAAGTTACATTGCATTTATATTATTTTTACTTAGGTAAACATCTAGTACGAAATTGAGAAACAGCTTTGTTAAAATGTCCATCTTTCTAGAATTCATTCATCCAAAACAACTCAGATGCATAAAAACCAGCTGTCTCCCGGTGCCTTTGTTAATACAAGATTTTTTATATTTAGTATTCAGCCCTGAAAATTAGTATTCATCTTCTATGTACTGTAAAATTAGTGTTTTGGGCAAAACCAGATTGTGTTACAAAGATTGAAAAATGTCCTGAAGTCACACTGCCCTACATCTAGGTAAGCCAGATGACTGTACTAGCTATCTCACAGGCAACATGCTCATTCTAGATTAGGTTTTGTGATGACATATGTTATGTGAATAACTATTTGCCATCATCTAAGGAAAATGAAAATTTCTCCTTTTTTCCTTAGTCCAAATTAGCAAATAGTAACTAACTTGTTCTGTGCATTCCATGATCCAGCATTTGGTATGAGAATAAAAATTACTCTTGTGAGAGTTAGCAAATGAAAAGGAGGTAGTATAATCAGATCAATCACTGAAAACCTGACCTGACATTCATGACAACTTCTGCAGTATTTCTACTATTCCTGGTTAAAAGAATTAGATATTTTACTAAACTGGGTCCCTTGTATGTTAAAAACTGGTGAAAACAGCTAGTTCACAGTAACTATGTATAAAAGAGAGCTTCAAGCACATCATGTTCCAAAAATGTTAACATATTGTAATCCAGTGATTAGTAATCAACAGAAATTCCTGCCCCATGAAAACAGTGCTCTGCTCAATACTCAAAGAGTATTCAGGAGTGTTGTCACAGCATGCCACTGGACTAGGATGCTTAAGGTACAAAACCTTAGTTGTGTCTAGCATTATACTATTTAATTCTGGTCGATTTCTTTCCCATGCCATCTTCAAAAGTCTCTGAAGAAGACAGGAAGAAAACAACAAAGTTACTGACAAAAGAAAAATAATAAGCAAAACCTGAGGAATTAAAAAAAAAACCAAACACAACAGTATCATCTCTTCAACCAACACATAAAGCAAACTCTCAGCATTACTTCTTATGGTTTTATGCCTTTTAAAAATTAAACAAAAAAACAGAAAAGTCTTGTTTATGCAGAGATGCTGTTTACTTTAACATTTTCAGTTAAAAAAAAGTGATCCAATGCTTTAAAGAAAGACATATGGCAATCTAAAAAGTAATCCTGCTTTATGTTCTATTGGTATTTTCTTGTATGGAGGTTTTAGTGCTTAGAGACTTTAATGCTAAGATAATGCCAATATAATAAAAAGATGTGGAGGATCTTTGTCTTGGGATAAATTTGGGAACCCAGCATCATTAAGTCTTGTAATTTCTGATACAGTATCTGCAGTAAATCTACTTTAAAAGTTTAGTATAATAATAAACCCAGACTATGTACTTTCTAATTCTATAATCAAAAGCTTCTCTGAATATTTTAATCTACGGTTTCACATATCTATTCAGCTAAGATATAAAATGACATTCCAAAATGAAAACTGTTTTATGGAAAGCTATAGTTTAACACATTAATGATTGTGTAATATATTTAAAATACTTTCTTAAAAACAAAACTCCATAAAACAACACTTTAACAGGAGGAAGAATGTCTTTCCGTTTTTCCCTAATTGCAGTTAATAACAAATACCATGTGCCCTGTTTTCAGATGGAAATGAGTTGTTACTCATGATTTTTTGGTATGTATTGATTTGAAACCAATAGCAAAAGTAAATCACATGCATAAAAAAAATATAATCATCTCTCAGCATGCTCATGCATGCATGCACACATACAGATGGTCCAAAAATATTGAGTAAATTCGTGATGTCTACATGTCCACATTGGCAGAAAGAGTAACACTCAGTGTTTCATGCAGGAAAGAATCAGCTGCAAAAATGCATGATATCATCATGTCTTTGAAAAAAACTCCACCTAATTCCTATTTTCATGTTATAGTAAAGTAGTTTAAATAGCTGTAAACGAAATTTAAAACCTGCAGGGCTAGAATGAAATTACTTCTGATGTACACTTTAATCCATATTCATGTCTGTTACACAATTTGCCTATGTCATAGCTCCTACAGGTGATTGACTTTACGCAACGCACACCACACATGTAGAAGTGGGTAGTCCACAGGGCATACTGCTGTTTTCATGCTGCCTCAGCCCCTGCACCTGCCTTCTCCTGCCCTCCCCTCCCTGCCCAGTTGACGTCCAGCTCTCCAACATCGGGCAGACACCCCCAGAATGAGTCCCCTTTGCTGCTCACACCCATGGTTTTTCTTCACCCTTTCAGCAGCAGCGAACACACCAAATCTTAAATCTGAATACAACACAGCTTATACATTTTCCTACTCTCTACGCACCTGTGTAGTTGGGCCCAAGATAAGAGGATGGAGTTATGGAAAAAGTGCCAAGAAAGATGGTTAAAACATCTTCTTGGACAATAAAAGCCAGTGTTGGGGACACATGCACAAGGTGTGGTCCTTTTTTGGTGTTTTACTGTCATTCCCTCATGATGACTTCCATGCCTCTGTCAAAAATGAGTGCCACCACCCAGAAGCAATGACGCCACGTCCACACAGAGCTGCCACCATTGTACAGCAGCGCAGCCTGGTGCCTGCCTGCCGCTGTTTGTCAAAGGCTGGAGGAAATCCAGGTGAGGAAGGAGAAAGCAGGGATGACGGGCTATGATGAAGAGGTGGACAAACCATGGTACGTGTAAGGACTGCCGCTATACAACCGCAAGGACCTCACCCAGCAGTCGCCATGCCAAAGGTTGCTCGGCCTCGCTCAGCCCCAGGGCGGGCTGGGGGTAACGAGGAGGGAGGTAGGAGAGGGGCCGAGGCGTGACAGGCACTGCGGGCGCCCCGGGAGCGCAGAACCACGGCCGCCGCCACCCGCCTCGGCTGCCCGCGGGCCGCTGGGCCCTGCGCCCCGGGGCCCGCCCGCCTCCGAGGCCCGGGCCGCAGAAGAGCGGGCGTCCCCTACCGACAGGGCGGAGCGAGATCATCCCGGCTGCGGATGCGGCGAGAAAGGGGCGTTAAGAGGTCGACGCTTCCCGGCCGACTCACAGGAGGTGCGGTGCAGCGCCACGCCACGCCGCGCCGCGGCAGGGAAGCGGCGTTTGTCTGCCCCGCTCCGCCGACCGACTCCCCGCAGCCCACGCGAGAGCCGCTGCCTGCCGTGACCACCAATGCTCTCGCTCGCCCGGCCCGGCGCTGCTCCTCCGCGGCTGCCGGCCCTCGGGCTGGGCCGGTGAGGCCGCGGAGGGCAGCGCATCCGGCGATCCCGCGGGGCCCGACTCCGCTAGCTCCGTCCCTGCTTTCTGCCTCAGCGCGGGCAAACCACGCCGCAACCCCCGCCAGGGCGCACGGTGCCTTTCCGCAGCCCCACCGCCTCGCCGCGGCCCTGAGAAGAGTTTGCAAAGCACCACGCTCGCCCCGCCGCCGCGCGGGCTGCACAGCCTCCGCCCGTTCCGTCCTCCGCAGCGGCGGGCCGCCGGCGCAGAGCATACCGGGAGCTGTAGTCCTCCTCCCCGCCCTGGCTACGGTTGCAGGCGCGGGGGAGCGGGACAGGAGGACTACAGCTCCCGGGGATGCGCGGGAGGGAGGGGCGGTGCCGGGGGAGGAGCGGGGACAGCTCCGGTGCTGATCGCAACGCGGGTTTGTCGGCAGAGCCCGGGCGGGCGGCGGCGGCGGCGGCTGTTGGCGTGCGCGAGCGGACGGCGGAGCGGCAGCGGAGCGAGCGGCGGGCCGCGCCCGGCGATGAGGCACGAAGCGCCCATGCAGGTCGGTCCCCGGGCAGGAGCCGAGCGAGCGGCGTGCAACAGCGCGGCCCAGAGCCGGGCGCTTGCGGGACGGGGCAGGAGCCCCTCCGCCCTGCAGCGGCGTGGCGGGGCCGCCGGGCCGGGCTCTCCCGCCGGTGGCCGGGGGGTGTGAGGGGAGCGGCCGTGAGGGGTGAGGATGACGCTGGCGTGAGGAGGCCCGGGGCGCGTGTGAGAGGCGGATCGAGGTTCGGGGGGGCGGGAAGTGTGCGGAGTGCGTGCCGTGGGGACCGGGGGCGGGGGGGGCCGTGTCCCTGTAAGAGGAGTCCCCGACGGGCGGTCTCGGCGGGCCGGGGATGCCGTCGGATCGAGACGCTGGGCTGCACGGCCCTGCGGTGGCCGCCAGCCCGCCGCTGTGGCCGCGGGTGGGTTTCGGGTCTGATTCGGGCGAACCGAACGGTCTTTTGCAGATCAACGCCCTTGGAGCGTTGGTCCAGCTCCCCTGGGAGCAAACGGATGTAAGTCCTTAGGTGGTGGGACGTAACCTGCATGCACTGGAAGTTGTCACGGTGTCTCCACCGGTTTATTCAGGGAGCAGTTATCCATCTGCACCAGGGAGAGACGGCTCGTTGCTAGAACCAGGGGTAGCAAAGAGGTCGCCTCTTTTCAGCAGTTTTTGTATATGGAAAAATACAATGTCCCTTAGCACTGGAGAAACAGATGATATACAGATACAAGTTACATTATGTGGAGTTTTTAGCAGTTTCTAGGTTGTTGGTTCAAAACAGTTTACACTGATGAACTGTACTTCGGTCATTAATTAGAACCTATTTTCTCATCTCATGCAGGCGCTCTGGGGGCCCCAGACTCAAATGCATGACTGTTTTTTAATAGAAGGTCAGTCATGTTACCAGGGCATTGGTAACAACCAATCCCACTGATTTTATACAATGCAAAGAGTTTTGCAGTCTGCTGCATTTTAAGTTATGAACTGCATCTCTGTTAGCTAATATTTTTCATGCTGGATGAAAATTGTGTCATTATTTCTATTACTCTGGCAGTAATAGAATTTCAGCTTGAAGGGAATATCTGCATCGTCTTCAATATGCATGCTTGAAAAGAAATCTGAAATCCTAAGTTATGTTGATATGGAGTTCGGTTTGCTTGACTTTGGACAGAGACTGATAATCTCATAAATTTTCTGCAGAGCAGTTACTTGGATGTCACATGATGAAACCTTTCAACCAAAGAGGTGCACTAGAAATAAGCCATTCTTCAGTAAGAATGTCTTTCAGTTTTCTGATTGGAGAACAGCAATAATTAGGATGTTGTTTAAAATGCCTAGTTCTTCATACTACGTGAGTGTGCTGGGAATGCTTGTGTGGCGTTTGCCATTTATTTACACATGCTTATTCAGATACTGAAGTCATGTTTAGTATGTATTGGCTTTGGAGACCGTTTCATTAAAAGCAAATTTTACTTGTAAAGGATGACAACTACATATCACTCAGTACTGCATTTGACATTTTTGGCAGGTGTTGAATTCACTGATGTTAAATAGTTGTGGAAACAAAATGGTGGTAAAACGTTTTAAAAAATCTAAAGAAAAGAAAGTCCAGATATGAAAAAAAAGTGTGCTTGGCATATCAGAGAACAGCTTCTTGATTTTTTTATATGATTGTCAATACAAACAGAATTATTCTTAAATATAACTGAAGTCAGCAGAAGTCACAGCCTTAGTATAAAAAAAGACAGCAGAGAGCTATAAAACACTCTGTAAATTCCACTTTTTCAAGGCTGGTGAGATGGTCAAAAAGTGTCTATTTTTAAGTGTGTCTCATCCAAAAATACAATCACTAGCATTTGTATTTTTCCAAGATGTGAAAATGCAGTCTGTCAGATGAGGTTTGATTTTTACTTGTAGTTTTTGCATTTTTTTTTCTTTCTTCTACTTACACCATCCCCAACATACTCAAACATTATTCTTATTAAAGATTCAAGTAAACAATACTATATCGTGGATTCTTCTTAAGAATCCTTTTGTTTTCTGGCTGGGCTAGTATGGTTGGTCCTTGTTCAAATGTGCTTTAGACTGGCTGAACTAATTGCTTGATTTATCTCTTTTTCCTGTCTGATTTCCTATTACACAAAACAAAACTAGTTGCTTCTTTGCACACAACAGCTTCTTGGAACAGTCTGTTACAGAGCTACCATCTCCGAACTGTAGAGCACCAGAATGAGTGATCAAGTTTATGTCTTTTGATCTTGATAAAAACAAGTCAGAGGAGAGTGTAAGCATTATTTTTTTTTCCATTTCCATCAAACAATAATTAAAATGAAAACTGAAAAAAAAAACCCTAAAACTAAAAATATTTTAGCAGGATGAGAAAAAGGGCCTGTGCAGTGGCACTGTCTTTTTATATTTATTAATTCTTTGTTTCAATGTCAAGCTCATGCCATTTCTCTGTAAACAAGAAGGCCAGCAATTACCAGAAAGGCAGCCCAAACAGTCCTTTCCAGAGGATGAGTTACCTAGTGTAAAACTTTGCTATTGTCATCTGCTGGATATAACTGGATCTGGGTCAGAGTTTGTGACTACTTTTCATTTTTCTAGCCATGTTTTCAAAGAACAGATATTAGTCTTAGTAGTGCTTATGGCTATGGAGAGGTCTTTGGTTTAGAAGTCAAAAGCAATGAACTCTCTTTGCTGTGAAACATAGAAGTCTGCATGGTTTTTGCATGAAATTTTTCTTTTAAGAATTGGTCTGAGTTAGTTGAAATGTCTGTATATCTCTCAGTAGTTTCCCCTAACGCTTTGGTGGTACTTTGAAAAGTGAAGATTCAATGAGAAATTTTCAGTGATTCGTACACTGATTCACCTGCTTCAGGTTTTACTCCTTATCTGATGCAAATTTTCTACATACCTGCACTTCGCCAAAATAAAAATTTGGAACATAGTTTGGATAGTTTAGTGTTTATCAGAGCATATGGGCATTAATGATAGGAGAAAATGCCGGATCTCTACACACCCTCTCTTTCACTTACACGAGCATCAGATCATTTCAAAAGTGACTGAGGCCATAGAGGTGAGGGAAATCTAGGAAATAGGAAATAATCTGTAAATACAACATGGACATTTCTGATGCTTGCAGTGAAATAAATGAGAACAATTTCTTCTCAACTTTCCATATCCTGTTGTCAGTGGTAATGGTTATGCCCAGAAAAAACAGGTTTATAACAGACACATCCAAACACAATGGAGAAGGGCAAAAACAAGCAAAAAGGCTGCTTCCAGATATTTAAAGGCTTATTAGAAAATTATGGTGAAAAATCAAATCAAAGGTATTAGACACGGGAGTTAGCATGGGAATTCATCTCCTATCACTCAGCAAAATCATTAGATATGTCAGTCTTCATACAAATTAGAAGCACTGGAGTAGAAGAGCCTGTCAAGCCACTGAGTCCACAGAGCAAGTTATATGCACCTTTATGTTAACTGATCAAGCTGCATTTGGAGGCAGTAGTCCTCTTTCTGTTACTCTGCCTTTTTGGAAGTGTACTGTGGAAGCTTGTGCCCTTGCTGGTTAGATACTTTATAATCTCCAGCTCAGAGGCACTCAGGACTAGTTTATACTCTCTTCTTCTTAATGCTCAGTGTCTGTTCCATTATACATCAGTCTAAATAGTTGTCATTTTCTAGTGTTCACTCCAGATTACTATCTAGAGAAACAAGCTCGTGTTTTGCTTACTCATTTTTATTTAGATTACCTTCATAAGCTCTTAATTCTTCTGGTCTTCCTAATAACTTTTCTCTGTACTTTCCTGTTTGAAATGGCATTTCACCAGTGCTTTAGACTGTGGCATTAGTGTTTCATTTTGTCTCTTGGCCTGATGCAGCTGCTCTGGCAATTGAGATGCTGCACATTCTTTGTTAGTCTCATGACCCTGAGTGCTACACTACATAGGGCAAATGGCAGAGGGCTGTAGCCATCTTCTATCTTCATTCTCTTTCCTACCCCCTGGTAAATCCAAATTTATTTCTGCTGGAGTACCTTGCCTGACACAACTTGTATTTTTTGTTTTCAGAGCTGCACCATTTTGGTGGCTTCTTGACATCCTTTAGTAACTAGCGATAGGACAAGAGGAAAAGGCCTCAAGCTGTGCCAGAAGAGGTTTAGACTGATATTAAGAAAACTTTCTTTACTGAAAGAGTGGTCAAACATTAAAACAGGCTGCCCAGGGAAGTGGTGGAGTCACCATCACTGGAAGCGTTCAAAAAATGTGTAGACGTGGCACTTCGGGACGTGGTCTAGTGGGCATGGTGGTGTTGGTTTGATGGTTTGACTTGTTCATCTTAAAGGTCTTTTCCAACTTTAATGATTCTGTGATTCTATGATTCTGTGTTAGACTAACCCAATTAGGACTTTATCTCTGGTTTTGCAACTGTTTGGAGAAGGTGGTTTTGCCTTAGTACCTGGAGTGGGAATCAGAAATATGTTTCTTAAGCTACCCATTTCATGGAGAAGGTAAACTTAGATTAAAGAAAGAACAATGAGAGATAATGCCCTAGCTCACCACAGGTAGATTCACCAGAATTCATGTGCTAGAGCCTTGCCAGGACCGTTTTTTACTGTACCTTGCATTCTGCTGTCCTGGGCAGCTGCCAGCACTGTGGTCACATTCATGCTACTTCTGGTATGAAGCAAGTAGATTTTCTTTAAAATGTTTTAGACTCTCACCTCTCTGTATCTTCCCAATATTCCCCAACTTGACGTTTCAGTATGTCTCTTTAATAAAACTTTGCATTTCTAACTACACCTTTCAGACTGGGTTATGATATGCTTACACATATTCATGAATCTAACCTCATAATACTTTGAAGCAGATAAGCTTCTCCTGATGCTGCCAAGTACATTGGTTCACAAGCTGTGCTCTGCAGATGGCTGCCAATCCTTAAATTCCAAATAAGTGGCTGGTTCATTGTCCACCAAACTCTGTTAAGTCTTATTAATTGGTCAGTTAAAAATTAGATTATAAGGATTTGTGAGAATTGGCTGTGGTCTGCATATGTGGATACTGATATATTCATTGAGAGCACACCAAAAGTAAGAGGAGGTAAGCAGCTTGCCCAAGACATAGAAAAAAGGAAAACAAAAGTCATAAGATACCTCTGAAAGAGTCAGGAATCAAATCCAATATCTAGATTATTGGTCTGGTATTTTGCCTAGAAAATTACTGATTTCTTCGTAACTGGGTTATATTGTCATAGTGTTCTTCTATATAAGGATCTAGGCAACATTTTGACTGATGATGACATTTGGTCTGCACATTAGAGATACTCACTTGCAGTGCATCCTACATACATTCCAGTGAGTTATAAACATTGAATTTTCCCATTGTATTCCATTGTTTCAATATCCATTGATTATGTTTGACTAATTATATCTGATAAAAAACCAAAAAGATCACTTCACAAAAAACTGTGTGTGCAGGAAATTGTCTTTTTACTAAAATGATGACTGAAGTCAGTTTCTTTGTAAAAAGCAATGGAAATATATAATGTTTCTACACTGTATAGAGGAAAAGTGTATTGCTCTTTGAAACTACTGTAAATTAGCTAATCAGTGTCTATCTATCCTTACTGTATGTAGAAACAAGATATTTTCTCTATGCTTACTATTGATCTTTTCCTTTAAGACATGCCTGTTATTGTAGTTTTTAAAAGAAAACAACGTATTTGTGAAAGGCACAAAGGAATGACCCTCAGTATTTTCAATCCTAGCTTTTCCTGCCTTTTGCGTCATATTTTCCAAGAGCAATTCATCGTGCATTAGGCATCCAGAGTGGGGTGCATATGTAAGTGCAAACTGAAGTGATGTGCAGGCCAGGGAGGTCATGGCATGCTGCTCTGCTTAAGTGAGAAAGCTGTTTAAATTAATTCTCTCAAAGAATGAGGTCCTCTAAGGCCATAAAGAGTAACATAGCCAAATGTTTTCTTACTAGACATATACTTTTTCAGACATTTGTTCCCACTGCTGCCTCGTTTTAACCTTTCCTTTTGGCTCAAGGAAACAGCTGAACGTGAGATTTGAAAAGTACCTGGATCTGATACAGAAAACTCTGCTTAGTGATTAAACTGGACTATGTCCATAAATAATCTGCATTTAAGGAGTTTAAAGATGTGCTGTAAGCAGGAAAGCATAAAAAGCCATCTTTTTTTGTTCTTGGACTATATTAATTTTGGAGACATACCTTCTCCCAAGTTTTGATATGAGGCAGGCATGTGAGACCGCCTGACTATAGGTCTTCCGATCGTTGTCTCAAGTTTAGCTTTCCCAGTGGGCTCTCAAGTCTGTCCTGAATCCTCTAGGAGGTGGCCTGAGACTGCCTTTGGTGCAAACATCCTGATAGGTGTAGGGATCTGAACAGGGATTCATTCTACAAAAGAGCAAATATGCAGTATGCTAATGAAAATAGCCTTGTGCATTCTCTCTTCAATTTTACTAAATAAGGACAAATTTTTACTGAAGAGAAAACTCAGTATGTTTTGCTGAAAGTGATGCATCTTTAATATATCCATTTAATCATTTGAGAAGAGAACTTTGTCAAAATAAAGGTAAGATTTTTCCTTTTCTTGGAAACAGAACATCATAACATTAGCGAGTTTGGCATGTTTGTTTGGATCCCATCAATGTATGAACTATTTAATTAACAGGCCTGAACATGGCATTCCTGGTGACTGTTTCCAGCATCATTTCCAAAGGAGGAACACAACATCAGCATTGACCTTTTTAGCCTCCATAGTAAAAACAAGTCCTGTTAGGAGTGAACTGACATTTTAATACATCGGGAAGTAGGCTACAGTGCATCCCATACTTACTTGAAGTCAGCAGCTTGCATTTAACAAAGAGAAGAACTACAAAGCTCAAGAGGACCAAGCATCTAGGTTTTCTTTACAGCCAGGAGAAAAATAGAGACTCCTCTAGAATATAATTTAGAGCGGGAGCCTGATGTAGGTTATGTGGAATGTACTCATCTCTGTGCTTACTACAGAATGAGTGAGTTTGGGAAGTAATGGCAAAGTCTTAGCACCAATACTGATTTGATGTTTCTTCAGACTACTGCAGGCACTAGTACTTTTTGAAAACTCATTTGTGTTTTGGGCATGAGAAAGGATCACTATCAATAGTCTGAGGAGACTGGCTCTCTAGGCTAAAGTTAGTCTCTTCAAACAGTTTGAATTATTATCAATATGTCACTAATCATCTCATGATTCTTCAGGTGGGAGGTGGAGAAATTAGTCCTTTCCTATGCCTTTCCTATGCCTTCTGCATACTTTACAGAAGGATGTATGTAGGTAGGCAGACATACTCCTACCCCGAAATAAAAGCTGTCTGCAATTCTGTGTTTGACTTGCCCATAATTCTGCCTATGGTACTGCAGGAAATGGATCCATAAGTTCAAGGCACAGTGAAAGTGTTGGGTTTTATTTTTTATTATTTTTTAAGAACTTTTAAGGAAACTCTTGGGTTATCCACACAGGTAATCCACAGAAACAGATTAATTTAGAGGAGCACTGAAATATCTTTGTGGGGAAAGTCTGTATTTAAAACCATCTATAGAAAACACGTTCTTACTCAGGAAGGCTACATAATGTAGAAAACTTAGCAAGACTATTATTAGAATCCAGGTCTCCTGATTCCTCTGCTCACTGAATCATACTGTCTCTGAAGTGTTAGGCATTAAAATACATGGGGATAAATTGTAAGGCACATAGGACTGAGGCCAGCAAATGAAAGGAAAGCTAAACCCTCTTTTTGTAAACCTTAAGTGAGTTGAAGAAGCTACATGGAAGGCTTCCTAGGAGATAAAATCAAGAAAGATAATGATTATTCTTCTTCTTGCTAGAAGTGGTAACTACTGGTTTCAGCCACTGCATTTCAGAGAGGAGCCAGAAGGGCACCAGAACAGGCTGCTGGGGAAAGTGTGCAGGTTACACACTGGCATCCCCAGCCACTGCAGTCTTTTGTCTGCTGGACTTTATTGTCTTGTTGCAAATTGCACACAACACAAGCATACTCTTTACTACTTTATAGCCAGTTGTGATTAGCCTGGTATAGACAGCATTTGATTTTCTTTTTATCATGTTCTAAGCAAAATATCCTCAAATAATTTTACAATAACAGGCAGCAGTGAAGGTGGACAGGACTTGTTCCTGTCTTTTGCTATAGACATCAGAAAGATGAATGATTAGTGATGTGTATGCTTGGTAGTATTTAGGTTTTTGTTTTAAAACTTCTTTGTTGCACACCTGTGAAAGAAGTGCATAAATATTAAGGCCAATACAAACAGTCAGGATGCAAGCATGTAAGTACCCAAGACTACATTTAGTCAAGCACTTTAGCTGATGATAAAAGGGTAATTCTGATAGTAAACACTCCCTACTGCATTATTTATAAAATACAAATCTTACATTGAATTTTATTCTCAAAGGCTTGCTGCTTCCACTGTCTCCTTTGGGACTTTTTGTCCCTACTTCTATATGTCTCTTCAGTAGCCCAAAGAGGCTGGCATACTGTTATTTATACTATGACACAGCAGAATTAGCTCAGAAAACTTATGCAGTAACAGAAATTCTGCTGAGAAGGTGGGTTAGTACATCCCTCACCCTTCTGCAAGGTCCTGGTTCCAGCTGTCCTCTCTGCCCAAATGCACTCCGAGATGTCTAACTTAGAAAGCTTTGATGTAAGTTGCTTCTCCGTAAACATTTATGATAGGGTATGATGTCTGTCTTTCTGTCTGAAATCAGTGTGCAAATGTATTGCACTTAATATTGCCAAACTCCAAGAATTTTAAATCCTGCCAGGCTCCCAAAATACTTAAGGATTTTTCTTAAAAAGCATGTGAGGTGAAACACTACCTAGTTCTAAGTTATTTATTTTTGCCATCTGTTTGCTGAGCATCGCAGGTAGAGTTTTGGTCAGGTTTTCAAGTTAATCTCTGCAACTTTTCTGAAAGCCAAAATTGTACTTTTTATAAATGGGGCCCATGATATTTGAAGTCCCTAGAGCAAAAGAAGCTTGGTATTTAGCAGTATTCAGTAATCTGTGCTTATTCAGGTGTTTTATGTGGATTAGAAACTGTATTTAAGGACTCAAATTTGTAAATGCTGACATCTGCCACTTATGATGATGTTGTATTAACATTGCAAATTCCAAAACTATAGAAGAGACTAGAAATAGAAAAAATCAAGACCTTATTTCAGAGATATATACCCAACTCACTACTTAATGGTATGATAACTGAAAGCTGGTAATGGCAAAATGCTTTTAATAAGGTTATAGGTATTACAAAGGACTGCAGCATATTTACCGTAAAATAAATGCTTCAAGAATTCTATCAGATGTAAAACATATTAAGCTTCTCCTTGGAAATGTGCCTCCAATGTTATTACACAGCACTGATCTCTTATTTCCTTCTTGTACATATGAAGTACCTTTGATTTCATTTATCACATCTTCTGAAAGTAGGTTTTTTTAATGATATACTCAAGAACTGTCCTTGATTTTTAGAATACTTTTTTTTTGGACCAATCACCAGTGATGTTTACATCCTGTTTTGCAACCGGAACTATTAACATTGAAACATGAATCATAAAAAATAATTAAACTCTGTGAATCTCTTCTTGAATTCATTCATATCTGTTATCAAAAACTCCAATAAAATCTAAGTGTTTCAAGTTACATATGATACAAGAGACAATAAAATATTTCTTTTTATTTTGAATTACAGATGGCATCTGCTCAAGATTCCAGATATGGCCAGAAAGATACATCTGACCAGAACTTTGATTACATGTTCAAACTACTCATTATCGGCAACAGCAGTGTTGGGAAAACCTCCTTTTTGTTCCGATATGCTGATGATTCCTTTACATCTGCATTTGTAAGCACGGTTGGGATCGATTTCAAAGTAAAAACGGTTTTCAAAAATGAAAAAAGAATTAAGCTACAGATTTGGGTAAGCCAAAAATAATAATTCTACATACTAAGCAAGCTATAGCAGTTTGATAGATAGCATTTAAGCTACTGTAGCTTTGCATTGAATGTCATAACCTTTATATATATATATATATATATGGCATAGTAATGAAAAAGCAGATAATTATTTATTGCATCGTTTTTCTGTCTTGAATAATGGAGTGTAAACAGTATTTTTAAGGTATTGAAGTACAGCAGAGTACATACTCTGAATTAAATTCCATTAAGGAATAACACAGGTTGACATATATTGATATCTGTGCAGTGAGGTATAACAACTGTCCAATATGTAGGTTATTGAAAGTGATACACGTTATTAAAAAGTACCTTGAAATACCGGATAGGATATGGTTTCTTCTTACAAAAAATTATAATATCATGTAGGAGCTCTGATAGTGGATACATAACAGAAGGCATAATTTTTTTCTCTATTAGTTATGTTTGTCATCCTGATCACCTGAAACATCTTCCTTCTTCTGCTGAGGAAGCAAACTTGTGGAAAGAGAGAGAGTAACAGCTCTGTTGCCCAAGTGTACAAAACCCCTTGTCCCTTGCCTACACCTTAGAGATAGTAGAAAGGTGCCAAATGTGGAAAAGTGTGATGCCAGAAAATAGATGTTTTTTTCTGCAAACTTTCCTCAAGAAAGGGTAGACAAAACTTGCTTGTTATGCTGCTCATGCTCACATCTCCTAATTCTTAGGTGATAGGGTGATACTTATTTAAAGGAGAGGGAGGATAGCAGAACATTTAACACTGTGGGACCTGGAGTTAAAGGTTCAGGTGTTTGCTATCTTCCGTGGCTGCTTGAAGATTTTGAGCAATGTTTCCTTTGTGAGATATTTGTAACAGTCTTATTAATCAAGATTTTATTTTTTGTGCATGAATACAAGTGATTTAAAAAATTATTTAATGATGGGAAGCCATTAAATCTCGGGAAACTTTGGATCAAATACGACCAGTTCATTTAACATGTTTTGAACAGCAGATAAATTTAATATCTTTTTAGTATGGCACAAAGGTGTATTTCCCAGAGTATCCTAGGCTGTATCTCATTTGTGTCTTTTTTGGTAGGCTTCAGCCCTTGGTATCTCAAACCATTGAGATACCACAGATACCCATTCTGTGCCCTCTAGGAACTGCAATACAGACTCTTTGCCTCTCAACTTGTCTACCTTTTTAAGCTTAAATTATTATTATTATCATTAGTATAACAGTGCTACATAATGTGTCATGTGCATGCTTTCACTGCAATAACTTGCTAGTTTCATTGTAGTATCTTAATGTTGGAGATCACATGGTAATTCACATTGACATTACCTTATTATTTGTTTATAATGGAGCAATAAAATTGTGTTCACATTATAGCTTTTACACAGTTCTTTTTTTAACTACTAAGTGTCCTCTACAGTAGATTTTATTCTTCATGTCTTCCCTAGCAAAACCAGCAACATTAGTTTACAATTAATGTGATTAGTTTGACACCGGTGTATTTCTCATAAGACTTCTTCCTAGCAGGCTACAAATAGGTGCTTGGCTCAAAGCAGTCCATTAATCTAAATGTGTTCAGGACTACCCATGGCACAGAAAGGATGTAGCAGCTGTATTCTTGCCAGCTGGAATAAACTTTCAGTTTTAGCAAAACGGACATTTTGTTGCTCTTTTCATGGCAGTAACATGCAGAGTCCAAACAGAATCTGACAGTCCTTGTTGGAAAAAACTTGCAATTGAAATAAGTGAAAAAAACACAAAGGCTCTATGTCCCTTAGGGAAGAGGGAACAGAGGGCCAGAGCATGGAAGAGATCTTCCTAAAGTCAACTACCAGGACATAGGGTTAGAGACTAGTCTTCAGATCTTACTTTCATGCTAAAGCTTTTTACCACAGGCAGCAGTGCATCTTGGTTTGGGTTTTTTTTTCCCATTAAAATATTTATGCCAGTTCTTAAAAAGCCTTGCCATTGCCAAATTAATTCAAATTGCAACAGTTCACTATTGCTGTTTGCACTTTCTAGATGGAGCATTCTTCATTAGAGAATCACAGAATCATTAAGGTTGGAAAAGACCTTTAATTCTGTTAAGTCCAACTGTCAACCCAACACCACCATGCCCACTAAACCATGTCCTGAAGTGCCACGTCTACACATTTTTCTAATACTTTCAGTGATCGTGACTCCACCACCTCCCTGGGCAGCCCACTCTCTCCATAAAGAAATTTTCCTAATATCCAATCTAAACCTCCTCTGGCACAGCTTGAGGTCATTTCCTCTTGTTCTATCTCTAGTTACTTGAGAGAAGAGACCAACACTCACCCCACCACAACCTCCTTTCAGGTGGTTGTAGAGAGTGATAACGTCTCCCCTCAGCCTCATCTTCTCCAGACTAAACAACCCCAGTTCCCTCAGCCGCTCCTCATAAGACTTGTTCTCCAGACCCCTCACCAGCTTTGTTCCCCTTCTCTGAACACGCTCCAGCAACTCAATGTCCTTGTAGTGAGAGGCCCAAGACTGAATGGAATGCATTGGAGCATTGTGTTGCAGTTATGCTTGCTACTAAATCGATTGACTGTTGCACCTCTGGGACCTTAAAAAAAATCAGTTAAATATCTCAGAAAGCTATACTAGTACATGAAATCTGAAATAAGAGCACTATTACCCCATCTCATAAACTATATCAACAGCTGTATTGTTCTTAATATACAGTATCCATATATGTAACCTCTGTCTATATTATACTTTATTACTTTTCTTTGATTATGCAAATGTCTTTCTAAAATAAATAGTACTCCTGCAATATCCATTTCCATTTCAAACTGCATTTGTGAAAAACCATTTATATTAGATAAAATATAACATTGAATGAATCATAGTGAGTGTTATTTGATGTTAATTCTGAATAGAAATGGGCATGAGGTTATAACACTTCCTTTGCTGTCATCATTTCATAAATTATATTCATCATATATGAAATAAAATGTTCTGAAAAATCTCACGTTTCGATAGTCAGAAGAAACTGGAAGTGCAACTTTAAAATGTGTTCTGAATGACAAGATCAGAACTGCAGTAAGATGCAGAAATGTGTAAATAGTAATGCTGTTAAGTCACCAAAATTCCCTAGCTAGAGGCACAGTTTATCCAAAATGTATCCTGTTACAGTTTTGTACATACTCTTTTTGGGTAGACATTTAATCTTTTTGTTTATTAACACTTTCAGCATGATACTTTGTGTTCAACTTGAAGCACGTTGGAGCTTGAGAGACTGATTTCCTCAGAGTAAGAGTCTCATATGCTTACCAGAGAAGGGTGCAAGTTTTTTTGAAAGTCAGCATGGACACTCAAGGAAGCAGAGTCACTATTTCTTAATAAAATTCACTCTGTGATTACCACAGATGAACTATAAAGGGTTAACAGGTTGAAGTAGGTGCTGTCTTATGTACTGGGATGCCCTGAAGGTCTTTTGTTTGTTTGAGGTTTTTTCTTGCTTTAAGGCAATGGTGTCTTACTCTTGGATTCAAAGGACCTGAATTGAATTGTCTTCTTTCGTTGTTCAAGTCAGGGAGATTGGGGCTCTCTCTCCTACTTACCTTTATTCCTTTTACATATAGTCAGAAAGAACCTGCTGGGAGCACAGTAACACCTGCTTTTTTTCCATCTGAGCCAAACACCTTATTTCCACAATATTTCTTACTTGAATTAAGAGATGTTCAGAGTTCAAGGGCTATATTCATTAGTGATAGCACATTAACTTGTCGTAAGACCACCAGCTTGTCCTGAAATTTTGATTCACAGCAATTTATAAATGTGACATTGCTATGGACATTATGAAGACAGCATATTAACAAGTTTTTTACCTTTTAAAGGAGAGAAATACATAAAAAAAGATGTTTTACCTTAAAAGTTATTGATTTCTCAACAGAAATGGTAAGAAATTTTGGAAAGGAACTCTGTCTATATGCAGTACATACATACATAGGATAAAAGTCCATCAGAGGGCTTTAGGATGTTTTTCAGTGTCAAAGGATTTGCCCTCTTGGCTGCTAGGGCACACTGCTGTCTCCTGCTGAGCCTCCTGTCAGCCAGCACCCCCAGATCCCTTTCTGCAGGGCTGCTCTCCAGCCACTCCCCTCCCAGCTCATACTTGTGCCTGGCTTTACTCTGTCCTAGGTGCAGAATCGGGCATTTGTTCTTGTTAAATATGCCATTAATCATTGCCCAGTGATCCAATCTATCTAGATCCCTCTGCAAAGCCTCCCGGCCCTCAAGAGAGTCAATGGCACCTCCCAGTTTGGTATCATCAGCAAACTTGCTAGTGGTGCATTCAACTCTTGCATCCAGATCATAGATAAATATATTGAACAGAACTGGCCCTAGAATTGACACCTGAGGAACACTGCTGGTGGCTGGTCACCAGGCAGATGTAGCCCCATTCACTACAACCCTTTGAGCTCTGCCCTTCAGCCAGTTCTTCACCCAGTGCACCATAAACCTGCTCATCCCATAGTTGGACAACTTGTCCAGAAGGATGCTGTGGGGGCCAGTATCAAAAGCCTTACTAAAATCCTGAAAAAAACTACATCCACTGCCTTCCCTCTATCCACTTGGCAGGTGACCTTATCACAGAAGCATATCAAAGTAGTTAAACAGGACTTTGCCTTTGTGAACCCACATTGACTGTGCCTGATGATTGCATTATTCTTTAAATGCCTTTCAATAGTACCCAGTCTAATCTTCTCCATAATTTTTCCAGGAACTGAGGTTAGACTAACGGGTCTGTGGTTCCCTGGGTCTTCCCTCACACCCTTTGTGTAGATTGGAATAACAGTGGCTAGCTTCCAGTCAGTGAGGACCTCCCCAGACTCCCAAGACCTTTGGTAAATGGTTGAGAGGGGTCCTGCCATAATACCCTCTATCTCCTTCAGTATTCTGGGATGAACCCCATTAGGCCCCATGGGCTTGTGAACATGCAGCTGCTACAGCTGGTCTGTTACAATTTAAATGTCCACAAATGGAAAGTCACTGTTCCTACACTCATGGTCCTCTGACTTAGGGGACAGGACAGCCCAAGGTCTGTCATTATTATTAAAGACTGAGGCAAAAAGCACATTGAATGCCTCTGCTTTTTTTTTCATCCTTGTTAGTCAGATGACCATCTTCAACAAGTATCAGTCCAATGTTTTCTTCTCCTCTTGCTATTAACATACTTTAAAAAGCAATTCTTTTTATCTGAAACAACACTGG
Source organism: Phaethon aethereus (assembly GCF_964289735.1). Taxonomy (NCBI): domain Eukaryota; kingdom Metazoa; phylum Chordata; class Aves; order Phaethontiformes; family Phaethontidae; genus Phaethon; species Phaethon aethereus. The sequence continues at coordinate 22,707,443 of NC_138577.1, forward strand.
CCAGTTTCAACTATCGTTGAGCTTTGGCCTTTTACATCTTCGCCCTGTATAAACAGATCACAGTGCTGTAATCTTTCTGTGAAGCCTGACCTGGCTTCCAGAGATCATACAGGTTTTTTTCCTCTTGAGCTCCATGAGGACTTCCCTGTTCATCCAAGCTGGTCTTCTGCCCCACTTGCTTGACTTACAACATAGTGGAATTTGCCTGCTCCCGTGCTCCTAAAAGGTGGTTCTTAAAGACTGACCAGCACTCATGGACTCCTAAGGCCTCAAAAGCAGATTCCCAGGGTACTCTGCTAAACAGCTCCCTGAATAGCTTAAGGTTGCTCTCCTGACATCCAGGGTTGCAACTCTGTTTCCTTTTTTCTCATTACACTGAAAATTTTAAACTCAGCCATTTCATGATCACTTATACCAGGACAGGCACCTACCATCCTTCTCTATTCACAAATAGCAAGTCTAGGAGGGCATCTTTAGTAGTTGGCTCACTGAGTACCCATGACAAGAAGTTATCTCCTACAAAATTCAAGAATTCCTAAGACTTGCTCATCACAGCAGTTAATGTCTGGGAAGTTGAAATGTCCCATAAGGACAAGGGCTACCAATCTAGAAAGTTCTTCTAATTGCCTATAGAATAATTTATCGATGATTACATCCTGGCTGAGTGACTGGTAGTAGACACCCACTACAACATCTCCTTTGTTTTCCATCCCCGTAATCCTTACCCAGAGGTTCTCATCCACATCATCCCTATCTGTAATGGCTGTGCAATCAAACCTCTTCCTTACGCATAGTGCCACACCTCCACCTGCTTGCCCTGTCTGTCCCTCCTGAACAGCCTGTAGCCCTCCATCCCAGCACTCCAATCATGGGATTCATTCCACCAAGTCTCACTAACACCAGTAACATCGCAGCTCGGTGAGCTGACCAATGCTTCCAGTTCATCCTGTTTGTTTCTTATACTGCATGCATTGGCGTACAAGCATTTCAGATATACTCCCGAGTCCTCTGTGCTCCAAGGAGCAGTGTAAATGTTCCCGCTAGGACTGCCACCCTCAGGCGACGTCATGCTAACCTTTGGCTTACCTACTGCAATGATGTTGGAATTGTCAAAATAAATCATTAGAACAGGGAAAAAAAGGAAAAATAAAGTGCAGATATTGATTCCTAGAAAATAGAATAAGATTTATAAAGACAGGTCAACATATGTGCTTAACTGACAGTGTATCCATATCACATCTTGAACTCATGTTTAAAATTTACTTGGGTAGAACTCCCAGTGATTTCTAACTGATTACAGTAGAAATTTTGTTTGAAGAATAAAGCATCAAGTTTTCCCTCTCTGGTCTGTTTATTATACAAAATGATCTAACTGCATTCATACAGCAATATTTGCATAGTTTCTATCCAATTGCAGCACTTTGGTGCAAATATCAAATAAAAACACACCACTGCCTTTTGCTGCTTAAATGGCTTTTCCCTGGCACTAGCCATAGACTTCACAGACTAGGTGCAATGATCACACACAAGTAAAAGATGTCCTCCTAGAGAAGATGGTGTAAAAGCTGCTTCTGTCAGCATATCCTTCCTAGAACTGTGTGTGACAGTTTCATTTGATATCCAAAATGCATCTGTCTTCACATTAACTGTTTTCTATAAATTATCATAGGGCTTAGAGACTGAGTAGTAGGTTTTATACACTGAATGAGGAAATACAATATCATCATTCAGTAATTAAAACTATAGTAGCTGTTAAAAGAAATCAATAAATGTTAGGCACCTTATTTTTTACTATACAAGCTCCCTAACAGAGCTTCAGCAGAAAAAAGGGGTTCAGTTAAAATGAGAATAATTTGTGTGTGTGTGTTAGAGGCATCTGTGGGAATACCTGTATGAATGAAAATTACCTTGATATTGGAGTCTTTAAGGGGTATCCTCCAGTAACTTGCAAGTGTGGAAGCAGTGCACTATTGCAGAAATATCCTGTAAGAGTGATTAAGGTTATAGCATCAGTGCAAGAATTACTAAATACACTGGTTCAGAAGAAAGATAGTGAAAGCTGAAGCAATAAAAGAGGAGTTAAGAGTAGTATGTGGAAATAGCAGATGGTGAAAGTAGCAAATGTTTCACCACAGGAATTTCAGGGCCTGATTTTGTCACATCTGACTCATCTGAGTATTTTTAATTGGTATGATAGGCACATCAAAGTTTATTCCTTTCTCAGGTGCTGGTGACAATGTGTAGCTGCCGCTTTGAATACGCAGCCTTTTTAGATGAGGAGAGTAAATTTAATATTGAAAATGAAATTTCCTCATCTCAGCATGAAAATCAAATGTGTATCCAGTAATATATCAGGCAACAAGTGATTTGAAGACAGCAATATAGAAGGTTGAAAACTGCAGGGATTTAGAATTTCTCTGGATCCATCTGCACTAGTAAATTAAACATACCAAGATTGTCCTTTGGCACTTCAAGCAGCTGGCATGGAATAACTTTTGTCTATACATTTAAATCCTTTTTGTCTCTGAAAGAGGATGGACACATCCAGATTTTGTATTATGAAAAACTTGTGTTCTGAATCTTGCCCAGGAACTGTTTTTAGAGTGCTAGCAAGCTTGTGTCAAAACCATGCCAGAAAACATGCTGGAAGTTGCATGCTATAGACAAATTCCATAGCCTAGAAATGCTCCCTGGTACAACTTAATTTGCTGTTATAGACATGGCCTGAAAGGGCAGCAGCTCCATCCAGCCTCGGGTTAGGCTAGCCTGTCTGTGGTGATAAGCTATGCAATGTGTTCACAAATGCTCTGTCAGAAAGCTTCAAAGGAACCTTTCCCAGGAAAAGATGGTTAATGAGAAATGTAGTGTCATGGCCAGAACAAAAACTCTTTCGGGACTTTCCCAGTTAGCTGAAACAAGGTGAAATTCTGGGCACATTTGTTTTGGTTTAAGCTGCCCTCCAACAGGTGAATGTTATCCCAATTGTCATTTGGCATTTTTAACCTAAAATATTCACTTTCTTCGCCTTTACTTATTTCTACATAATACATATCTTTGAAGAGCCATGAGTAATATTTACCTGAAGGTTTTGGGTTAGGATCCCATTTTCATACTGCTATATTATTTCCTGCAGTGTTTCTTACATCTTCACTGAGAGTTCTTCCACTTACGTGCAAGTAATATTTGGTATTCATTATTTGTCAGAAATATTGGCGTTAATCATTATTTTTCCATAACTGTTTTTTTCCCCCCTGTTTTTTGTAGCACCTGGAGTTTTCAACAACAAATATTAAAGAATTGCCCATCCAAGGGAAAGCCCCTTGTAGTACAGACAGTAATATTGTGTTCATATCTCAGTCAGAGAACTGCTAGGGGTTTTTAATCTTTGTATAGCTTAGGGCTCTTAGTTACTTCCAGAAGTTGTATATTTTCCTTAATTCAAGGATTCTTAGTGCTCTCTTTACCTTGCCCTCTTTATTCTGTATTCTATTTCTTGTACCTGTTCTGTTTATATTGAAGTTGTGCTCATGGATCCAGTTCAGCTCAGGTTTCCATTGTTTCAAGTAAGTAGCCAAGAAAAAAATGATTGACTACTTCACTTTTAGCCAGTCAAGTGTGAATTAACAGGTGGGAATGGGAGATGGCTAATGTAGATATTTGTTGAGGAAAAGAAAAATGCTTACCTAAAAAGCAGACAAAACAGTTTGCCTTTTCCCTAAACTTTATTACATGCTAGTAGTTTATGTAATATATATAATGCATACATAATGTAAATAGTTTATATAGCCTAAAGTTTAAAGGCATCAGAGCAGAAGGAAATATAAATGAAGACTGAAAAGATAATATGTGTGCTGCTATTTGAAGTTTGACTGCAATTGCTCATACAATGAGACATGATGTGAGAGAAAGTGCCAAAAAGTCTAAGTAAGAAAGACACAAAGAGTTTATGAGACAGGGCACCATAAATGGTGTAAAAACGCAGAAACAGTTACAGGTACTACATGTGATGGCTTGTATTATTTCCTTGCAAATTATACTGCAAAATTTGTAACAGATGTGATACTGCAGTCCTTTACTGGAAAACACAAAACTGAACTCTAAAACTTTTTGCAAGAAATTCTACCTTGGGACCTAGACTGGGTGTAAAGTAAATATGCATCCATTATAAACAATACACATCTTGTAAAACTACTTGATGTATTTCTTTTATAGAGCCAGGGTCCAGTCTTCAGTGCCAGAGAAGATTTTGGAGGCATACGGCATACTCAGTTCAGATGGACTTCAGTGCAAAGAGCATGTGCTGTATGCTTTGTGAGTCTGGCCACATTGGCCAGTGATGGCACTTTTAAAATTGATATGCTTTTATTTAAAAAGTACCACAGGCTATTCCAATATTGATGTGACATTTAAATTTTATTGCTATAAAAAGCACGTGTCTTGAGGGTTTCAAACATCAGCTCTAAACCCAATTCAAAAAAAGGTCGGTGCCTAACACTTCAGCACCCTGGCTTTCACTACTGAAATTGCTACTTTACTGTAATTTTAAAATTTCCTTAATGTTTTTGTTATCACAACAACAGCTTCTACTGATGGATTGAAAGACATGTTCTTATCTTTACATCTGAGAAAGCTGATAGGATGTGTAAAGCATCAAGGCATACAAAGCCCCTTGGTTGCTTAAATGCTGCAAGAAGACATAATGTTAGTACTACTGCTTAGGTATAAACAATGTCATTATTTCCATGTTTCTTTTCAGCTCTGTCCCCTCCTGCTGCTTCTACTTCTAGTCTGTGAAACCCTTTACTTAGGTAAATGCACAGTGGAACTTCTGATTGTCTTTCAATTGGAAAGACAACAGAAGACCATCTCTTTCTCTGTTTTCCAATTAAAGTTGCACTGCTAAGGGATTACATGGTTCTGGGAATGGTAACCAGAACCTCTCAGCCTCAAGCCTATGATTTAAATCCAGGTCAGAATTGATCAATAGCTGTTTCTGTCTGATGGATGTTTCGTTGATCTATGTGAAATGAGTTCAGCAGTCTTAGACTGGTTTCTAATTAGCGTGTCCACTTTGCTTCTCCTAAAACTATCTGAAATTCTGACACTGCGCATTCTTAACGTGCATGTTTCTTTTAGTTTTAAAATTTTATTTTAGCCATTTTATTAATGTTATCTATGTCAAAATTCCCGAGCCACAAGTGTTAGGAGAATAGTTGGAGAAGTATCATGTGCAATTGCTCTATACTCCTTCCTAGGCAACTGCTTTTGGCCACTGTCAGGACAGTGGGCTAGAGAGCCCTGTGGCCTGATCCAATGCACTTGCTGTTACGCTCATATGCACGAAAGTGGTTGCAAACTCCTGGCCTCAGATAGTTTGTAGAGGAAACTTGAGGTAAATATCAGTCCTGCAGCTGCAAATAGCATTAAATTCCACTATTTTTCCCAATATGCCAGTGGTTTTGTGAAAGATTTCTGTAATATTAGGTCAAAGATTTTACTCTTTTACGAAGTTCTGTACTTTAAAAAACCCTCCATTGCCTACTTCAAAAATTTTGCTGTATAGCTTTGCTTGCAGCATGGAAATCAGGTCCCTGTGACCAGCTTAGCACTATATATATGTATCATAGCTGGACTTTAAATATTCTCTGACAAAGAATCCTGTTATCAGTAAAATGATACATCTGTATTTAAAGGCAAAGATTAATTGAAAACAGAAGGTGGCATTTAGCATAATTAAAATTCTAAATAAAGCTTATCTTGCTGTTTAAGTGAAAATTTCCATGAGGATTCTTTATGAGAAACTGAGATAGTTTAAGAGACTTTCTAGAACAGTTTTCTGTAGTGTGTCTTAGGCAGTTTTCTTCCCAGGACTCCTGGGAAATGCATCCTGCCATTGTTTAGGCCAACGAATCATCATCCTGCCAGACCTAAAGTGATTGCAGCTCCCCCTGACCTGTGACCAGGCATTCTGGTATAACGTTTTTTCAGCTGCCTTTGCCTTCCACATCATGATCTTGCGAGTCAGCAGCTTTTCGCATGTGGAAGCATATACCAGTTGAAGAACTGTCATGGACCAGCACTTAGATGTGTGCAAGTATCATATAGATGCTACATAGGCTCCTTAAAAACTGGTGATGAGAAAAGGAAAGGGAAGATAGAAAAGTCTTTTGTACATGTGTAACTGAATAGCAAGATCTTTGAATTTGCTCGAAGTGAGGAGTCAGGATGGGAAGGTAAAAGGAAATGGAACGATTTTACTGTGATAGGGGTCTGAAACAAGAACAATAACCTCAAACTAACACTGAAAAACAAATAAGCTATTTTAATTGTTCGGGTTCAATAAAATCTAGAGAAATCTGACAGTAAACTTTAAACTGTGAGATGCAACTTATACTTACTAAGCTATAATTTTAAGAAGTGAGAATAAGTCTATTTCTAAAAATTAAATTAATGTTGACAGCATTCCTCAAAGTGAAATCAACTGTGGTGCCAGGTCCTGTGAACCATTTTAGCAGCACATTTAAGATATCTGTATAGCTGCAATGAATCTACAAAGAAAAAAAACAACAACCAACATACAGGTTCTTTGCTGCATTTTAATGAGATTTGTGTTGTAGATTAGAGCAAAGTGTTTCACTCTTGCTGTGAAGTTGTTGCTTTGAAATCAGAGGACCAGAGCCTTGGACAGGAGCCATAATGTAAATACCATGAAAAAGGGAGTGTAGAAACAGTATTTAAAGCTCACTTTTGCCGCCTTCTGCTGCTCAGTGCAAGCTGTTTCCCTGTGCTGTGTTAGAACAGCTTGAAGTAATTCTGAAATTATGCTGGGTTGAGAAGGGCACAAGTGACTGAGGGACGATGTGAGTCACACATTTTTATTTAACGCCACCCAATTTGCATTATGTTCTGGAAGTAAAATTATGTGCATTTTGTAAGAAGACAGAGCCATAAAGGACTCTGTTGTCACATCAAGATGATGTTTGTAGTAGCTAACACGTTATGGACAATGCACCCAGCTTTTACATGTGAAATGATGACATCAAGCAAAACAACTGTATTTACATTGTTATTTCATGGTCAGCTGAAGAAAATGGAGAAAAATCAGTTAGGATATTGGTTGCATTTTTTTCTAGTAGAGAAGCTGCTTTTTCCACTTTGATTTCTTTTCAGTGTAGTTGAAGGCTAATCTCCTTCAATCTTTTCTGAATAAATATATTGTTCTTCAGTAATCATCTAGGTGTTTTCTGGTTTAACCCAGATTGTTTTATTACTTACTGCTCATAAACAAATTCTTCCCACAGTTTATTACTTTATTAGTTCATTAATTACAGTTTGAGAAATACAGAGAATTCTGCCTCAGTGAATTCAGTCAACAATTCAGATGGAAGTTGTTGATGGTGTAATTTAGCCAACTCGTTTACTCTAAAATTAGGATGGTACCTAGATATAAAGAGTTATTACTATAATTCCCATCAGGTTATTATTTCAGTGTATTTATAAAAAGAAAAAGGAATTTAGGTCTGTCACAGGAAATCAGTTGTTCTCTTCTGACAGTGAAAATGACACTTTTTTTGCTCAACATTTCTTTGCTGGTCATTTTTTCTCCATATAGATTGGATACTATTGACTTTAGTTTATGTTATTTGGAAATAAATCCAACCCTGCAGAAGGGAATATGAAATAACATCTCATAGGGGTTTCTCGTTTTCCTTTCTGGATGGTTTGGTCTGTCACACTGCCTACCTTAATGAATCATTCTAGAATGAGCTGAGATAAAAAAAGCTTCTAAGTGTAATATTTTATAATTCTATATTCACTTACAATTAGGACTTGTATTTTCTGCAGTTTCCTGAATTCTTCTGGGACTTCTTATTTCTAACCTCTTCTCCAAAAGATACTCAAATTCTAGTCATCATAGGAGACTTCTTAACAGCAATAAGTGCAATTTACTTCAACTATAATTCCTTTGGAGAAATCTGTTTATGATTAGGGTTCCTAGATTTTAGTGGATATGATCACACATGAGATGGTTTCATCTATGCTAATTGTGAACTAGAAATGCAAGAGCGAAGTGTGGAAGTACCCCGGTTGGCTGGATGTAAATGTAAGATTCTTTAACTCTGTGAATAAAAGGAATCAAGGAAATTTCCTGAAGGTGATGGAGTTTAGTAAGGAAGAGAAGTGTGGATAAGGAACTAATGACAAGCTGTCTTGAAAGGAGAGGACATCAGACTTAGAATGCATTGTGGAAAGCTTTTAGGACTCAAATAGTTAGTAAACTTAATACACAGTAGGTATATGCTAATAAAACTTGTTAATGATTGAGAAGTGTTACCAGTATGGAAGAGGATCAGTATATCACACAGAAAGAACCAGTGACTTTCAAGTGTCAGGTAATAGAAATGGAATTCAATTTAACAGTAACAAACTGGGCACTTTGGGAACAACAATCAGAAATTATTTTATAAAGTAGAAGTTATTTAGTTAGCAACCACTGAAGAAAGGCACAATTGGGTGTACAAGAAAGAGAAAATCTTCCTACCAATGACCCAATGAAAAACAGTTAATATGGCTCTTGCTCATGCCTACAAAAGTATTTCCAGAGGAAATGGGATTATTCTGTTTTCTACTGCACAGGAGATACTTCGTATGGAAAAAGGAACTCAAACTGAAGACAGGTGCAGAAAAACTCCGTTGTAATGAGTAGAGGAACTAAAGGAAGTCAAAGAAAAAAAAAAGTGTGGCTCTAGAAAACAAAGGCAATACTAGTGCTTTGGGTTTTGATGATGTAATTTTTTTTTTCAATAAATATACTTAATGTTGTCCAAACCACACAATTCTCCACTGAGAAACAGTTTGGAAGGGAAAAATGTGTAGGCAGGCCTGTTATTTGCATGATATCAATGTGCCTTTAGACAAAACCTGTAACAAATGAACAGGATATGCACTGGTGGTCTGTATAAAAGACAGAGGCATTCAAGAATTGTCTTAGAAAACATGTGTGGAGTTGGGCTGACAAATGGCACATGTACAGCTCTGAATGCTCCCAATTGCACCCTCACCAAACATACAGCAGATATTAGTTCTTGCAAGATATTTTGAATATTGCAGTCGTCTTACTTACAGTACCTCAAGGACTCAAGTATTTGTCTTGCTTCATGTCTATGAGCCACCATCCTTCTTCCTGTTCTTCTTTAGGCTAAATTCCTTTTGGAAAGTCCATCCATGCTGGTACGAAGAATGTTTTTTTCACAGCACTCTGCTTCAGGCAGTTGAATGAAATGAGGGGGTCACAACAGTGTCGTTAGCTGGCTGCATCCCATAAGAGAGCTGGTGGCAGGTAGGAAGAGTCATAACAGAAGTATGACTCAAGGACGATCAACGGGAAATCAATTTAGTCATTGGATTTGATGAGTCTGGCAGACAAAGTCACTAGACAGCAGCTGAGTGTGAACATGTCTGTCAAGGCAGAAAGGCATCTAAAAATCATATAATGGCAAGAAGGGTTGTAGGTGCTTTGGCTGGGAAACAGAAAGACTGAGAAAACCAGTATTATGCTAATTAGAGGGGAAGAGAGAAAAAAATTATGTGATCGAAGCATAGGTGAGGAGTCCTGTGAAAATGAATGCCAGACCCTGTGAAAATGAATGCCAGACCTGAAGAAAAACGGTAATTAACAGCCTGAAGGATAAAAAAACCTTACAGAAAAGTCAGATAGTCCAGGAGAAATGCCTCTATGCTGAAGATAATGAATGCCATTATGATCATACAGGAACAGGAGTCCTGAAAGCTAAATGGAAGAAACAATGATAGAAGATGACATTTATATATAACACCCTTAAGTGGAGATCAGCTCTGGGGATTAAACCCATATATATTTAGAACTAAAATCATGAACACTTCTTGCTTTATTTGAAAGGCTAAGACTGCAGAAATATCCTGTCGTAAACAGGCCATTATAAGGGGTAATCTGTATCAGAGGAATGAGCCTGTGGTTTTAAAGGGATAGAATGAAGAAAACCTGGAATTTTTCCATACATTTTGTCAGTCCCATACATGTAAATAAGCAATGGAAATCCTTGCTAAAGGACATTGCACATGCTAAAAGGTTACTTGAGTTAAGAGAAGCCTGGGCAAATTCATGTAAGAGATAGTCACTGAGAGTACTTATAGACATAGAAACTACTTCTAGCTCAGAAAATCACACAGCTGCATATGGTTGGAGGTTAGGGGGATGTTAAAAAGGAGTATCATGTATGTCCACCTTGCTGTTACAATTTTCCCTAAGCATTTAATCATCAACACTGTTACAGAGGATACTGACTTGGTATAGTTTTGATCTGACACAGAAAGACTGGTCGTACATAAATGTTTATTTACTTGTAAAACAGGTCAGTTCTTTCCCTTCTTCCAGGAAAAGCTTCCCTGCTTTTTATGAAGCTGTATTTCCTAGTCAGAAAAGTGGAAGAAAATTCAGTGACAGCCATTTTAATACTCAGGCCTCCGTTATGTACAAATAGCTTTAATTCTTTGAAGATAACAGGATCCAGGGAAATAGGAATTTTACCTGCCTGCCACTTGGAACAAGGTTTTCTGAGAGCTGCCATGTAGTATTACCCAAGTAATCACAGAAGAGGGAGGTGAGGCATGGAAGGACTGCAGTCATCTTGTTTCACCATGGTGAAGGATGCAGGGTCAGGAACTGGATAGATTCTGGGAAATCTCCTGATAATACCTGTGCTTTGATTCCCATTTTTAAAGGATTGCTAAGAGGCTGAAGTTGGTATAATTATCTCGTAGTTACTGATAGATTAAATACTAGCTTTATTTTGCTAAATTATAAAATCCCTTTACTTCTTCTTAAGCCTCAGATATAACAGCCTATTTCCTTCTGAATCCCTTTAGAAATACTAGGCCCCAATGCAGTGGTTCTTAGCCATTCATATTTGGGCCCATGGTGTCCTGTAGGACAGCCAGACACAGTCTGAGAAATAATTGCAGATTAAAAAATAAAATATGATCTCAGACATGTAAGCAAGGAAACAAATTGAGGGAAAACCAATAGTTTACATTATTAGCCCAATCTTTATTTGGATAGAAATAAAAAAATTCTTGGGGGGATCTGTGAAAGATAAGTTCAGTAACCTTGACTTAGAAAGCCCTCTTTTCCCTCTGCAAATGTAGGAATGCAACTATCTCCTACCTGACTTGCAATAACCATTCTTTCCTGAGCTCTTAGTTTCTTTTTTCTTCTTCCTTTGTATAAACTGTGGAGTTTACTCTGACCACAGCACAGCCCTTGGGACTTAATTCTTTGATATTTACCATTTTGTGTTGCCATCTAGGAAGTGAAATAGAACTGTATGACTTTCCTTCTCTTTGTGTATAAATGAATAATAAATATGTAAACCTCCTTTATAAGACTGGGACAAGGTCTTCCCCTGAAAAGGAAGACTGGCTTACATTTGGATAAGGAGACTGTTTTATTTTGAACATGTTCTGGAAAGATGCTAGAGGCTGTCTCTGTTGGCAATAATGGACGCACACTCTAATACGTCTTCTGCCTCGGTGAAATTACTGTGCAAAGCAAAATTTCCAGCACACAGTGTGCTACCACACAAAGGGTCTCAAAAACAAAGCAATGACACGGGAGCACAGCATAGCAGCCCTCACATAGTAGAAACAGGCAATGTTTTTCTAAACCTCTTTAAGTTTGGGGGCTTTTTTCTTTTCTCTTTTGCTTTTTTTATGTATGTCTTTTCTGAAAACTTGAGTTTCCAAGAGTAGCATTCATCTTTTAGTATGGCTGTTTCTTTTGAAAGCATATAGTTAAATCCACAGATACAGTCCACTGACAAAGGGATATCTTATTTAGTATGTTTATTAACACAGGCTATGTAAAATGTGTTTTAAATGCTGGAAGTTTCTTTTATTTTAGCAATTTAATAAAGTGGGTAGGGCCACCCACATAAAATGTCCAATTGTGTATGATTCTATGATATCTTCCATTGATTCGTCTCATTAAATACAACTCCAAACTTAAGTAATATAGGATTTTTTTTCTGACTGCCTTGTGAATTTTGTCAGTGGTGGATGAACATGGGTTTTAAATGTGGTTGACTGTTTCACAGGCTTTTTATCACATATAACTTTTAATAAGAGAACAAATCCTCCTCTCTGGCAAACCAGTTCCAAGTCTGAATGAACCAATGTTGAATTACTGTGATTCATCCTTTTGGTAACCCAGATTGTATCTCCAGGTCTGACAGACTTCTAACATTTTGGAGATTAATAGGGTCTGTTTTCTGTTCTTGGAAGGGATTTTGTAGTCTGGCTTTGAATAGGCTAGGGAGGAAAGAAATAATTTTAGCAACTTTTAATGTCCTTGAAGGTCTTAATTTAACTGATTCACAGTCCTTCATCCAGAACTGAGTGACTTGTAAATCTATTACCCTATAATTTGCATCTCTTGTACACAAATATAGCAAAACTTTTTAAAATGAAGTAAGGATTTAGGAAATATTTTAGTTTCATTACAGCAAGGAAACAGGTGAATTTCACAATATTATATTAAGTTCAAGTTTTATCAAGTGCTATGACTGTTGTGACCGAGTCAGCAGCTACACTGTAGAAAAGTTGAGCTCTGACTATTACATCAGAAGATATTTTCTTTTCTCTTACACAACTACATTGAGTGACATTTTGTGGACCTATCCTGATGAGATTTCCACTCAGATTTATAAATCTGATAAGCTTGTGGACAGAACTTCCAAATCTGGTGATATTTGCTCATGAGTAGTTCAGACAAGAAAGCCTTCAGAAAAGTATACAATAGCAACTTTTCATTTTATCTATTCTGGAATTTTAAGTAACTGTTACCCTTAGGCACAGATTGTCAGCTGACATACATCAGTGTTGTTCCACCAAAGTGAAAAGAGCCAAGTTAACAAGCTTGATAAGGTGGAGATCCAGGTTTGATATTGGAAAATGGGAGAGGGAAAGGTAACATAAATGTGGAATCATAAACTTAAGGTCTTAGCTAAGATTTAGGTATCCGCTCTAAGCTAGTAGTCTACCATGGCTCTGTGACTGGTGGTCAGAAGGTGATTTATTCTGTGCTAAAATACCTCTCTAAAAGAAAAGTTCCCTGTGAAAAATTCCCTGAAAAGAATTCATTTTTGAATATGCATGTTCTATTAAACGGAGAAAGAAATAGACATAAAATATAGTAAAATAGATTCTTCTATATTAGATGGCTGAATCTTACCCTTAGCAGCTGGAAAACAAAAGGGTACCTTTGACAACAAGAACAGCTAGTGGTTGAGAGATTACTCTTGGTTTTGTCATGACTTTTCATAATTTTTTCCAAAATCTGTGTGCTGTAAGTTAATGACCACCAGAGTACTTTGGGCAGGTTATGAGCAGCACAAATGATATTAAGGAGACAAACATTAACCAATGAATAGGTGTTGTGCATGCGGAAGCCTCCTTTAGCTGGATGCCATTGCTGAGATTATGCCAGTGGCTAATAACATTAAGGCATTTTTTGTTTATTAGAACGAGGTGCATATGTTCTCATTCTTAATTTCACTGCCTGGTGAAGAAAAAGATTTTGCTGAAGAAAGATTAAGATGGGGACTAATAATTATTAGTCAGGAAAGTTTAGATCTCAAAGACATGAATATTCCAGCTTTGTTAAATTTTTGAGAAAGGAGGAGGAAAGAGAGTTGCCATCAAGACAGAATTTTTAAGCAAAACAACAAAGCTTTCTAATCCCACTATGTATGGCTAAATGCTTGCATCCATTTTATGGAAAAAAAAGTTGTCTTCATGATTTGGTCTGATGTCTCTATGGAGACCAAATGATTGTCTGAATTTTATTTTAATCATGGGTCTATCTTGAAAAACCTTTGTGACAGTATACAGAATATTCTAGAAAGTCTGTACACTTTTTGGTCCAGAAAATGTTGCTGATGCTGTATTTTACAAAAAGGTAGAGAACTGAGAATAGAGGTCATACAATTTGTTTTGGGTTGAGCTTGTATTTTCCAGTTGTTTAAATATAGGTCATAATACCTGTTGCAGGCTAATAGACTTAAGATCCTCTGCACACTGCTGATCATTTCTAGATGTGATGTTTGTGATGGATGCTTCCCATGGAGAAAGGGGCAGCACATCCTTACATTTGTATTTTATCAAGCATTTCTGGGCATGTCTTTTCATAGGCAAAAACTACTTTTGTTACAATCAGTGGCGCAGTGCCTCATAAAGAACTTGCTAAGCAGGCTGTATGATTTCTTAAGCCTTTTAAAATTTTTGAATGGTCATTTTAGAAACCACTTCTTTGTCTTCTTTCCCCAAAATCTTCTACAAATGGGTATGTTTTCATGTTTCGAAAAGGGTCATGGAGTTTTTTCTGATGGAACATAGGCCAGGCAGCCAAAGGGCTCCTGGAACAATAACTGAGACGAAGAAAGAACTTTAAAATGACCTGGTAAGAGTTTCCTTGTTTTCTTCTGTTATCAGTGGAAGTGAGCAGGAATCTGTGCTTCATAACCATAGCTTTGGAAAAATATATGTAATTAATTTTTATCTCAGTGGTGAGTTCTGCTCACCAATCCATTTTCTGATTTTTTTTATATTTGTCAGAGAACACTGTGTAATGCCTGTTGCTATTCTTCTTACTGTTAATTATCTGGACTGTAATTTAGTTTTCCCTTATATTGTTCTGCATCAGAAATCTTAAATAGTATTTTTTCCTAAAAGCCAGGCATTTCCCCTGAATGCAAGCCAAGATTTTGCAGCATATGTCTTAAGTAAATGAGCTGCATGGGATACTAATCATTTCAGTTTTCTCTTTTTAAGTCTGTAATAGGATTTGTCACAAATCTGTACTTTCCTGTGTCTTTTCAAAATTATTTCTGGGGCTCTTCAAAGGGAAGAGTTGTAATTCATTTTTGTGAATTGGCCTTCATGCCAGTAAACTTCTTACTTGCATGAAAATAATATGCTTGCCTCTACCATCCATGAGTATGTGTTCAAGAGAAACTGTGTTGTCTTTGTGCTCCCTCCTGCTGTCAGGGGCTTCCAGAATTGAAATAACTTGCAAGTGAAAATCCTAATTTTCAGTCCTAGGTTTCAGTTCTGCAGCCTCTACATGAGTGATTCCCTCTCACATGAACTAGACTATTGCAAATAAAGAGGTTACTCAGGGAAATAAAGACTGAAAGACCAGGTCCATATTACGTACCCCTTAGAGATCTGCATCTGCAATCATTCAGCTTCAAATTTTACTATCAACTTATCTCATTTAAGTCAAAACTAAATATATGTCTACCTAGTAAC
Organism: Phaethon aethereus; assembly: GCF_964289735.1. Taxonomy (NCBI): domain Eukaryota; kingdom Metazoa; phylum Chordata; class Aves; order Phaethontiformes; family Phaethontidae; genus Phaethon; species Phaethon aethereus. Next base: position 22,722,788 of record NC_138577.1, read on the forward strand.
AATTAATTCCTGGTGGCAGCTGCCTGTTTTTAAATAACATTCTGTACCCATGTGCCTGTAACACATGTAATTATTTGTGACAGAGGACCTGGAAATGTCATTAGAGTTCAACCACTTAGAGACCTTCATTAATTACATACAGGACTACCTGTGATCGATTACATTATCCACTTAGTATGATCTGTGTAGTACCAAGTCTACATAGAGAAAAACTGTAAGAATTAACATGGAGAAAGCATCTACTTTCTACTCTGTGAAAAAGAAGGATGCCTAACGATCTTCAGGAATAGAGGAAAAATTCATATTGATTTCCTATATTTCTGGAGTGTCTAATTTGTGATGGAATATCTGAAATATCAAAGTTAAATGAAAGTGTATGTTCCTTTCTTCTTGTTACTTATCATAAAAATTACTATGTTAGGCATGTTACTGCTTTTTGCATTCCCTACTGAGTTTTTGAGAAAGGAATGAGAAGGAATAACATGACGTGACGGGTGCACTTACAGACTCAGAAAACCTACTGCTTTTCACAGCACTGTCACATCTTCAGGACATGTTAGTTCTCTTGTTTGTACAAACACCTGTTTATGTAGAGTAGGGCTAGGGTGGGACCTTCTTTTCACAGAAAAAGAGGTAGAGAAAGTCAGAATAGTAGCTAGGTAGGGTGGAATAAGAAAGAACAGACCATATGCAGGAGCAGAAGTATGCTACAGTGATTTTTCCCCTCTTAAAATATTCTCAAATATTAAAGTGAATCTTCACTCATTACTATTTCTTTCTATGAGTGCCTCATGTTATGCTGGATAAGGAGAGGTTTTTTTCAGCACTTAACAGATGTGAAACATGGAATCAGCATGGCTTTTCCACTCTTATGACAAATATCACTGAACTTCTTGGAATATCCTTGTAGTTGCTGGGAACAGGCTTTTGGCAATAATGTAAATAGTGGTGTCATCCCCACAACATTGACAAAGCAACTGAGGCACGGAAGATTGTCACAATTTGCCCAGGATTACAGAGCAAAGTTGTCATTCGTCAGCTTTCCTCTTGCTCTTTGATGTTGTTTCCACCCCTTGCCATTAATTTCTCAGAACATATGTGAAGTAATCAGCATACGGCCTTCCTATTTGATTGCTAATGAGCTTATTAAAAACTACAGCGCAAAATTGCAGTTGCACGAGATTTTTGCCTTACTTTACACCGGGCTTTTAATTACCAGCAAGCACTTTATGAAATGCTGTGACTTAATAACTTTGCAGTGTTGTCCTCTAATGTTATTTGAAAATAGAGAATTCAGTGGGTACCAAGTACTTAGCTTGGCAGAGAAGTTTGATAACTTTTATTTAAAGCAATATTTTTCCCCAGGCCTTTGCTATAGAGGATGACAATGCTAATGGTAAAACAATGGATTCTGTAGAAGTTAGGTGTACCTAAGCAGTGTGGAGATCTTGTGCTAGCTCTTTGTATAGGGATAAATATCAGTCTTAATCTTAAAATGACAGCTTGATGTTGTAAGAACATGGGACTATTTAAATAGTGAAGAATTTCTAGCACAATTCCCACAGATTTCTCATAGAATAACAAGTCACTGAACCATTTTCATGTTAAGATAAAAAAAAAAAATGTTCATGTTTGCCAGTACTTGAGAAAAAGGGCAACTAGGAAACTGGAAAATATTGTTCTTACTTCAGAAAACAATAATTCTGTATGCATGTGTTTTGCTTTGTTTCCACGTTTCTTTCCCTGCTGCCTTTCAAGACTTCATAGTGAGTGATTCGGTTTAGTTTGGCATGTTCATTGTAAGGTACACATTATGTTTTTCCTCACATTTTTTCTCCTTAAGGGTTGAACTCCACAGTGGTAGGAATTAAGTGGAACTAACAGCATTAATCGTTCCCCTTGGATGGATTCTGGGAGTAGCTGATTTAATCTAGTCCATTTTCGCTAATTGGCTCATTAAGTTCCTCCTCCTATCATTGTTCTGATCTTCATCAGATCTCTGTGTTTGCAGTGATTAGATTTTAAATAGAGAACCTACCACAGATAAAAGGTCACAATTGTTCATTTTAAAACTATGTCCATTTTTAAGCAGGGTTTTCTTTGGTTTTACTATAAAGCCTCTCTGCCACTGGGATATGGAGTGATGGTTTGTGCGAACTGTGAATGACACAGGTCTATTTCTGTGTGCATTATTGGAATAAGCCTAGCGTGCAGGTGCTTTCAGCAGAACCAGTACCTCAGGACATGCTTATGGCACTTTTGAGCTTGGGACAGAAATGCGCAGAGATTAGTGCAAAGCTGCTGACAGCTGGGAAAAGAGTTATTTTTGTTACCCGATATAAAGAAATATCCCTTCCATATGGGGTAGATGAGACACATACTGAAGTCCCTGTGGCATCACAGGTCCCTTGCATACTTTCAGGATAGCCAGTGTGGCATGAATATCACTGCTTATTCTGCCAAAGGAATTTAAGATTATTTTGATAGAGGAATATTCCTTGCAAAAAAGTTATATTGTTAGTGACATTCCTGCCGAAATAAATCAATCTGGACAAGTAGATTCATTGTTCATCTATAATCCACTCTAAATGGTTTGGGATTACTACCCACTTACTATAAAATCTGTCCAGCCTTGCTCTTTCTATACTTTTTCAAGGCATTTTAGTTACAGCTTCATTAGAGAAATTTTTTATTGGTGTTTCCAAGTTCTTTCATCAGTTGTCCAAGTGTAAGGCAGATTAGGACTCCTGTTTTATTTTATACAACACACAGTTTTACAGTTGTATGCTAGATGACCAGTTGAGGTAAGTCTGTGTTATTTCTTCAGTTTTTGTGTAGCTACGCTAACCTACATGGGCATAGGATCTAGTCCAGTACCAATTAACACATCTGCTAATATGCTTGAAAATTATTATCCTCATTGCCTCTGAGGAATTTCAAAAACTGTAAACGTTAAAGTTGATACTTCACTGTGATGGAGCAATATGTGTTATTTACGCAGGTAGCAGCTTCAAATTTAGATAGGCATTCTGAAGGGTGAATTTATTTTAGACATAATTATTAGACTTGAGAAAAAGCCATACAATTGTCATGAAAAGACTGAATTGCTCAGTCAGTCAGTGTAAATTATATTAACAAAACAAGGACAAGGTAAATTTGTCATGTTAATAAGCTACTGAAAGATCTCACTTCTTGCATATACTTAAATCACTGTACTTTGTAGGGCAGTTTAGCACTTATTTCTGCCTTCACTGGTCAGGCTAAGTGTGACTGACAAACATTGCAGTGTCAGATTCTTTGTGCTGGCAGTCTTGAAACCCACAAGGATGACAGTCCTAAACGGGATTAGTGAGGTGATTATTGTGATCAGGTATATGTTACCATGAACAACAAGCTGTTTTGCACTGTAACACAGGTGCTGCCCCAAGAGTAGGCTAATACAGCTTTAAATAAGTCGCTGAAGTTCTAGCAAGTGACAGAGAAGTATCTTAGATTTGCCTACAACAGTCTAACAGGAGCAAAATTTCAGTGAATCAGGCTCTTTGAGCAGTGTCAGAACATGGACAAGGCAAAGACTTTTTGCTTTTATTCAAAGCTGTATATTTGTTTACATGTCAAACGTATAGTGACTTCGCTTTTGCCTATTGCCACAGGGATGCAGCTCTTTTGATCAATGAGGGGTGTACCCATGTAAGGGCAACCACTCCTAAAAATAGCAAATCACTAAGGATTAATGTTGATTTTTTTCTGGGTTTCTTTCTTGGCTTCTTTCTACAAGGTCTCATTGTCTCATAAAACCACATAAATTTTTATATAACAAAACTTGATATTATTGTGCTTTTTAAGTCAGGAGAGTAATGTGCTTCTCCAGTTTATCTTTGAACTATAGCTGGTCTCAACAGAACATCATTTAAGCTTTGGGAATCATGACATCCTTCCCTGTTGTTTTTTGCTTCTGCTTAGAAATATTCCTAAATTCTGAAATCCTGCAAAACCTTGTCTTTCTGCTACAAAGCCTGAGAGTGGACAGATATATTAGCTATAGAGTAAATGTCAGGGACTCAGGATGAAAAGTTGCTACTGAAGAGCATTTGCTGATAATTCTGTGTCATTTTGTTGAAACTAAAACTTTCTGATCAAATTTTTTCTGAGGTCTGCATAGAATTTCTGTCTGTAATCAAGAAGTGGTAGAGTACAAAGCAGATAGTAGGTAGCTAGGTCTGTCACATGCCAATGAGTTCTCACTACTGTTGATAAATGACTGTTCTGGGGTAAGTCTGTTTCTCTCTCCTGTTGTGGGTTTGGGTTTTTTTGTTTTGTCTGTATGGTTTTCCAGGTGCTTTCATTTCAGACATTTCAGAACTTGAAACAGTTATCTGAATTAATTTGCAAACTTGGAAAAGAAGACCATGCATTAAAAAAATAGCTATGTTACAGTGCTGTTGTCATGGTTTAGCCCCAGCTGGCAACTAAGAACCACGCAGCCGCTCACTCACTCCCCCTCCCACAGTGGGACGGGGGAGAGAATTAGGGAAAAAAAACCTCATGGGTTGAGATAAACACGATATAATAAGACAGAAAGAAAGAAGGAAACAACAATGATAATACCAACAAAGGAATGTACAAGAACAAGCGATGCCCAATGCAGCAATTGCTCACCACCCAGTGATCGACAGCCTGTCCCTGAGCAGTGATTTCCACCCCTCGGCCAACTCCAGTTTATGTACTGGGCATGACGTCGTATGGTAGGGAATATCTCTTTGGCCAGTCTGGGTCAGCTGTCCCGGCTGTGTCCCCTCCCAGCTCCCCGTGCACCCCCAGCCTGCTTGCTGGCAGGCCAGCACAAGAAGCTGGACTGTCCTTGACGGCTCAGCAACAACCCAAAACATCAGCACATTATCAACGGTTTCTCATCCCAAATCCAAAACACAGTCTCACACTAGCTTCTGTGAAGAAAACCAGCTCTATCCAGGACAGCTGTCAACTGAAATAAGCCTTAATATAAATAGTAATTAAAACTGCTTAAAATCTATGCTGGAAATGTTGAGAGTTTTTTCTGGTCTTTTGCTTATGTGATTCTAATGAAATTTCAAATTTGAGATACGTTCTTTACACTTAAAGCAATGTGCTAACAGAAATCAGTTTACTTTTTTTTTATCTGGTAATTAAGGATTATGAAAATTCTGAAGTTGTTAAACACCTCCGATACATCTTCAGGCCTAACATCTTCAGCCTATCTTGAGAAAAAAAATTATAAGCCTGCAAATTCTTCAGAGAACAGCTTTCCTTCAAATAAATGGTCAAGTATTAGGCTTCCTGTCTAAGAAGGATGAGGAAAGATAAATGTCATGAATTGAAACAGATTGAACTTCTAATTAGAAGGAAGCCTGGCCAGTACAGCCAGGTTGGAGTGAGCCCAAGAAAAATTAATGTGGAGGTGAGAATAAAAGTCAAACCGATCTACCAGCTAGAGAAGAGAACAGCTGGGGGTATTTATGTCAGTCTCATATGGAGCACACCGAGTGTAGAGAGCTAAATCAAGGGATAGTGCTGCTGAGTATGCTGCTGGATGATCCTCATCTAGTATGGATTGCCTTTTAGTGGACAGGAAAGTTCTTGGCAGTTCAAGTGGAAATGGATTCCTTAGCTATCATCAAGTTATTGTGTCTTTTAACAACTAAAAATAATTTTTCCCTGTTGGTTAACTCAAATTACTGTATACAATGTGCATGTATATGCATACATCTTATGTGATCTTTAATAATATATTTAATACATAGATATTCACCCTTTGTGCTGCTGGCAAATTTGTAGAAGAATTCTGTAATATCGTGGACTCTATTATCAGGAGCACACCCCTCCTCATTAAACTGCATCCACGATACTCTGTTGAGTTTCCTCTGCCCTCTCCACTTCCTTTAACATACAAGAATGATATCAACATACCATTGATATCATTCCTGGGCACCAAGGTGCCCAGGGAGCTAGAGCTCTTGCCCTGTGAGGAGTGACTGAGGGGCCTGGGGTTGCTCAGCCTAGAGTAGGGTAGGTTTCAGAGGGACCTCAGAGCAGCCTTCCCATACCTATAAGGAGGTATCAGGCTTGATATAAGGAAACTTTTTTTTCACCATAACAGCAGTAAAGCAGTGAAACAGGTTGTCCTGAGAGCTTGTGCAATCTTATTTTTGGAGGCTTTCAATATCCATCTGGATACAGCTCTAAGCAACCTGGTCCGATCTTATAGTTGATCCTGCATAGAGCTGAGGGATGGGTTAGATGACCTCCCAAGGACCCTTCTAATCTGAAATATTCTATGACCCTACAATTACACACATAAGAGAACTGCATAATTGATCAGTCTGCAGTCATGATTTATTGCAAGATAGTTGCTGCAGTGCGATTTAAATTATTATGGTACTTAGAATTTTGTAATAAATTTGTGTAAAACTGGAACTGCAATTATGCTCTATTTCTGAATAAGAAATTATTCTTTTCACATGACTATAAATTATACAATTTTTCTCGTGTAGTTCTGTTGGCTGAGGATGGAGGTAATTATTTATTATCATGCTCTCAGCTAACATCAATATCCCAGAATTACCCTTGTCTTGGATATAGCTGTGCTTTGGATAAAGTACAGGTATGCCAGCGGACAAGCCCCTTAGTTTCTTATGTGCAGTGTGCACATAATGGAGCTCTGCTATGGTATTTACCTGCTGTAGGGTGCTAATATTCCTGTGGTATTAGTATTCCTGTGGGGAAAAGTGACTGAGGATATGCCTATAAAGTCAGGTTAAGAGACAGGATGTATTTCCTCATTGTAGAATAATCTCAATTCTGTGTCCAATCCTGTAGATATGCTCTGCAAATCAGACTGAAATTGGTATGTGAAAGGGGTGATCCCTGTTTCTTTTACTGCCTGATGGGTCTAATTAAGTTTGCAATGACATGGCACACAAAAAAGATGAAATTTTGCTCTCTGGGACTATATAGCGTATACTCCTGACATCCGTGGAATGGGGATGTTGGAAATGACCTTATGAATCCTTTTGGGATGTATAAGTGAGAAGTACTACACCTCAGCCGACTGTTACAGTAAAGTAAAATCAGTATTACCAACATAAGCTTCATCAGTTGATTTACACTGCAGTAAAACACTAGTTTTTCAATAGATAAAATAAAATCAAGAAAATAAGCTTAATCAAATAAAATCTATAAAGTAAAATCAGTATCATCAATGTAAGCTCCATCAGTTGATTTACACTATAGTAAAATACTAGTACCATTTCCGTTTCCTGGCTGGATGACTTAATTGGATATCACAAAGGAAAAAACATGTCTATTATTTGCAACTGTTTTGGTTTTGTGGGGCAGGGAGCAGTAACAACAGTTGTGTGCAACTTCATATTAAAAATAAAAGTGTCTTCAGAAAAGTGGAGGGTGGAGGGAGTGTGCCCGGAACATAGCAAATCTAGGAGATTAGGAACTCAAATTTGGCCATAACAGTACAAAATTAATAGCTACTGTTTGAACTGTGACTCAGTAGTATTGCAGGGATCCTTCTATGTACCCACCAATCTTTGAGGTTCCTCAGTGGTAGATTTATGGTTTTGTTGCCAAGCTGCCTACTGAACCATGACGCATATGTCCCATATGGTTAGTACAGCATCCAGGGATTCACTCTACTCAGTTACAGGTTGTCCTGAGAAAGCCTCTGCTGTGTGCTGCAGTACTGAAGAGCTGGACTCCACTAACAAGTCTTGTCTGAGTCCTCTCCTTTTTGCTACGAGAAGAAAGCAGGACCCAGGAAGCACTTGCAGTGTTTGACAGGGATGGAAGAATGACCTCTGAGTGAGGAAGCATGTGGCAGACTGACAGCAGATAGAGGAAGGAAAAGCAACATGTGGTAGGAAAAGAGATAAAACAGAAGATTGGAAAGAGTTATAGGAGCCAAAGTTTATTGCCCAAATTGGTAAGGTTCATAAGTATGTTCCTATATGTTGCACATCACACAGAGGCACTCAACTCCTCTCAAGCAACCAACTCAATCAACCATTGGAACAGGCTGCCCAGGGAGGTGGTGGAGTCACCATCTCCGGAAGTATTCAAAAAACGTGTGGATGTGGCACTTCAGGCCATGTTTTAGGGGGCATGGTGGCATTGGGTTAACAGTTGGACTTGAAGATCTTGAAGGTCCTTTCCAACGTTAGTGATTCTGCGATTCCGTGATTCTGTGATTCTATTTAACGTCTTTTTTAATTAAAGATTTATCTAAGTCCCTTCTCAGACTACTATCTTGTTCATGCTGAGCTACTTGAATTTCATTATATTAGTAAAATTTACCTAATGTAAGCAACATCAGAATAAAGTTGTAGAAAAGACTGTTGGCTTAGACACAAAGAGCTGTGAGATAAGGCTAGGTAGCTTATAAGTCAGGTAGCCTGGTTCTGTGTCCAGGTTTGTCACTTCCTTTTGAGAAGCAGCTGTCCTCCTGCTCATTTGCCCTGTGTATAAGAACAGTTTCTTTTGGGAAAGACCTTCAGGTTCTCTGCTTTATGCAGTGGGTAGGTCTTTTAACTGAAACTTTTGAGTTGACAGGGTAGAGAAGGGCCTCTTTCTAGAAGGGTATTTTTTGTTGTTCTATTTTAGTGAATAGTATTTGGATTTTGGTTCTAGTAAGTTTTGGGAAAATCCCGTTGGAGAACAGCAACAGTTCATTCTCTAGTCCAAGTGAAAAACTGATGATATTTTGTACTTATCTTGATGCTTTTCTGTCCAGGAGATAAAGAATAAAGAAAAAATTCAACTGGGGGCCTTTTTCGTCCATTTCATCAAGATTTGGAATGGAAGGTTTTTTTGTTTTCTGATTTGGTCTCTGTTTGTAGGTTCTTTCCCTAATATGAGGCAAAACACCTTTATAACATGTTTGGCATGTACGTGCACATTTAATCATGTGCTATGTATTATACTACATATAGAGTAGGCAATGGCAGTTTCACAGAATCTATGGGAACACTCTTTGCCTGCATCCCCCTCCAGCAATTGTGCTGATGTTGCTTCTTCCATCACCTGACAATGAGCATGGGACTTGGAATAACTTATGTCTTCTCATCTTCATTTAAATCAAGACTTTGTCATCCTTGTTATATGTGTTTCATACATTTCAGAAACTTTTTTGTGGAAGCTACTAGTGCAGCAGGAACTATCATGAATTTTATTTTAAAACCTAATCCTTGTTTACAGTATAGCCATTGGTTATGTGTTAAAAAAAAAAAAAGGGGTGGTGAGAGGAACAAAAGACGACCCAAATACTCCAAAAGTCTGGCATTCAGCAGCAGTGCAAGTTCTGTAAGTGTGCAGGCAGTAACTGGGAAACATTAAACCACCTGCCCAACATCTCTGCTTGCTGAAGGCCTGCTTCTCTGCTACGACTCCATTTAATTTTTTTTTTTTCCCTCCTTATTTTACGTGGATTAACTAAGGATTTATTTCAGGTTTTGGCACTTTTAAAAGAATTCGTGTTTTCTGCTATACTGGCTTATGTAGATGAAAATACCATTATTTAAGCTTTACAACTAAAAATATTCTTGCATATAAAATATTTTCCAAACCAGTCCCACTGTGTCAGAAAACTGCTCTGAGGCAGTATGTGCAGAGCAAGCAGCAATCAACGCAATCAGGCAAATTTATATTCTATATCTCTGCTTGCATCAGTGTCCCAGAAGTGAAGAGAATTTTAATTCTTGAAAAAATAATCATTAAAATTAAAACACTTGCTTTGTATTGATGCTACCTCGCTGATTTTCAGTTGATTTGAAAGCAATGAACAATGTATTTTCTCTTTCCCTTTCTTCCACTGTACAAGGGATTCTCTGAATTAAAAATATTCAGCTTCCTTACCTTATTTTTTTACTCTATATTTGTGGGGTTTTTTTGTATTATCATTAGTTCAGTAGAGATCTGGAATTTTTCCCTTCTATGAAACTTTTTAAATGTTTCCCATTTGCTAGTAAATAGAAAAAGTGCTTTTAATCAAGGCAACATTGTTCATCCTGGTTCATTTATGCCTGTGAATATTGATTCAGAGGCATTTCTTACTGATAACCCTTTTAAAAGAGGTTATTTGGGGACAGAAGACCAATCCCCAGTATTATTCCATTGCTTCAGATACTGAATGTTCCCAAGAACACCTACAGTATGGACCAGTGATACCTTTCAAAAAGTATACTTTGTATCTGCTTTTCTGACCCAGAAATATATTCTGCACAAGCTCCATTCATAAATAAGTGGAAAGCATTCTGGATACACAGTGAAATGTATGTTCTTAATTCACTATGAGTGGAAACATGCTGTAAGCTACATTAACTTTCATTTCTTGACTGATGCTGTCTGCTTTTCAAACAGCTCAGGTATATTTGCAGTGACCTCCACTCTCTGTTTGGCAAACATCATCCCATGAGGCATCACTTCTGAAGATCAACTGCAAAATGCATTTTCATTGTAAATAACTGTCCACGTGGTTCTAGCCCCTGCTCATAACATCACAGAATCATAGAATCATTTAAGTTGGAAAAGACCGTTAAGATCATCCAATCCAACCATTAACCTAGCACTGCCAAGTCCACCACTAAACCATGTCCCTAAGCACCACATCTACACGTCTTTTAAATACCCCCAGGAATGGTGACTCAACCACTTCCCTCGGCAGCCTGTTCCAATTCCTGACAACCCTTTCCGTGAGAATTTTTCTCTAACACCCAATCTAAACCTCCCCTGGTGCAACTTGAGGCTGTTTCCTCTTGTGCTATCACTTGTCACTTGGGAGAAGAGACCAACACCCACCTTGCTATAACCTCCTTTCAGGTAGTTGTAGAGAGCAATAAGGCCCCCTGTCAGCCTTCTGTTCTCCAGACTCAACAACTTCCAGTTCCCTCAGGTGCTCGTCATGGGACTTGCTCTCCAGACCCTTCACCGACTTTGTTGCCCTTCTTTAGATGTGCTCTGGCAACTCAATGTCATTCTCATAGCAAAGGGCACAAAACTGAACTCAGTATGCAAGATGAGACCTCCCCACTGTCAAGTAGAGGTGGACAATTCCTTCCCTAGTGCTGGTGGCCACACTATTTCTTATACAAGCCAGGATGCTATTGGCCTTCAACAAGCTGTTGACCAACACCCCCAGGTGCTTTTCTACCAGGCAGCTCTCCAGCCACCCTTCCCCAAGCCTGTAGCATCACATGAGGTTGTTGTGACCCAAGTGCAGAACCCGGCGCTTGGCCTTGTTGGATTTCATACAATTGGCCTCAGCCCATTGATCCAGCCTGTCCAGATAAATGCTTGAAATCAGTAGATCTTTGTGCATCTCCTCTCCCTGAGCTTATCCTTCTCTGGTTGTTTTTTGGTTCTGTTTTTTTTCAGAGGTGCTCGTAAAGTTCAAGATAGTTATTTTGTAATGAGGACATGCCTGAAGACACAAAGCTAGCTGAGCAAGCAGTGCCATAGTTCATATACAAGTATGCTTTCCTCACACATATTATCATATGATACTCCATTATTTCCATAGCAATGACATTTCTTTCCCAAGAAAAAATAAAAGTTTAAGGATATTTGTGGGAAAGGCAGTAAAAGCAGAACACAAGGAATTACAGTTGTTCCAATTGTTAATTGGTAATTAACAACTGAAGAAAGTCCTAATCTTTTAGTTAATATATGGATATATTACAGAGTTGAATACTAGGTTTGCATGTGCAGATGGCCACCTCCACTGTGAACTGTTGTGCTTTAGTTTCAATGGAAAAACAGAATAACTCTACTGGAATATAAAAGTGTCTGTGGACAATAAGCTTACAGAAAATAGTTGCCTGTTCTGGCAGAAAGGAAGGTAGAACTAATTATTCATATCCTATGAATGGGAAGCAGCAGATCCTGAAACTTCTTCTGATACATAATCACAGAATCATTAAGGTTGGAAAAGAACTCTAAGATCATCAAGTCCAACCATCAACCATGGTCACTAAACCATATACTGAAGTGAAACATTCACATGTTTTTTGAACACTTCCGGTCATGATGACTCCACCACCTCCCTGGGCAGCCTGTTCCAATGCTTGACCACTCTCTCTGTGAGGAAGTTTTTCTTTATATCTAATCTAAACCTCCCCTGGCGCAACTTGAGGCCATTTCCTCTCGTCCTATCACTAGTTACTTGGAAGACGAGACCAACACCCACCTCACCACAACCTCCTTTCAGGTAGTTGTAGAGAGTGATAAGGTCTCCCCTCAGCCTCCTCTTCTCCAGACTGAACAACCCCAGTTCCCTCAGCCGCTCCTCATAAGACTTGTGCTCCAGACCCCTCACCAGCCCAAGAACAAAGGTCTCAGAAATCAGTTGATGTTTTTGTTAGCCTTAGTTTGCAAACCCACAAAACTGATGAGAGCTGTGGTCTGGATTTCCTAACTCTGACAAGGTGTAGATCCAACATTTCTTGTCCTCCTGACTTTTCTTGATGAGGACTTTCTGTTTTCCACTCTCCCTTGCCATGTGACAGGAAAGTTGTGCTCTGTGAGATGTGTGGAGGAAATAACTGTTGAAGGAAAAGAAATTTTACTAGAAAGAGCTAGAAATTTTACTTCCACTTGAGTGAGTAGTGGGTTTGGCTCTGCTGCCATCAGTGCCAAAATCACCTTCCTGGGCAGCAGAGGGAAGGAAAAGTTCTCTTACAGTAATGGCTTCCTGCAGGATGCAGTATGAAAAGAAGTAAGGATGCAGTAAGAGAAGAATTACAAATTAACTAGGTTATAACTAGGAGATTAAGGAGGAAAATATGTCATGGAAAATAACATCAGTCGTCTTCTGAGATAGGAAATCTGTTTCAAACCACAGAGGAACTACTAGATTTAAGACACCATAGATTTCTATCGACATATTCCTATCAGAATTTCCATATTCTGTTCTGGATCTCCTGTGTTCCCTTGAGACATATGAGGTATATACTTTGCCTTACTAAAGAACCCTCCAGTAGATTCTTTCATCCCATGTCTATGTTAATTTTAGGTTTCTTTTCTGTATAGCATATAAAGGGATATGACTTAGACCGGTTAAAAAACCTACATTATTAAGAGGGTCCAGAGGATGGCCACCAAAATGATCAGAGGGATGGAACACCTCTCCTGTGAGGACAGGCTGAGAATGTTAGAGTTGTTCATCCTGGAGAAGAGAAGGGTCCAGGAACACCTTACTGCAGCCTTCCAGTATTTAAAGGGGGCCTATAGGAAAGATGGGGACACACTTTTTAGCAGGACCTGTAGTGATAGGACAAGGGGTAATGGTTTTAAACTAAAAGAGGGAAGATTTGGACTAGATATAAGGAAGAGGTTTTTCACAATGAGGATGGTGAAACACTGGCTCAGGTTGCCCAGGGAGGTTGCCCATCCCTGGAAACATTCCAGGTTATGTTGGAGGGGGCTCTGAGCAACATGATCTAGTTGAAGTTGTCCCTAGATGGCCTTTAAAGGTCCCTTCCAACCCAAACTATTCTATGTTTCTATGATTTTAGCACGCAGTATTAATTTTTTGGGGTCTGCCATTCATTTTTCTATGAGTAACTGATTTATTTCTGCAACATGAAAACTGGGCAGATATTTTTCTAAAGAATTATTTTAAAATTGTATACAAGAAGATTATCTGCATGCCTTCTGGAACCTAGTTAATTGACCATACTGACTGTAGATTACACTAATGATATGGCTGCAACACCTGACCAGTTGTTGTATTCACCACAATTTTTGGCTGCTTTGGTCCTGCAGGAGAGGAACAATGAGAATCTAGATCTTATGAAACACTTTTCATCTCTATACTTCTATTATTTCAGAATTTTAATGTTGCATCTCCTAAGCGGTAGAGGAAACAACAGGATCATAAATACAAGTGCCTAATTATCACAATTATCTGTATTTAATAGCTGATGTTTGAATGCAGGTAACAGACTTTTCTAGCTGGGAGGAATCACATGACAGTCATGGCAGTTTTTCCGTGTTTTCCCTAATGAACTATTCAGTAACTTGGCCATTTTCCATATTATGGACTAAAGTATTGTTTTGCTTATGCCACTGCCTCATTGTCACGGCTTTTAATCTACTGTGCACCCATCGTATACATCCATCTTGAATTTCAGAAAGGTCTGGCATGGATCTCTGGACCAAGGTTATTCACATTAAATATTTATACCTGATTAAATACATACAGAAAAATAAATCATACTCTTGCAATATTTTCAGGCCTGTTACATCTTACATTAGCAGGAGGGATGCACACAGTTATCATTTGATCCAACAGTAGAACCAATACTATCTGAACATTTTCTGTCCACCCATTTTGCAATAACATCATGGCATGTGCAACTCTTGCCACATACGTGAGTTTATCACCAAGACATATGCTTACACTTCCAAGTCAGTGGAAACTTTGTCTTTATTTCCATGGAGCCAGAATTGCTCTGCATAGTTCCTGCTACCAGCTGTCCCAAGGAAGGACGAACTTCCTTTCTCTTAACCTCATGCATATGATCGTCCAATGCTCCTTTTGTGTAAGTAGTTAATGTGGAGCATTCATTTCCCATAAGGAAGCCAATGTATGGGACTTAAGATGAAACAGCATCATTCTTTGAAGTGAATTCATTGATGCTATATGATGTTACCTTTATAAAGCATCCTTGTTTTATGACAGTAATAAAAAGAAGCTCTCAGGAGAATAATTTTGCAACACTTTGTGGAATATGAAAGCTGTGTGCCATTTAAACCTCCATCAGGTTCTAACTCAGCTATCAGCCTTTCAGCTAGCTTCAGTTAGCATCCTTGGCAGCTGACAGCCTATCAAATCCCTACCAGCTGAGGACTGGCCTATACACCTGACTTTGTCTACCTGCTAATGTATAAAGGAATCTCAGTTGTTTACCATTGCTAGTCAGCCAGTTTCTGGATTATCTTCAGCTTTTATTTTATTGCCCTTGTCTTTGTCCTGATCTGTATATCAGCTTCTGCACCATATTCTTCCAACCCACTTAGTTCTTACGTTCATCTTTGTTCCTGACGTTCATTTCTGTCACTGATCCTGATACCTCTTTCTGGCTGACTGACTTAGCCTTTCTTCTATTGTGCCTGCTTCTAGCTGTGGACCCTGTGTTACTCTGTGGTTGGCATTCCTCACCTTTTACCTGCCTTCAAACTGTATCTGGCCTTGCAGCATGTGTACACCTCTGCTTCTGCACCATAGCCAGACCTCTCATAACTCTTTTGCTTGACCTTTTAGCTTTTCTTGCTGATTTGGCCACACATTTTCTCCTGCTTCTTCTGTAGGTCCTATATTCAAGTTGGAGAATGCTGGCACACGAAGTTTCCCATATCCAAGTGCTAGCTTAATTGTGTTGTCAGTTAGCCTTCAAGTCCCAACTCCAACAGTAACTGAGGATGAAACTCAGAGGATGCCAGTGTTTAAAAGATAAAACAAGAAGGAAGTTGACCAACTTTGGGTTCAGAAGGACTGTTTATATGTATATATCTATGAATTGACTAGATGTTCTCCAGATCTTCTTCAGGCCTTTTCTATTTTCGTAGCAGCAATCCCATAAGTGTTCTCAATATTTCTTCTACAACTTTATTTTTCAGGCCCAGCAGGACCTGCACAACAGAGCCTTTTAATGTGGATGAGCTCTCGGGCATTTTCTGTCCACTTCAGATCTTATTTTAGATCAACATTAAGTGCAAAATCTAATTCTGCTGAAGTGGGGAAATGCTCCAGGCTAAGAGATAATAAAATTATCAAATCCCATTCTTTTCTCAAGATAGACTGTGGTTTTCTGAGAAAACAATGCTGGGTGTAGAGCACTGAGTATTGAATCACAGTTGCCACCACACCATTGCATATAGAAAGTGCTGATCTTGTATAAACTCCTTTGCAGTATCAAATTTGTTTGATAAATATTTATGATCCCTGTGTATGAGATAGCTTTATATCATATTTACCTGAGTCACTCCATCCTTATATTAAATCAATAATGTCCATCATTGTGCAAATTATATACAGAATCACAGAATCACTAAGATTGGAAAGGACCTTCAAGATCATCAAGTCCAACCATTAATCCAGCAACACCATGATCCCTAAGCCATATCCTGAAGCACCACATCCACAGGTTTTTTGAACACTTCCAGAGATAGCTACTCTACCACCTCCCTGGGCAGCCTGTTCCAATGCTTGACCACCCTCTTGGTGAAGAAATTTTTCCTAATATCCAATCTAAACCTCCCCTGGCGCAACTTGAGGCCATTTCCTCTTGTCCTATCGCTGATTACTTGGGAGAAGAGACCAACACCCTCGTCACCACAACCCCCTTTCAGGTAGTTGTAGAGAGTGATAAGGTCTCCCCTTAGCCTCCTCTTCTCCATACTAAACAACCCCAGTTCCCTCAGGAACATGATCACGATGTCAAATTCATTTCTATTAGGGTGCATTCTGGGTAATTCAGTAAAGGTATGCCAAGCTGCCTGTTGATCTGTATCAAATTTATACTGCAATGTGGTCCCATGTACTTGTGGAAGCATAAATGTCATCAGCAAATAACTCAGAAGTTCCTAAAATATAGCTGAAAAAGACAATAAATAATAACTGGCATAATCCAGTTGCTGTGATAACTGCATGTATATTCCACAAGTCTTGATAAAACAGACTTTATATAAACATCAAGCTATAATAAACCAGAAGACTACCTTTGTAGTCTTAAGAACACTGAGGAAAGCAATGAAAATGCATTCATTTGTTACTATCTGTGGGACATGGATAGATACAGAGAAGAGGGATATTTTCCATACTGAAGTGTAATGCAAATTGCTTATCACCTTCAGGAGTTTTCTCTGAAAAAAAAAAAAAAAAAAGACTGCAAATGCATGTTGTTGTCTTAATATTCCTTAGACATAGGTATCATTCATAGAAAGAAATATGGAACTTCAGTATTTCAGTGGAGTAGCCTTAATATTTAAACAGAGAATTACCTCAATGTGTTTTTTCAGGAAATTGAAACAGTTTTTAGATTTTTACATAAGGGCTTTTGTGGAGTTGCTGAATTGGAATAAATCACTCACATTTAATGGAGACTTTCTAAAACATTTCCTCTCTCTTAGTAGGAAGCTATGGGTAGATATATTGCAGCATGAAGAAATCAATCCTTTGCCCTACTCACCCTGAAAAATTATTGGTACAAATCCAGGAATACCTCTGTCTTAAAAAATGTTTGTTTTAACCTAAACTACTCCATATTAAGAAAACTCTGCAACACAGATTATATCATTTCTGGGTGCATTCAGATAAAAAGAGACATTGACTAAATGGGAAATAAATCTCTAGAGTAAATGTTAGGAGAACTACACAGACAAGAAATAAAGTACTTGCTTGATGTGAGTGATATGAAAACCTTCACACTAAGAGTACAGAAAGTCAGCCTGGAGGGTCATGAACAAAACCAAGAAACAAGCTAATGTTAGGTGTTAGTTCAGTTCAGAAACATACACTTAATTCTGTGGGTTGGAAGTGCAATAGTTTCCTCTAAAAAGTTTGGAACAAAAAAATACATAATCAATTAAATAGGCTACTATATTTGCTTTTCATACAAGGGGTTTCTATTGATGAAGACTTCTTGCTCCAGCTAGAGGAGGCATCGCGTTTGCAGGCTCTCATCCTTCTGGGGGACTTCAACCACCCCAAAATCTGCTGGAAAAGTAGCACAGTGAGCTGCAGGCAATCCAGGACACTCCTGGAATGAATGGAGGATAAATTCCTACGTCAGGTGATAGACAGCCCTACCAGCAGGGATGCGATACTGGACCTGTTGGTCACTAGTGTGAGTGAGCTAATTGGTGACATCAAGATTGGAGGTAGCCTGGGCTGCAGTAATCATGCACTGATGAAGTTTGCAGTCCCAAGAGATATAGGGCAGGTGAAGAGTAAAGTCAGGACCCTGAATTTTAAGAAAACAAGCTTCCAACTCTTCAAGGAGTTAGTCATAGAATCATAGAATTACTAAAGTTGGAAAAGACCTTTAAGATCATCAAGTCCAGCCATCAACCCAATACCACCAGGCCCACTAAACCATGTCCCGATGTGCCACATCCACACGTTTTTTTAATACCTCCAGTGATGGTGACTCCACCACCTCCCTGGGCAGCCT
This sequence comes from Phaethon aethereus, assembly GCF_964289735.1. NCBI lineage: Eukaryota > Metazoa > Chordata > Aves > Phaethontiformes > Phaethontidae > Phaethon > Phaethon aethereus. The sequence continues at coordinate 22,741,006 of NC_138577.1, forward strand.
GTTCCAATGTTTGACCACTCTTTCAGTAAAGAAATATTTCCTAATATCTAGTCTGTACCTCCCCTGGTGCAACTTGAGGCCATTTCCTCTCTTTCTATCACTAGTTACTTGGGAGAATAGTCAATAGGACCACCTGGGAAACTGCCCTCAGGGACAAGGCTGCAGAACAGAGCTGGCATATCTTTAAGGATGCTCTCCATAGAGCACAAGAGCTCTTGATCCCCAGATGTAAGAAATCAAGAAAGGAAGGAAAGAGACTGGCATGGCTGAGTGGAGACCTAATGGGCAAACTAAAGGGCAAGAAGGAAATGCACAGGCAGTGGTATCCCAGGAAGAGTACATCGATGCTGCCTGGTGACAATACAGACACACACACACACTATTTCCACATGAAAAACATAGCTGTGGTTACAGGAAATGCAGCTACTCTTAGTAGCACAGGCTTTGCACAGAACCCAGATATCCATCACAATCCCTCATTCCTCTTCATATGCCTTTGGCAGATATGCAACTGACATTGCTACTGCACAGTCAGGAAATACAGGCTTTCAAGGCTGTTAGGTCATAGAATCATAGAATAGTTTGGGTTGGAAGGGACCTTTAAAGGTCCTCTAGTCCAACCCCCCTGCAGTGAGCAGGGACATCTTCAACTAGATCAGGTTGCTCAGAGCCCAGTCAAACCTGACCTGGAATGTTTCCAGGGACGGGGCATCTACCACCTCTCTGGGCAACCTGTGCCAGTGCTTCACCACCTTTATTGGGAAAAAATTCTTCCTTAGATTTAGTCTAAATCCCCTCTCTTTTGATTTAAAACCATTACCCCTTGTCCTATCGCTACAGGTCCTGATAAAAAGTGTGTTCCCATCTTTTCTATAGGCCCCTTTTAAATATTGGAAGGCTGCAAGAAGGTGTCCCCAGCACCTTCTTTTCTCCAGGCTGAACAACCCCAACTCTCTCCACCTGTCGTCGTAGGAAACGTGTTCCATCCCTCTGGTCATTTTGGTGGCCATCCGCTGGACATGCTCCAACAGGTCCATGTTATTCCTGCACTGAGGGCTCCAGAGCTGGATGCAGGACTCCAGGTGGGGTCTCACCAGCGTGGAGTAGAGGGGAAGAATCACCTTCCTTAAGCTGCTGGCCACGCTGCTTTGGATGCAGCCCAGGATCGGGTTGACCTCCTGGGCTGCGAACATGCATTGCTGTCTCATGTCCAGCTTTTCATCTACCAGTACCCCCAAGTCCTTCTTGGCAGGGCTGCTCTCAATCCCTTCATCTGCCAGTCTGTACTGATAGTGGGGGTTGCCCTGACCCAGGTGCAGGACCCTGCACTTGGCCTTGTTTAACCTCATGAGGGCCCATTCCTTGAGCTTGTCCAGGTCCCTCTGGATGGCATCCTGTCCCTCAGGCATGTCAACCACACCACTCAGCTTGGTGCCATCTGCAAACTTGCTGAGGATGCACTTGATCCATAGAAGTCTTCTCCTTCTATGTTTGTCTACCTCATGAAGGAGCAATGTGAATTCTTAAGGCCAGAGACAAGAGAGGGCATTCACTAGGTGAGGGGAGTCAAGAGATAAGAGCACTTTCCTGAGAACTGGGAAGCAGTCTTCAGCCCCTGGACTGAGCAGAGCATTGAGCCTTTTTTCCTCCTTCCAGGATAAGAGCTATAACTGTTGAGTTTACCGTATAAAAATGGTCACTGAAACCATGGCCACCACAGAGCTGTGGTTTTCATTAGGAAAGAGAAGTGGCAGTAGCTGCAGTGTTTTGTGCTGAACTCAATACTGGCAGCACGTATCAAAAGTTGCTTTTAAGGGAAGTTAAAACTTCCTTTGGGGTTTTAGGTACATGGGTTCCTAGTTTGTAGTTTCCAAATATATTTACATATAACAAGAGGGACCCTTGATCTAGACAGAAGGAGGAAGTTTTACATGTGTACAACGACATCATTAACAGAACTATTACAAATTGTAAGGTGAGCACATATGGTCTAAACCAGGCAAGCAAGTTGTGAATTGTGTTCTTGGCACCTGAATTCTCCCTCAGACGTGAATATTTCACTAAGCAATGGGAGTGTAGTCTCGCAGTATGGAAGACTGTAGTCCATCTTTCTGCATCAAGCACTTGATTCTGAGGCCAAAGTGTGACTCCTTGGTCAAAGTTCTTATGCTGGAATTCATTTCAGGGTCAGAAAAGTTCTAATTTCAGTCAAAAATTTACTCACTCTAACTTTTTTCTGATATCTATGGTTTACTTTAGATGAAAGGTTGTTCTTGATCTTCACTGGGCTTTTGAAAGAGTCCTGCAATCCAGGATAAGAATTATTAATGGTGATTCGAGCAAAGAAAATTACTTCATAGCAGTCTTTTCTGCCTTTTTGCAGTTGCCAAACTCCTTTAATTATAAGAGTCAAAATTTAATGTAAAAGAGATGACTCCAACCCAATCATTATAATTCATTTTAGACAATAGTAATGAAGTTAGGACTTACTTTACCTTTTACCTGGCTAATTCTACTAACTCTCTAAACACAGTGTTTAAGATTGTGTGTAAGTGTTTTGCTGGATGAAGTGTTCCACATGACACAGGACTGGAATAACTCAAGAGATACTTGGCAGTTCCTGGGTTTTAAGAGAGAAATCACAATCATGTATGCGTGTGATGCTTCTACAAAAACTGGATAATAGCAAATACTGTAAGTATTAACAAGTAAATTACCACAAATCACAGGAAAATGTGTTTGAATATCCAAATAGGTATTAGCTATACCCATAGCTCATATTAAATGTGGGGAATGGAAAATTTGGCCTAAACTGAATTATCTTCTTCAAATAAGGCCGTCTCTTCTGTGTTCAGCTACACATCGACTGTGTAGTTCAGATGACCTTACTGATGTTAATGTAATTTAGAGATTGCCTTCTGGGAGCATTCGGCAGGGATTGGGAAGAGTATGCAATTCACAATTAGATTAGTTTTGGAGCACCACTTCATATTACACCTTTATGTAGAAAACATATGAATCACAGTTATATTATTGTTTTTTATTTGCAGCAGCGCCCACATTGTTCTTCCCGTTTTCCAGACACTTGCCCAATTCTTTCTCTAAGCAGCTCAGTGTAATACTGACCAGAGGCATAACAGGGGCAATTTGCAACAGCTGATGACAAGAGGACAGTGGCTCACTGTAAGCAGAATAGCAGAAGAGTACAGTAGAGGACTTACGTGGAATAGGGCTAAAGGTCTGGGGGCTGAGCTAAGGGAGCTGCCTCATGTACGATGGAAGCAGACACAGGAGAGAATCAGATGAAAATATAGTAGCGTGGGTAAATGAATGGATGAAGTGCCATGCCTGGTAAGCAGAAGCTGGTTGCGCCCTGGCGTTGTGCAGTCCATAGCTTTTCTCCCTTAGTGCAGTGGCATGTGGTCTACAATCAGAGCTGCAGTATTCAACTGGCAGTACCGAAACCAACAAATGCTGCGTTGTCGTATGTGAGTGGTGGCTGCCAGCTTAGAGAATAGGTACTGAGATTGAGCAGGGGAACTTCCTCCAGAGCTGAAAGCCTGAGATGTGGCACTGGAGGTGAACAGGGAAGCCTCAGCAGCAAGAGGTGTATTCCTCTTCTGCTGATAGCACTAGAATTCACACGGCAACACATCCTCGTTACTATGGTTGGCAATTATCTTCTCAAGATAAAGATTTTCATGCTGAGTTTTTCAATTTTCAGCAACTTGGGTAAATGATTCTTTTGATGTTCGTTTAAACACATTGTAGTGAATCCCCCTGAAAATATGCAGCAATTATGATCCCCGTCTCCGCTTAAGAAAAATGCAAATTTATGTGATAGTTTTTGATTAAAAAAAGATGGCATGACTAATTCTTAAAAATTTTTTAAAATCTTATCTGATCTAAGTTTTGGGTTAGGTCATAGGGTGGATTAATATAGCTTGCATTCTTATATACTAAGTAACAGAGGATATTATCTGTGCTGTTGTTTCCTAATGACATAGATCTAATTTATAAGTTTATTCTGTATGGTTAATAACATAGAAAATGCAGAGGAATGCAAGATACCTATTGGAAAAATGTATTTTTATTTACAGAAGTAAATATTATTAACTATATTTTTCTTAAAGTTCAGTGCTTAGCCTTGTGTCAATTAATTTTTTTTAATGCTATCAAATTTTGTCATGTAATCCAATGAAATACCCATTACACATTGCTGAGTGTAAATGTAAGTAATATAATAGCGGGAGACGTCTTTGTTCTGCAGTCAGGCATTGAGCTACAATCACATTTTCTTTATTAGAGGGAAGATATGTCATGATAGCATACAGCAGATTTTGTGCTTTAGGAGCAAATGAACTCTGTACTAAGGATTCAGTCACTCTTCTCAGCAAGAGAGAGAGTCGGAAAGGAAGAGGAAAGCTGTCATGATTAAAAGAGGTCTTGGATTCTATTTTCTGTGCTGCTTTACAAGGACAATTCATTCAAGCTATTCTGTGCTTCAGACACTCCACCTGGGAGGTAGAGTGTCTGAAAACTTACCATTTCAATTTACCTATTTCATTGTACTATAGAGATAAATTATTAATGGACAAAGGAACTTTAAGGGCCAGAGGGAAGACCAAGAGGACAATTCATCATGTTTAAACTGCAAAGTATAGCTGTTGTATTGAGCACTAAGAAAAAAGTGCACCCTGCAGAGATTTTTCTTGCTTTAGTCTTCAGGATTCTGTTACACTATTTACTGAACTAAAATATGAACAAAAAACCAAACCCACAAACAATTCTGAACTTCCTAAGTTAAGGGAGTTTTCATTGAGCCACCATCGTGGAATATGAATGATCTTAGGTCATTAGTCAGCACTCATGTTTCATTTATTGTCACTGGTGCCTCATAACCCATACCCTTGCCCATGTCTCATGCCACACTTTGGTCAATTCAGACTTCACTAGCCCTAATCGTACTACATGGATCCTGGGGTGATGGTCAGAGGAGAAGATAGATATTTGTTTGGATCTCACAGGTTGAAAGTATACTACCTACCTTAGACACTATATTCCTCCCCTATCACCCTTTTTGGTAAGATTTAGCCTAAATTATCCTATATAAAAATGGAATTTACAATTCAATGTTTGAACCTGTATATATTTTTTAAGGAGGGACTTATATATAATAAATATATATATATTAGATTTGTTGCTATACAGCTTTCTGCTAAACATTATTGGAACGAGTAACAAGTTATTTTCATCAGTCTTTTGACTGACTTGTTAATTCACAGCATGTTCTGAAAAAATACAGGGTGACTCTGACATTCTAGTTTTTCTGTTTTAGATATGTATATGATAAGTCTAATAAAAGATTTGTGGTTAGTAATTTTGCTCCAAGTTCAGTTGAATTGTGGTGTGAGATTGAGATTATGCTTGGGTATATGAAGTGACTAAATCGAGTGCATTTTGTTTAAAATTGTGATTATAAAGTATTAACTAGTTATTGATTGAATCTACCACTTCCCAATATTACACTGTCAAGTACATGTCTTACTTTATTATGAAACATCCACACTGGAACCACCTGAACTTTTACTATATAGTATCTGGTGATGAGTCAATGGTTTGTGTAATTTTTCTGTAAACACTTGAGTTGTTTTTGCTCCTGGTATATCTGCTTTGGGAAAGGTATAACACTGGCATAGGGTCTTAAAAAACAAAACAAAACCCACAAGATTTTTCTTCAGGAAGTACTTGGAAGTTAATATAATTAAAGCATAGAAACACATAAATACAATACCACATTATATAAAAAAGTAAATGTTACGGTGAAGCCAATGTCAGTAGGAATGAATTACCCAAAATTTTAATTCTTTCATTTGGGAAGTTAGGTTTTCACTTTGGCTTGCATCAGTCTGGATCTCATTGAGGTATATGTACTTGTTTAATTGTTTTGTGTAACTAAGGACAGAATTGGGCCTCCTTCCTTTTAGGTTTCAAATCCTATTAATCATTGCTATTTCTTTAGTGTCAGTTACATGCTCAGCCTTCTTGAACACCTAATGCTGTTCTATGGAGCTGTCCTCATTCACAGTTTTGAAGACTGAGGAACAGTACTCAGAAACTTCTGTAAAGGTACAGAAAAGAAGTTTGATTTTCATAAGTTTGGAGAACATGTACATTTCTGCAACATCCAGTAACTTTGATGGTACTGGCATCAAAGAAAATGTAGTACAAACCAAAGAATTGTAGTACATCCATCTTAGCCAAAATTGTTTGTCATGCAGATCATCATTTCATCATACTGAAGATTAAAAGGGAAAAAATGGGAGAAAATTCACATGCTCCCCACATTCATTTGTTGCTGCCACTCATCCATAAAGGTGACTTTGAAACCCAAAGCACATTTCAATGCTTCTAGAACTGAAAATAAGTTTCAGGCTTAAGTAGGGAGTTCTGTCATCTTCTAAAATTACTGTTTGTTATTGCAGGACTATTTCCCCTCCCTCCCCGCACTGTTAGCATCAGTTAGATTTAGCAAAATCAACAACTTCTGTTTGAGCTATGTGCTGTGGGCCAAAACACCAACCCTTGGGACCCTTTGTGGATCTGACTAATAAACAACTCGGACAAATTATCAGCCTCTTTCTTACTTCCTTGAAGCAGCAGTTTTTGAGCATGCTTGCATGTGAAATGACCATAATTCAGATTTCTTTTTTAAATTTTTTTCCCCCCACTGTTTTAGAAAGTAAATCAGAAAAGAACCTCCTTTCTGGGGTCAGTTATCACTTTGATCTTTCTTTATTGAAGTCTCCTCTTTGGCTGGCAGTCTCTCTTGTCATTGACAGTAGCATTTTATCAGCTGATGGATGATAATTCAGTTATGTCTGCACAATGAGAGAACATGTCCCACAATTTAATCAAATCAGGGTAGAAGTAATCTTCAGTTTTTATCTAGGATCAAAGAACACATGGTTGAATGTCTAATAATGCAATTCCCAGTTAATATGCTTGTCAGTGTTATATTCAGTGATGAGATTACTGGGGTTTCTATTCAGGTTGCAGCAGCCAAAGGCAGAGATAGCATGCAGCAAAAACACACGCCCACCCAAAAAGATGTCTTTTGCAGTGAAAAAGGCCTGGAGAGACACAGTTAAGAAACCTGAGTTATGTTAACTCTGCTGTGTACTTAACAGCTGTTCTATCACGGGATTTCTTAACTTGCCTTTTGAAATTAATTTAGTCTAATCTGTAATTGAAAAAGATTCATTTGATTGGCTATCATTTACATTTAACTCTATGTTTTCTTTGATAAATAATACATGGATCTGAAAGAATTACAATACCTTAGTATGCTTGCATTTCTGATTCATACTCCTGAATTTAACTCTTCTGTAAGCTAACTCTCCTTTTTGTCTATAATCAATGAAATGTAAATGTATATGGAAACAACTATGAGTAAGTATATTTTCTTCTCTTCATGCTCTAACGACTTTAGTCAGAATTCAGGGACTGTAGGCAGAAATTTGCAATGTGAAAAATTTGCTTTTTTCGTCCCTGACATAAAGACATAATACTTAGTGCAAGTTTACAAAAAAATCTTTATATTACAATAGAAATAGTGTAATATATATGTTTTATTTGTTATATACATATGGTCATATGATATACATATATAGATATAAATTTGTGTATGTACGCAGAAACATGGACATATGTGACTAGATTGTTTACAAATTAATGAATCCTACTACTACTACTACTATAAAACCACTATTATGTGACAGAACACTGGGAAGGAATGGGATGGAGCTGTAGTAGAATATGGTGACTTCCAAGAAGATGCTTATTGGCTTTACTGAATTTTTAAATTAGAGAAGAAAAAGCACGTTGTATAAATTAAACTATAATTGTTGTCATCAAATATCTACTACTTCAATGTAGTCAGTGCTGCCCTGTAGGCAGCAAAGCTCTTAGAATGTTATTTACACTCAATTTGTCTTCAGACTGTTCTTTGACTGTATATAAGCCCAATGTCTGGTTTTGTAGTAGCTAGTGCTTTAATGTAGCTCTGATTATAATTATACATGCTACAGATCTCACAGCTGGTCATTTTTCTGCTTCCATTAGACTGTAATTTCCTATTCCTTTACGATGCATTAAGACAGAGTAACTCTGATTACTGAAAAATACCTGTAGTTTGAAAGTCACAGCTGAAGAATAACAGTGATTATAGTACATCATATGTGATCTAAATCGTACTTTTAAAAATTATGTATAACAGCATGTTTTATTTTATTGAAATATTTGCATGCAAAACTTTTCAAATAGCCTATGGCAATCATTGTGTCTTGTAATACATAGAAGAATTATGGAATGTTTTTGGAAGGAAAGGTTCATTTCAATCAAACCTTCTGCCTTAACAAGTGAAAATATTTTCATCCCATTTTCCATAAATTTCATTTTATTGGATGCCATAATCCACTGTTTCAGTTGCTTAAAAAATAAGCCGAAGGAAAATAAAATCAGGGCTGTAAAATTAGAAAATCTGTGAGTTCCTCAGAAAACCGAGAAATCTATCTGTTTGGATTCTAAAAGGATCTGTTGTGTTTGGGTGATGTAATAGAAGCAAATCTTCAAAATAATTGTGTAAATTCTCAGGTGCACACATCTCTTGTGTCTTTGTTTATGTTGTGCTCTATAAGGCTGTAAATGTGAACTAGAACACAGCCTGGTATAGTCAGACCTACCAGATGCAACAGTCTCTTTCAGCCAACATTTTTATGATTCTGTTACTCCATGGATATCTACAATCTGTGACCTAGTACATATTTCTGGTGGGAGTTATTTTATGATTTTGGCCAATAATTCCGTGATGGATCAGATTTGATTCAATTGCCTGCTGTAAATGCAATTTTTCACACAAACATAAACTTCAGCAAAAGTTCATTTGGATAATTCTGCATTTTCCAGTTAAATAACATTGCATCAAAAGTCCGAAGTGGTAGTATTTCTTCAGTTAATTTAGCACTAAAATCATGAGTATTTTTAATGAATAAAAATTTTATTTGAGGGTTTTTTTTCCATTGGGTCATATTATTTACTGTCTGTGAGTAGTCAGCAAACTGTTATTCATATGCAACAGGTAAAAATGTTCATCACTTCTGAATGATAAATCATCAGCAGTTTCACATACTTCTTCTTCATTTCTAAACATAGAGTATTAGTTTTACAAATTATGTTAACTCTCACCTCTCTTTCTTTACCTAAGCATAAAAAAATCATATTTCCTCAAGTCCATAAAGTAATGTTTGTTCCACTAAGATTTGATCCCAGAATATGATTACCATTCTAGTACTCATCCAACAAAGCACCTGAAAGCTTGAATTCGCTTTGGAAGTTACTTCTCTGCATGGGGACTTCTGGACATTTCTTTTTCTCAAAGTGCATCTGCCTACCTATGCATTTATAAAGTTTGTCATGCACTTTTTTAAAGAACTATTTCCAGATTCTCTTGCCAGGTTCTGTAGACACTTATAAAACTTCAGAGCCTATTTCTTCAAGTGTAGAAATCTTGATGTGGCTTTTTTTGTCTGATGCTTTTTGAAATACAAGTGGAAATTTTCCTAGTTAATATCCTCCTTCTTTTGAAGGATGTTCTTTGCTTCACTTATGACTCTATTTATTGAAGAAACTTTTGAACAAGTACATCTTTCTCTGAATTGTTGTTGAAACCACTGTCACTCATCCCTCTCTGTAGGAAAAACAAATAATATCTGATTTTCTAGCAAGATTTTTATAACATCTGACACTAAATACTAGTTTTGAGCCTTCTTGAATGCTTTGTAAGATCGTAAGAATAACTATATGACATGAGACCAAAGGTCCCATTAGTCTAGCATTTTCTATATGATGGTTGCCAGTAACGGATGTTGAAGAAAAATGGTTGAAGAACAGGTAAGTATATTGCTACATAAATAGACTTTAAATCCTACCTGTCTTCTAGTTTGTCCAGGCATGTGTATTTGCATACTCACACCTACCTACATGCCTATGCTTTTCTCACAAAGGTTATAGTTTACAGAGGAAAGTCTACTTGGCAGGTGACAAGTGTGCTGAAGTTGTATTGTCTTCAAGAAGTTGGAAAGTAAATGGCAAATATTTAAACCTTAAGTATGCAAATTGCTTAGGCATTTAAAAACACGGTGCATCCTGTAAATCCCCCTACATTTTTAGTGTATTTAGTGGCTTTATATGCTTGTACTTTGGTAAAATCAGGATCTAACTTAATGACCACTGTTTTTGAAGACTTTTGTCAGAGGTGTTTACACCTGAGGCCAAATCCTTATGTAATGAAAACATATATAGCATTTTTTATACCAGTGTAACGTTATAATAATTTGAAAAAAAAAAATTAAATGTCCAAACTCATAAAATAGCTTTGCAGTGATCAAGGAAGTAGCATCCCTGCATTTCCTCTAGTGCTGGATCATGAACTGTGTCTACTTCCAGATTCTCAGTGGGGGCGTTCAGTGTTCTGCTTACAGTGCTATTAGAGACTTATCTGTTAAATAAAACTTGCTAATTATTTCAGGATTTCTTTGGACAAAAATCTCAGGGAACAAAACGTGACTGTGTCTGAGAGAGTAATAGAGATAATGTATTTTCTTATTCTGCTTCCTATACGAACATATATACCTGTAATGGTGATACTAATACCAGCTACTGTAACATAGTGCAGGTGGCCAGGACTCCAAAATAGCTGTCATATGTAAAAAGACTGATTTTCTCATTACTAAAATAAAACAAGTAATACTAATATTATATTTATATTTACACTATTTATATTTGTATTTTAGTTTTTCTATTATCTTTTATTATTTATGAATAAATATATTAATTTTTAAAGAATGTTAAGGTACTCAAATGCACCCAGAGGAGGGCAACAAAGCTGGTGAAAGGGCTGGAAGGCATCTCCTATGAGTAGTGGCTGAGGACTTCGGGCTTGTCTAGTTTGGAGAGAAGGAGGCTGAGGGGCCACCTCATTGCTCTCTATGGCTTTCTGAGGAGGGGAAGTGGAGAAGGAGGTGCTGATCTCTTCTCCCTGGGATCCAGTGATAGGACGCGTGGGAATGGTTCAAAGCTGTGCCAGGGGAGGTTTAGACTGGACATTAGGAAGCATTTCTTTACTGAGCGGGTGGTCAAACCCTGGAACAGGCTGCCTAGAGAGGTGGTTGTTGCCCCAAGCCTGTCAGTGTTTAAGAGGCACTTGGACAATCTGCTTAACATGCTTTAGCTTTTGGTCAGCCCTGAAATGGTCAGGCAGTTGGACTAGATGATCACTGTAGGTCCCCTCCAAGTGAACTATTCTATTCTATTCTATTCTATTCTATTCTATTCTATTCTATTCTATTCTATTCTATGCCATGCCATGCCATGCCATGCCATGCCATGCCATTAGGTCTGGCAATTATGTTTTCTGGTGAGACTGTGTTTTCCTCAAAAGTTTGAGTTTAAAATGACAAAGTTGTTATTAGAATTGCTAAATATGATCATATATATGCTAAACACATAGCTCTCAACCAGTCTGAGCTAAAAGAGAAGAGAGACCAGGGGCTAAATTAAACAAAAATATAGCTGAAATCTAATTTAATTATGCTACTTTATGCCAGAACTCCCCAAGAGAATGCAAGGATAAAGACACAGTACCTGAAATAATGTAATAGATTAATCACACCTGACATATTTAACTTCTTTTTACAACTCCAATAATTTACAGTCTTGAACTGGAACAACATAAAGGTCATGATTAGTTGGCGTGCATTAAACTGTGTCAGCTGCTGTGATGTCTTCAGGGTAAATAAATATTTCCTTGTCAGAATAGCCTGTGCTTTCTTAAATTAAATTTCTTTCATCAAATGCCAGCACATCAGAGAAGTGTTCTAGATATAACCTTTTGATATGCAGCCATAGTGCAGAGGTATTTACTGACAAGCAAGAGAACAGAGAGGCCTTTAGTTTAAATAATATATTTTCCTGATGAAAACTCATCCCAGTTCATACAGTAGATTATATTGTGGTTTCTAATTGGCATTTTTAACCTTTCTTTCCTTTGTGAAGATTTTCTAGCAGTGCTTATGGTATATCTAAGAATTGCATCATGTTTTGATGAGACTTTTTTTTCTTGGTGACTTCAATATTATTTAAAGATTCCCCAAATTAATAGACAAATCCTATCTAGGTGTAGATAATTCTAGGAACATATTGATGACAAAGGTATGCTTTTGTTATAGAAGATGTGTCCTCTTGTTTTTTCCACAAGAAAACAAAAATAACTAAAAGCCAGAAAAAATCAATTTTCCAGAGCCTTGTAAGAGTTGTTAATTGAAGAACAGCTTTCAAAGAACTAGAGAAGTCATTCAAAGTCTAAAAGTCTTGGAGTCAGATTCTTGGTCTTTCATGAATCACCTTTGTGTCACAAGCAGTGGACTCCCATGCTATAAAAAAACCCTTCCAGCACCTGATGGCTGACATAATCTATCCTTTCTCCGCCTTTCCCTTTAACACAGAAACATTTTGTACAGGTTCATCTGAATGTGCAGAAGATGACAGAATAACTGACCTGGAACATGACGTTCTTTAATGATTTTGGCCAGCTGACTACACTGTATAATACACATCATTGCAAACCTAAATTACTAATCACTGCGATCAGACTCAAGAAAAAGAAAAAGCTGAGATGATGGGGAATTCAACAACGTCAGCCACAGACACATACTAAGGGAGTATTTAGTGACAACAGACCATTGAGGGGCAAAGGAATTAAAAGTGGAAGAAAGGAGAATTTGGTGGAGACTGTCCTGCAAACACAGCTCTCAACAGTTCCGTGTCAGGGGAGGGAACAGCTCCCTGAAAGACATGAAGGAGTAGCCTTGCTAGTGGAGAAAAGGTGGTGGCATTCTGCGCCTTCGATACATCGCTGGTGAAGTTCTGCAGAAAGCACCAGGAGCTTTTTCAGCTAAGCCATAGAATCTTAAAATACCTGCCTAAGGTATGATATACAGAGAGCTACCAGAATTTCTTTATGTATCTTTGATGTCTGCCCCAGAAGACAATGTCTGACACAGTCATAGAAAGAAGATACAGAAGTTACCTTAGATCACTTAGGTGATCACTTAAGAACACTGCACAAGGAATCTTCCAAAGCAACATTATGTTGCCAAGGCTGGAGGAAATTGTTTTAGCACAGACCACACTGTAGTCCAGTACTTTTATACTGCAGGTTTTCTAAAGCAATAAACTGTGCCTTTTACTGGTCCTCATGGAAGTTTTGAATGGGATTGAACTTCAGCCATGGCTGAACTCTTCCAGAAATATTGCATTTATAGTTTCTTGCCTAAAATAGTTAAAATGTGGCTTGTTCTGTGCTGCAGACTGTCTCTTTTCCTTTTTATAGGTAATTGAGATTTAAAAAATTTTTATGAAAGAAGCATATGTTGATAACTAATTCTAATGAGCCTTTAAATGTGTTTTGTAAACTTAATATTCTGCACAGAAGTGCATTCTTTTACTCCTGGGAAGGTTTGGAAGGTTATTAATATTTAACAGGAACATTGCTGTAATTTGTTCCAAATGAGAGAAACTTCACTGCAGATTTAAACACAGGGCTTTATCACAAGGAAAAGCAGAAGTGGAGAGAGGGTTTCTGGCAAGAGTGCTTGGTTTATGGCTTTGTACCACTAATTCATTTTTCTCTTAGAGTTGGAGAGCTACAAAACTGTGCTTCTAAAAAAAGCCCAGAACAAAAATGTGCTAAGCTCAATGTTGTCATGAGGAAAGAATTATGTTCACAGCTCTCAATAAGAGGTACTGGTAGCTAATCAGTGGACAAGGTTTTGCATAATGTTGTAACATGATGACACTACTATGCAAATTAGTGCAATAAGCCACTAACATAGAGCTATTATCAAAATGGCTGGTCAAACTTTTCTCTATCCATGGATCCCACCTCATCCTGAATAACAAGGGCAAGTTAATTAAATATGAGTAATTAATATTAATAGAGAAAGTTGTCTTCAAGATGCAGGATAGGACAGAATAACAAGGAAGAGAGAAAGCTGAAAGCTTATTATTCTTATTTTATGAATAACAACTTCTAGAGAGAAGTAGTTAATCCCAAAGATTTATAAGGATATAATCAAAGTACAGAAACGGGAAGGTGAAGGTACTCTGGCACTCCAATATACCTTGACCTATAAAATTAGCCTTTTAATTTTACTCATAAAATAATACTTGCCTTGTTACATGAAGTACAAATGAGATTTTTAAAATTCATGATTTCCACTATCCATTTTTGGCAGCTGCACTTATGCTTGATTCCTTAACACTTTTCATAAAATAAAAGAAAAAATAGATCTTGAAAGAAAAACCTGAACCTTTCTAGAAAAAGAAATTCTTAAGACCTAACATGAAGCCTGGTTAAAATCAAAATTTTAAACCAGTACTTTAATTAATCTGTTTTACTTTTGAAGAGAGTGCCAGGCCCTACTGATCTGACAGATGCTTTATAAAGTATGCCCAAAAATGGGGAAGAAGGGCAAAAGGAATTGATCCTCACCTCCAACAGAGCAGGACAAGCCACAACCAAAGTGAAGACAAGACAAGGAGAAAGCTGCAGCTCGTGGCAGGGAAAGAGGGAGGCAGGTACTGCAATGAGAGAAAGCAAATCTGGCAGTAAAGTACTTGTAAAACCCCAGCTTGGACTTTCTAGGAGCCAAACTATCTCCCTAGGGCAAGCTTTGCCCCACCTCTGCCTGTCAGGACAGCCCTCCCGGGCCCCTTTCTACTAGCTGCATTTGGAATAATGCCTCTGCCCATCATTCTGGCACCAGCTGTTTCCAGCTGGCCCTGCCATCCTCCTGCATCCCTCCCATATGATGAATAAGCAGTCATCTGTGATTTTGGGGTGAATTCTAAGACTAGCATATAGGTCAAGCAGATGTTTACTGGCAAGCTGAGGAGCTGACTTTTCACACTCAAAATGTTTTTTTGATACACATATATATACTTCTGTAAACACATGCACACATGCACACATATATATACGCATGTATGTATATAAAGGACAGAATTCCAAGAAACTGTTTTGAACTGTGTTTTCCTTTCTTAGTTGTAAGTGTTCATATGTCTGTGTTTCTCATTTCATAGGACAAAAGGAAATGGCCTCAAGTTGCACAAGGGGAGGTTTAGACTCAATATTAGGAAAAATTTCTTTACTGAGAGAGTGGTCAAACATTGGAACAGGCTGCCCAGGGAGGTGGTGGAGTCACCATCACTGGAAGTATTCAAAAAGCATGTAGACATGGCACTTCAGGATATGGTTTAGTGGGCATGGTGGTGTTGAGTTGATGGTTGGACTTGACGGTCTTAAAGGTCTTTTACAACCTTAATGATTCTGTGATTATAACACTTTCTGTTGGAAGTGCTGTTTGTTGAGGAGCAGTGCTCCAGGGATAGTCAGCTCCTCCAGCTCCAGCAGCTTTTCTCCCTGTCTTCTTTCTTTGTGCCCTGCCCAGTTGCTGCTCCTATAAAACCCTGAACATGAACAGCTCTTACTGGTTTTCTTTTTGTTGTTTGTCATACCTTTTTTATCCTTTCCTCCCTTTCCTCCCCAGAGATTCCTGAGGAAAGATCAGAGACAACTTCTGTGCTGCTCTGAAAAGAGCCAGTTTAGATTTTCATTCACTTCCTGCCTTGAGTCCTTTTATGTATCAAAAGAAGAAATTAGAGAAATATAGAGTCTCTTTGATTGAGTGTATAAATAACCTTTGGGAAGCAACAGCAGGAAAGAAATGTGAAACTCATAAAGGAGAACCAGTTCTTGATTGCTGTGCCAATTTTGTTTATCTTAACAGAAAATGTTGACCTGCAAAGTGAGAATTCACCCAATGCACATTTCTAATTTTAGCTTTCTGCTTGCCTTGTCTTCAACTGTTGCAGATGTGCAGTAGAGATATAAATGCCATCCAAGAAATCCTCCTCTACTGCTGCCAGTTTTTTGGCACATAACACAAGCTGTATTGTGATATGAGTAAAACTCGTAATGTGGGGAAGTGGATCTAAAAAGATATTTTTATGTTTAGCATACAGGACAGAAATGCAGAGGCACAGAGTCACTCAAGTGTGCTACAAAATAAGTTTGTGTTTTGCAGAATGAATTCCTTTGTTACAGACTCATTTAATGTTCTTGCTGCCAAATGCTGTTTCCTTTCACCTTCAAAACTGTCAGCATTAATAATGAGCAACTCCACTTGGAAGTTATTTACATAAAATATTGTTTCTGTCAGTGGTGCAGTGCTAGGCAAGGGTGGGAAGGAAAGAACACACTCAGCAAATGAATTCAAGGGCCTGATTTAACGTATTGCTCAAAAACATCGGTATAGTCTAAGCTGATAGGGCACATTCTGGATGAAGTCTAGTTTAGCAGGACTTGACAGTAGGTGGGATTTACTTCTGCTAAGTTAACTCAGCTAACTGTACCTTGCAAGCCTAAATAGTTATTATTTTCAACATTACTATCAGAACTTGGTTTCTCTGTTTTGTATTTTTAGACTTTCCAGCCCCATAAACTCTTAACTCCAGGAGGAATACAGGTTTTTCCTGAGTCATCTAGCTTGCTATTCCTAAGTGTTTCTATTTGCACAGATAGGTATCATGTTTTATCTCTCCATTCCTTTGGGAGTGTTGTTGTCAACAGCTGGTGCATTGTCCACACACTAAGACCTTCAATGGTATGGCAGTTACACAGTAATAATGAGGATCTGTAAGAAATTTCCGATAACATTATTAAAGAGTTGTTTCAAGGGAGAAGAACAAGAGAAAACCTTGTTCTTGTGGTTACTATAAAAATAACTAACATACCCTCACTTTAAGCTTTATTGTAGTATCAAATTCAAGTTTAACTCAAATGAACAGCCAAAGTAATCCAGAATTATCTATCTCCATACCATTTAGTATATATATTATAAAGGAGAGTTTGCCAAATACGTACCAGATTGCTATCTTCACCCTGAGCCACTTTGCACTCTGTTTATACCTCTACCACTCCTCTTTCACTGCCCATAGATATACATGCCCTCTTAAAGATCTTTACTGATGTAAAAGCTTTACTGGTCCTTTCATCTATTCAATACCTGGCAAAAAGCAATGTATCTTTGTAATAAAAAATCATACATATCAGGATCTGGAGCATAAAAGTGTTTGCAAATATCTCATTTCAATTATAGGTGAAAAAATTAATCAAGAAAAAAAACCCCACAGAACGTACTAGAGACATCAGAGCACACAAGGCCAAATTTGCAAGTCTCAGAGTCTTCCAAATACTCAGGACCATTAGCCAGCATGCTGTACATAATGCTCAGAAACTGGATAATTTCTGAAGTACTATGTTCACTAAACCTTATCATTCTGTTATTTAATATCTAAAATCTGGTGCCTATTAAAAAAGATGCACTAAGATAGGATCACCTAGCTAGCAGCTAAGGGAATTGTGGGAACTTTATTAAAAACAGAATTTATGAAAGTTAATATAATATTTGAAAATACTTCCCGCAGCTGCTGAGACCCTGAGATATTCTAGTCAGAACACAAAGGAGATGCTTATGAATGTGTGGAACACAAAAATTTTGGCAATATTGGTTACTGATATTTGGGTTCACTTCTCAAATGATCATAAACATTCTACTACGTAATTTGCACATTAGGCCAATTAAAATTTTAGTTGCTTCCTTATAGCAAATGAATAGAAAATAATACCAACAGGAATGTGGTTATCAATGTCTGAAACTAATCTCCACTTTATTCATGGTCATCCGTCTATGTCATATACTGAAATACCACTTTAGGAACTCTTCTTTTTTATCTTCACATTAACATAGCATCAGCTAGAGGCACATATTAGAGGACTATATTGAGAACAACTCCAAATACCTGTTTCTTTCCCAGGCAGACCCAAATCAAATGCCTAGGTCCAGAAGAGCATCTTGTATCCCAGAGTCACTCAGTGTTTGGATCTTCATCTGCAGTTTAATTTCCCTTTGTGTAAAATTATTTAAGAACTTTTATCTTGATTTGTCTTCCTTTACACTCGTTTTTTATTCTCTGTAATCAAGAGTGGCTAAGCCCACACTAGCTACCTCTAACATTGCACAGAAAATAGTTGGTGTCTTGGATAGGAAGCCTCACTGACTTAGGACTTTATTACTAGGGCTGTTCACTCTTATCTGCAGACAGGCTTCAGCGGAAATCACCCACAGCAAAATAAGCTTTGCTTCAATAGTAGTGGGCTCCTGCTTGTCATACCATCGTATTTCCGACTATATGTGTCTCTGGTTGACAAACAAGCAGATAAACACTGACAAAACTTGTGTGAAAATCATATCTCTTCTGTACAGAAAGGCTGCATGCTTACTACAGGCCATATTTTCCTTCCATCCCTCCCAGCTCTTTTTTCTAATATCAAATAAAATAAATGAAGCCCCCCAAACATATGAGAGTAAACCTTATTCCATAAAAGAGATACAAAGAAATCATTTTAAATAATGACAGGCAACATTTCTTCTGTTAACAAATTATTTTACTCAGCATTTCAATGATACTTTCATCTTATTGACAGACTATGACCTGCTGAGAAAGAACTGACCTCTGAGTATTAGAATATGCACAGGCTTAGCGCAAGAGTCTTAATACCTCAATATTCAGTAATACCACCAGAAAATTTGGGAGCGGTTCTGTTAATGCAGCTATCCAATCTCCAGACCACAGTTGGTTTAGGCTTAGCCAGTTCAGAGTATAAACAGAAAAAGTTTAGGTCTGTCTGGCCTTTCCTGCAGACATAACCTAACCTCCTGTAAATGCTGCTGGAGTCCAACTTCTACATTAGGGTTCCCACTTGGACCACTGAAACTACATCAAAGCAGTATCAGCTGTAATCCAGAATGAACAGAATCCATATATTTTACCTGACCTTGTTTGGTTTCAGTAACTGTCTTGGTTATTTTTCTTTAAGTGAGTTCTGATGTATGTAGAATCTCCTTTCTTTGCTCTATTAGTTTACAAGATGAATGATATATGTGTAAAAAAGGAGGCCCAGTTCATCTATTTTTCTCTTATTCACAAGGCGATACTACTTGCTCAGAAACCATTTAAGAAAACACACCAAAGAAAGCATTGTTTATCACTGGTTATTCTTCTCTCTCTGTAGGAAAGCAGATTAAATAAATTTGTCTGTATTGTAAACTATTTCTTATCCATTCAATCTGAAATAATGAAATTAAGTTTCAAAGTTTGTTAAAATTGAATACGCACAGATGATCTGTTACACAATTACGGGATTGCACTAGAATGTTATCTGTGTCTAATCTAAAGATTTTAGTGTTTATAGTTTAAAAATATTAAATAGGTATGCTGGAACAGGAAACATGCATTTCCTGTATTTTAGTTACTGCTATTGTCTCACAATCTTAGTACAGACATGATTGTTTATGCTAGGCATTGCATATATACGTAGTAGCAGGTAGTCCCTGACCTGCAATTTTTTTAATGGAAATAAATAAAGCAAGCAGTAGGAGAAAGGAAGCCTTAAATTTCTTGCTTTAAAGGCAATTGGATGAGATACAGATAACAAGGGAGAAAACTGGTTTGAGGTAAGAGACTGCTAGCAATATTTTTTTTTTTTTTTTTGGTCAGATATCCTTATTTTAAAAGCACTGCCCTCCACTGCTTTTATTTTGTCAGCACAGATCTGTATTGGTGCTAAAGTTGACATGAGCACCAATGACTTAAAATCACAAGAACAGAGCGATTGGACATTGCCTTTTTCATCAGGGTGTTTCTGGACTTCAGGAATCATCCTGAACTTACGATGAAGATCTTAAGGATGCTATTTTGTCCCAGCATTTTATACAGAAGATGAGATTTTACCTGTCAAGCTGGGAAGGCATGAGGCGAGAGCAGGAGAAAAGGTTCTTACCCAACTCTGGGTTGAATGACATGAATCAATGAATGACTCAGAGGCCATGCCTTTCTACTTCTCTCCACTCTCAGCTCATGACAGAATGGATGTGTCCCTCCTATTGTGATCCAATGCAGAATTCTCCTTTTTCCTGTTATTCTCAGTTTTCTCCCCGTTGATTAGTTTTATGAGTAGGATTGCAGTTGTACAATAACTGTTGTCACAGTTTTCTTTCTATTTAAAAAAAAAAAAAAAACATGCAATTTATTTGCAACATGAAAAAAATTTGTTTCTTTTTCTTACAGGACACAGCAGGTCAGGAGAGATATAGAACAATTACCACGGCTTACTACCGGGGTGCAATGGGCTTCATTTTAATGTATGACATCACAAATGAAGAATCTTTCAATGCTGTGCAGGATTGGTAAGTAAAACTTGGAATTCATATTAAATAGCACAGAGAATATTTGTTATCACTCACCTGTTGTGACAGTGTAAATTATTTTGGAAAACTTATTTCCAAATACAGTACCCAAGCATTCCTATACCTAAATATACAGTGGAGTTGTTTTGGTTTTTTTAAAGACCATGAGTACCTTAAAATGTGTTGCATACCATTCATTGTCAACCATTGTGTTTTCTGTGGTTTTGGTTAATGTGCATTATTGCTACTACTAAAACCAGCAACATGCCAGTGTGGAGAGTAACTGCTAAGATACCAGAAAGTGTTTCCGTATTTCTGGGAAAAAAATTAGATACTGTGTGTGGGCTTTGCCTTTTAATTTAATTTTTCATCATGTTGCTTTTGACCACAGCTGGTTATGCACTATGCTGTCAGTCTTGTGACTCAAGTGTAAAAATGATAAGCAAACTTCATCAGAATAGCAGAACAGAAAATGGCAGGTACTTATATTACCTTGTATTATGTGAATGTCAAGATGTCTCCATAAAAGTGTATTATTTTAATCAGACATGGGTCAGTCAGGATCCAAACAACCTAAGGCATTTTTAAGTAAAGCTGACCCAAAAGGAAAGCTAGAGTTAAATTCAGCAATCTCTTCCTTTACAAGTTATTTTAAAATCTGAGAGCCTCCTAGCAGTGCCCTGAGTGAATAGCATTTGCCATGCGTGCTCTGTGTGCTCTCTTGCATGCTGTTCCCACAGGAGAACTTGTGTTTGACAGAGGATTTTGTCAGAGTTTGTGTGATTTGATCAGTATGTTTCTTTGGCGTTTTTAAAGTTTATTTTAAGATATGCACTGCTGTGCACTTCTTTTAGGACAGGCAAGGTCAGAAACATGTTTCACACTTAAAGCAACAGGCAATGATGCTGTGATGCCTGTTTCTCACAGGAATTGTTGCCCAGCCTCAGCCTCTCCAAGAATAAAACTCTGTTTCACAGTCTTCTACTTATTATTGTGGTAGGAAGTGTCACTGAACCCATGGAGCACCTTCCCTCTCTACACCTGGAGTTTTTCTTGGTCTATACTTGCTAAGCCTGGTCATTCACCACTCTGAAAATAAGCACTGAGAACCTTAGCTTGATTCTGCTTTACATGAAATGAGATGCTGGGTTGCCGTATCTTTCGTGTGTAAGCGCTAGGGTTGTAGTCATTCAGACTCCCCCACGGGAAAGTGGCAACTCCAGGGTGTGTCCCATCTTCTTCTCTCTGTCAGTTATCCATATGACTCTACACCAAATTGCTCTTACAAGCATCTCTTTCAATTTCCTAGAGAGTTGATAAGCTTTCATGACTAGTATAGACCAGACAACTAGCTTTTGGACAATTGCATATATCTGAGAGATGTCTCTGCTGGATCCTTAAAGAGAAAGACATGTTTGCTCACTGTGACTTGTTACACCAAAGGCATGTTCTGCCCATTTTGTACAAGCTGGAGGCATCATGCTGAGTGCTTGCTGTTACACATTTGTGAATTCAACCGCATGAGACAGAATCTCCTACCTAACAGGAGGTGGCTGAATTTGCTATTCATAGATCAGCAATCTATGAAAGCATCCGTGAAAGTTTGGCAAAAACAGGGAATCAAGGAGTACACCCAACCTCCCAGCCTGAACCTGCTGCTGTGGCTGCCAGCACCATTGCTTCCTGGGCCTGCCAGCTGAAGAACTTTTTTGCTTTGCCTCTGCTGTTATTTGTCCACAGGCTGATTCTGTTCAAGCACTGGGTTAACTGGGTGATAATGGCTGTCTAGGACCAGCTGTAATCTGCAAATCTCATTGCCCCAACTTCGGGCCAACTAGATAGCATACCATGTATTATTTAGCTTCCTCCTATACAAAGTTTTCTTTATAGCAGATACAAATACAAGTACTTACTATTAATTTTCCCACTTGTTTGTTTTCCAGCCTCCTAGACCTGGTATGGTTGGCACTTTTTGTCTCCTGGTGAAAAGTAACTAGGCTTCATACTAATTAATAAAAAAAATAAGTCCCTGTAAAATGAAACAGGAAAATATTTAAAAGCTATGGAGTTTTTAAATAGGTTTGTGAAATATTATTTTTCCATCATTTTTATCTAGAAGCTGTACAAACAGTTGGCAGCTACTATAGAAATTTCGTGGACAGGAGGGATTGCATTATTATGTGCCGAGAGCTACTGAGCAGTCATCTGCATGATTTGCTTCTTATTTTTAATTTCAGGACCCCAGTTGCTGCTCTGCAGTTCTTCCCCTCTTTTATATCTCCCATCTCACAGCTGATAATTTTGATTAGCCCATGCTCCAATTTTGATAGTAATTACAAAAATACAGCTTGCTTCTGAATGTGAGAGAAGTTAAAGAAAACTCGCAAATACCAATGCTGCACAAAAGCAAGCATGGCTATGGGCACATGTCTGTGCATTTCCAAAAGATATGGGGGGAGGGAGCGGGAGCTTTTAAGTCTCTCTGGGGCTTAAAATGCTTTTCTCTGTGATAAAAGTGCCTCTGAAGGCAGTGGTGCCATTTCATGTACATGCACAGCAGGACAAATCCAGGCTCAAATCACAGCAGCTTCAAGGCTTGATCTAGAAACTGCACTGCAGTCAGAACAATGAATCTACAGGTGCCTTTTAGATTTGGATAAAGGAGTTTGGTTTAATATGTGTGTTGGGATGATTTTTTAAAAGCAGTTACTTCAAAGCGTCAGTACTCTTATTGAAAGGCATTTTTTTCAGTATGAAGTCTAGCTGACATTTCTCTTTTATAACAACAGATTAATAGTCATATTTCTAGATGCCATGCCTAGGTCAGCATGAATCTATTCAGCTGTGAGAAGCTCTATATCTAATTTGACTCATAACATTTTACATTAAAAAAAAATCAGTATCTGTAGTTTTATCTAAACCTATAAGCAACAACATGTGCAACAGTATGGTAGCCAAGCATTTGTCCATCACTCCTGTTTTGTCTAAAATCTTAACTAAATGACTTGAAGGTCCAATATATTTCAACCAAACTGTAGACACTTCAGGAAACATTCATATCTTACCTTCCCTAATTAAAATTTCAAAAAACTTAATAATTGCAAATGACAGTAGCAATAAAATATGTAACCTAAATAGACTTCTTTTTCAAGATTCAAAAATTTTTGGCATGAGAAATCTTGAGGTGGTACTTCTGATAGTTCTACTCTGTGTACACCCAGTGATTTATTGCCTTCAGTCTCATCCAGAGGATGATGCTAAGAATACACTGCCAGTGCTTATATCCTATAATTGTTCAGTCACTTCAGAACTACTGTCTTCTAGGGTATGTTCAACTAACCTGTGTTCTCTGAATAGCTATGTTCCCTGTATGGTTTCGCATGTACCAAAACAGATGCTGTTTAAATGAGCCTAGCTTGGCAGACATTTCAGACAGACCTACAAAACTGACAGTTCCTTAACACTCTTTCACCATTTGGATGGGTTTTGTATCATCTATAGGCTTTATCAACAGTTAATCTAAATGTTTAAAAACTTTGAAAAAATAATTGAAGAGTATTTCTTTTCAATTTCAGGTCAATCTCTGAATGTGTTTCCTGTAAAGAAAATGCCAGTGGCAATAGTCACAGCAGTGAACAGTATTCTCCTTTATAGATACAGATTTTCAAAAGTTCACAAGGACCAACAGTTTCTGTTTTTATTCTGGAAGAGTAGATGTGTGCTGAAAATCCATCTGCTAGCAGAAACAGCAAATCAAACATGCTTAGACTCAGCAGATCTCCTATGGAGTTCTGCCCAGATTTTGAAGCTCCCTTTTCCAGGAGGCTTTTTCCTTCAGAAATGCAGCTAATGTTGCAAGTGCAAGGTGTGTACCTTGCAGTAGTTTGGTACATGTTGGTCATGCCACCCTAAAAAGGTGCATATTTTGGGAACAGATTTATTTCCTATAAATAGGAACCACTTGTAGGGCATAGTGTTCTGCCTGGCTGAAGTCTAAATTAGAAACAGGGAATAACCAAAACATCCTATTTAGCTGAATTCTTTAGAAGGCATCCACATGTTTCAAGTAATTGACATAGTGGAATCTGATTTTCTTTTAAAATTCCTTCTTATTAAATCTGAAGGGGAAATAAGTGACTATTGAGAGTGGCTCCATGCTACTTCAATGCATATTTGTTTTAGTTCAGTTATAATGTCCCGGTGGTTGCATTCATTCCTCTTTTATACTACCATCTGTAGCATTTATGTTTGTTGGCCTTTTCCATCACTACATTTCACTAGGAGCCCTTTCCTTTTAGTGGTTCAGTCCACAGATGGTGTTGGCTTTATAGCAGTGGTACCTTGCAGTAGAAAGGAGAGGGTGAAGGTTTTGTGCTACCTTTACAAATGCTATCAACTCAGTATGTTGAGTTCTACAGAAGTGCCAGGAAAATAAATGCCTCTGGGTTGAAGTTAAACCTGTTTTTATAAATACAACCTTTCTAGACATATCATGACTGAACTGGATTCAAAGAGTTATTTGTACTCAAGATATTTCTAATGCAGTGTCTCCAGCTTCTAATGCAGTGTCTCTAGCTAGGTGAGAAACAGCAGGAATGTAAACCATGATCTAAAAGCCTGAAGTTTCATGTTCTAGGTTGAAACCCTAGACTTGAAACTTTGCTAAGCCTGAAAGCTAGACAAGGACACAGAGGACATTGTGTATAGTTGTTTACATTCACTTTAAATTGCTCCTCTGCACCTGAAAACATTGTCCCAACTTAAGTGTTTGTCCAGCAATATCTTTATCATTGCCTGGTGACAACTGAAGGCACTGCTATGGAGGGCTTCCTTGCGCAGGAATTCAGAATTTGAGAATTTCACATTGCTGAAGTCTCAGATTCAGGGATGCTTCCTCGGCAGACACACAAGGCTGAAGGAGCCTAAGAGGCTTTGAATTATTGAAGTTTTCAGACAATTTGTGTTTTGTAAGCCTGCCAAGGTCTACAGAATGGGTTCTTCCTGCATTTTGGCTGAGGCCTATGGAAACAGGGAGGACAGCATACTAGGCAAAAGTTCAATTGCCTCATTCTTCAAAAAATAAAGTATTGCTCAGAATTTTTTTTATGTTCCCATTGGAAAAGATTATGGTTACACATCTTCTTAAGAAATTCAGAGGGTCTTCCATGAAAGATGCTTCTCTTTCTTCTTTTTCTCTTGCTTTTTTATTTGGTGTCATTTAAACAGATCTCCCTCATCAGTCTGCTCAAGCTCATCACCTTTGAGAAGGAATCAGCTGGCAGAAGGTACAGAAACTGCCTATTTTTTGAAGGAGACAGAGGCTTAGGACATAGCAGGCAATTTGTGATTTTTTAAGAACTCTGTTGTGCTGTGTTTACTTCTACATTTCTGTAGGAACTGTTTGCAGAATTTGGTACTAACCAATATGCTTGGAACAGCATGAAAATTAAGTTAATTTCAAATTAAAGCCAACAGAATGAAATACTGATTGCACATCCTTCATCTGTGCCCATAGCACACAGAAGATGGTTATTGGGAATTGGATCTGGGCACAGACAATAGAAATGAAACAGTAGCCATCAGGGAAAACCAGAGCAGATCCTGAGCTGTGCAATATAAGTTCAGCCATTACCAGAAATGGGGCGGGGGGGGTGTCCTATAAGTTACATGGCTTGAATTAAATTCTTCAAGCTATCATTTGTGACTGTTTTAAAGCAGAATCTTAAAGAGTGACTATGCTACTATCAGTTCAACATAACATTCAGAATTAAGGCTTTAAAATTATGAGCATTCACTACAACATGGCATTTGACAGCTGGATTTACTGGATATGCCAGGACTAGTTGTCATTCTGGACAACATTGTGGAAATTTTTTTTCCATTTCTTCACACTATTAGCTTTTTCTCTCCTTTTAGCACTGCAGCTGAACTATAAGCTGGCTATAGCTACAGTGCACTATAAATTGTTTTTCCTGTTTTCTATTGTCTCTCATTTGTAATAAGAGACATTATGGCATTTTTTGAATCATCATTAAGAGAAAAAATAAAATTGGATAATACATTAGCATGTTAATTGGCAAATGTAAGAAGTCCTCAAAGCAAATTAAGCCCATTAAGTTAATGTCAGCACAGCTACATGCACTTCTAAAGGGCATATGTTCTAAAGGATACCTTTTCTTTGCTTCCACCTCTAAAATTTCAGTCTACTATTCATGCTCAGTACAACTGATCTACAGACAGACTATTTTTCTTTTACCTCTCAATATTGAACTTAATTCTATCATTTAAGAAAAATCTGTTATTTGCTGTTTATCAGGGAACAAATCTGGAAAGTGTTTCTAGGCAAATTTAACCTCCATCCCTCTTTGCCAAAACATATGACCTGACATGCAGCTCAATTTGTGTGGTTCTGCTGCGCAGAGCACAGACACAAGCCATGTATGCCATTCCCCATGTGCAACCTCAGGAGCTCTGTCCCATGGGACTCTGTCCGGACACGAGCTGCATCCTGTCCACTGGTGATCCACGCACAAACTGAGAGTCTGCCATGCAGCTGACAGCAACCTCCAAACAGCAATGCAGCTTGGAGGTGGCTGGAAAAATATTCTGAGGGAGCGTGCCAATATTAAATGTATTAACTTGGGCTTGATATGGACAGAGTTAAGCAGTTCCCTGTTTTTTTGACGTAGTTATAGTTTTCTGCCAAGCAGGTGCAAGAAGTTCTACATTGGTGGATAGTTTCATGGCATTCTCCTATTTAAAATGAAAGACTGAAACTAATATTGCACAAATTATATTCTGTGAAAAGAAGAGGGTGAAATTTAAAGATTAATATTTCAAAGTAATCACAGTTTTGTGTATTTTTTCATTTGTGTCTAAGTCTTTCTCCTGCACGATGGATGAACATAAGGGGAAAGGGGACTGGTATTCTTTACAGACTTAAACAAAAACATATTTTACAATTTGAAATACTGTTAGTTGTTGCAATGACATGAAATTTACAGTGTTCTCTTTTAATGTTCACTATTGGAAATGGAATTTTGTTATGCACAAAATGACACTAAAATTATTTTCACTTTTTATTCCTGTAAGAAGAAATAAGGCCAGTGGCAAATTAGATCTTTTTTCTAAAAGAAAATTTTTCTCACTGAAAATAGTATCAAGACATTTATCAAAAAGTTGTTCTTGGTGGAAGAAATGTGGTTTAAAATATTTAAACAAAACTCTGTATTCTGGGTTAGTTTTGTTAGCCCTTTTTCATGCATTGTTTGGTACAGCATTCCTGATGTAGCAAATTACATACGGCAAACTTAGCTCTCTGACATCTTATCTTTTCCCTTAAAAGTCTGCCATCAAATTTTGTCTCACTGTCCTGGTTTCAGCTGGGATAGAGTTAATTTTCCTCACAGAAGCTAGTGTGAGGCTATATTTTGGATCTGGGATGAGAAAATGTTGATAACATGCTGATGTTTTGAGTTGTTGCTGAGCAGCCAAGGACAGTCCGGCTTCTCGTGCTGAGCTGCCAGCGAGCAGGCTGGGGGTGCCCGGGAAGCTGGGAGGGGACACAGCCAGGACAGCTGGCCCAGGCTGGGCAAAGGGATATTCTATACCATATAACGTCATGCTCAATATATAAAGCTGGGACGAAGAAGAAGGAAGGGGTGGAGGGATGTTCGGAGTGATGGCATTTGTCTTCCCAAGAAACCATTATGTGTGATGGAGCCCTGCTTCCCTGGAGATGGCTGAACACCGGCCTGCCCATGGGGAGTGGTGAATTAATGCCTTGTTTTGCTTTGCTTGTGTGTGTGGCTTTTGCTTTACCTGTTAAACTGTCTTTATCTCAAACCATGAGTTTTTTCACTATTATTCTTCTGATTCTTTCCTCTGTCCCACTGTGGGGGAGTGAGCGAGCGGCTGCGTGGGGCTTAGTTGCCGGCTGGGCACTCACAAACCCTAAACCAGTGCTAGCTCAAACCACCTACTTGCTTTCCAGTTTTACAGACCCACTCCAAAGTCTTCCACAATGTTTCTCCCAGCATACACAGAAAAAGAGTATCCTTGCATTTCAAACTCAAGGGCCAAGCATATCATTAGAGATTTGAGAAGCAGCATATACTGCAACAGAATCTTCCTAAAAAAAAAAAAGGCATCTATGATGATAGGAAGATGTTGCGAATCGATTGTTTTATAGTTTTAATTACAGGTTTCTATAATTTTCAGCAGATTCTGGGGTAACACTGTTTCTAATACTTAAGCTCATTTGCTCCACCCAAACTTGGATATCGCTCTTCAGTGCTTAGTTCATGTAGTATGGACTTTAAACAGAAATTATTCCTGCAAAGTCATTGCAATTCTGCCTGTGACAAAACCCAGCACACATAGCCTCAGCAATTTAGGGATGTTCATTGTAAGGGGTCAGACAGTGACAGCCCAGTGATCACATGTGACAAGGATTTCATCTATACATTAGTGCTTCAGCAGGAGATTGTGAACTGTGGTTTCTGTGGAGCTGGAGAGAGGGAATTAGAAGATACTGGGTCTATGCATAACTCCTGGAAACACCAAGCAAAGTGTGGAGACACAGATGCTGCTTCATATCAGGTCAGCTGTAACTTTACCAGGGACAATAGGAATCTCACTTCTTCCTTCCCTCTTTCTTGCTACCACCAGGACTTTTAAAAATGCAGCTGAAATTTGATAGACACATGAAATCACAAGAAGAGTTGTAGCTGTCCAATGCTCACAGCAGGGGAGACTTTCATAAGCTCTCCGCTCCCCTCTGCTTGTAGCAAACATGCTCTGCCATGAGTTCACATCATAAGAGGAACGTATTCCAAAGGGAAAAATAAATCAATGGATTTTATCTTGAATTACCTCCTGTCACTTGCACTATAAATCTCTATTTACAGTGCTTTGTTCACAGCAAGTAAAAAGAAAGTGTTATATCAATTAAAAAACAAATGATAGGGAATGGCTCCCTTGGAAAATCATACTACTTACAAAACTAATGTCCGGCCCAGTTTGGCAGAGGCAAATATGCATGACATCCCTGGTTTTTCCATATCTACATTTTAAACTGTGCCTTTCAGATGTACACTAAACAACAAGACTAGCATCTGTCATGTGAGGTGGTTGTTTTTCCTGTTGTTCCTGGAGGGCAAAACTCTCTGGAAAATCCATATTAATTGAACACATGAAATTCGTACTTAGCTATATGTATACATTAGCAGAGGCAAACTGTACTAAAGGAAGGAAAAATAAAGGAAAAAACCCACAAATAAATTCTGTTTCAAAACAATTCTGAAGGAAGAACAGGACTCTAGCAGTTTCTGCTGCTAGTCAGTGAGAGGAACCTGCATATTACAGCTCCCTTGCTACCAACAAGGAGATAATAGAACTGAATGTTACAGCCTCTGGGAGAAAAGGAGAGAACAAAATATGAACCAGCCAGAAAGTATGGGGATACAAACCTTCCTTTGATGTAATATTTAATATCAGTCTTTTCAGGTTTGTGCTGTGACAAGAATCAGCAAACACGTCATTAAGACCCAGTGACAAGTCACTCACAAGAAACCTGCATCTGCTATTTTAAAAAAAAAAAAAAAGACATAGATTCAAATTGGATGTGTGTAAGCTGTGGAAAAATTGAGAGAAATAATATCACTTCTGTATTATATTTTCAGATGCACAAACAGAAATTAGTCTTTTTAGCCTCTCTCTGTATTTAGTACAGCCATTATTATCTACGTTTTTTCTGAGCTTTTAAACAACGAATGTTCAACCTTTACATAGAAGTTAAAGTTATATTTCTGAGCAGATTTAAAGACATTTGCGTCATAGATCAAGGAAAATCAGTATTGGTAGGTCATCTTAAACACAAACACTAATTCATTTTGTATAATCTCACAGACTTTGTTGTCTATGTGTGTATTTATGTGAGCAGATTACAGAAAACACAGAAGTAACCAAGAATGATCAGGAAACCTTGCCTTTAGCTGAAAATTCATACAATATCTGTTAAGAGAGATTTATATTCTGAAAGTCATGGGTGTTTAAAATTACTTTTCAGTCTCCATGGAGACGCTTCACTGGGTTAGTTACTGCAGTCAAAGCTTACATATGAAAACAAAGACATGGGTACAATGGCTAGAGGGGAAGTCTGGGTTTATCTGAGGTTGTTAAAGGGCTTTCATACTGTCTACCACAGTAAAACAGTCTTCCAGATCCAGTGTGTTACTAAGAAAACAAAACCTAATCTTTTCCTCACATTTAAGGTGAGGTTTTAAAATTTAAATTGTTATTTAGGTGTCTTGATATTTACCATCCCAAAGGAAAGAACTTCCAGGGCTCATATTTTCAAGAAACTTGGAATATATTACAAGCTCTTTTATAATGCTATCTAAACTGCAAGTTGAAGATTAATTTGTTTTAATTCCAGTTCTATAGTTAAATATTTCTTTCTTTCCCAATAAAGTCACACAGTCATAGTTTACAAGAGCTGTCCTGCCATCTTAATGTGAAATGTCCCAGGAGGCAGAAGGGAACTGTGCAAGAGGGTGACAAAACTGTGACTCTCTCAAAGAGACCAAAAGGTATCTCTGCTGTCCCACACCACAATCAGGGAGTGTACACAGAGAGTGATCTGAGGACCTGTCTCCTTTTTGGAAAGGATGGCAAAATCCCAAAATCGACAGAAATGAGTTTTTTAAAGAAGGGACCTGAAAAAAAGAAATAGATCCTCCAAGTCAGTCAAGGAGGAGCAAAGGTGTTTGTCAAGTGTGGTAGTTATGTTGGAAAGCAGATGTATTTCTAGTAGAGAAGGACTGGAAGGTGATCAGATATCCAAGTCAGCTGATGCAGTAGGGATGAGCAGCAGCTCCTGCTGAGAATCACAGTCCTTGCAGCCGGAGTGGGGTCACAGGGCTGCAGGACATATTGCAGGGACCTCCGGGAACCAGAAAATGCCAATAACCAGAGGGAGCTAAGTGAGGGCTTGGGAATGAGGCAGCACGGGTCATCCCCCACAGCTTGAACATACAGTAGACTGTGACTGGGATGGAGCAGGAGGGCTCACCCATCAAAATCACTGGGGAACTGCTGCTGGAAGCTTGTCTTTATTTGGTATTCCTGTTATTGATCTTTGTTTAATTCATATATCCCCTCATGCCGATGTCTCTCCCTAGTTTCCACTGCAGCTCTTTAAAAATCTTTTCTCACTTCTCTGTGGCTCTCTTCCTCACCCGTTAACCTATTGACAGCTTCATTTTTGTTGGTGTTCTTAGGTTTTCTCCTGAGTCCAGAACACCAGCATCTTCTTGAGACTCCTCTTCCAAAAATGGAGTTTATTCCTAATTCACTTAACTGGTGAAAGGATTTATGGGAAGGGATAAAGGAGGAAAGGAAAAGGCTTTTGCTAGGAAGAAGAAGAATGCTGTAAACTGAGAGCACTTCCTAAAGTAGAATGAGGTTTGTAAAATATATTTGAACAAGTCTTGGAATGATGGTTCTGTTTTCACTTAGGGTCTGCCAGAGCCCACTCATGGACACATAAATATTGCTGGAAAGCCTCTGAAGCAGCTCTCTTGCATTTCAGTCTGATTTTATATAATAAACTGCTGAAGTTGACTTTTCTGACAGCAAAGGTTGTCTTGAGAGCAGTGCAGCAAGAGACCAAACAAGGGGGTTTCAGTATTGATCTGGTATATCCATAGCACAAAAACAAAGCTGATAATGACAGTCCTTTCTCCACAAAATCGTTTCCTGAGCATTAAAAGGCTAGAATGCACTTTCAAAGCACGCTCAGCTTAAAGCAGCAGCGAACTGTGCTATCCAAGAAGAAGTGCTGGGATGGCTTGGAGTAGCATAGTCATCCCCACTTGTATGGGCAGCACCCTGCTGTAAGAACACAGCTCTGAGCATGGCTGGTAACCCACACTGCTATCTGAAGGAAGAATTTCAGGTACTACGGCTCATCCCATGAACTACAGAAAGATGATGAAAGTAAAGGCTTATGTTAAATTACTGGGTAGGTCAAGGCGCTTCATATTTCGATGAGGTGTGGAAAGTGGGGACATCTGGACACTGCATCTCATGCTCCTCTGTCCTACGGTCACGTACAGAGGAAGTGACTAAGTTTGTCTTTATGTCTT
This sequence comes from Phaethon aethereus, assembly GCF_964289735.1. Lineage (NCBI taxonomy): Eukaryota > Metazoa > Chordata > Aves > Phaethontiformes > Phaethontidae > Phaethon > Phaethon aethereus. The sequence goes on from NC_138577.1 coordinate 22,773,584, forward strand.
CCAGGCTAAAGCTGCTTCACATGCAGCCAGCTTATTCCTCAGCCATGGACAGACCTTGCTAGCTTCTGTCTGTGCCTAGCCAGTCATGCGGATGTGACATCCACATGTATGTGCATGTATGTGCATGTTGGATTAACATGTTATTGTAGAATCCCACAGATTGTGTGGGTCCCTGTCACAGATTTACTACTTGCAGAGGGTTTTTGCCTTTGTAAAGACAAAGGTCTTTGGATGTGCAGCAGTCTTACCAAAATACAGTATATTGAAAACCGTTTCTAGATTTCATTTTCTTTAATAAAGATATTGGAGGAAATTAATAAAAATTAAGATTTACAAGCTGAAAAACATGTCAAGGCAAATTATAATGTAGGCTCATTCTTATTTAGTAGAATACCTGAGTCATTACCTGCCTTATTTCATGATGAATGTACATGTCCAATTTGTTTCTATATTTCCTATGCTCATTCACCCTGTTAATAATGCTTTCTTATAGTGGAGTCAACACTGATCTCCCCTAGATTTGGATTACTTGGACTAAAGTTCCTGATTTCAATTTTGAATAAAAGGATCTTTTCCTAGTAGTAAAAGTTACAAGGAGGTAAATGGCATCATAAAGTAACTATTTTGATATTCAAATATATGCAATTTTTTTTATTAGGGATCACTGATATGACTATTAATTAAAAACTCCAGGAAATGCAGCACTCTTTTCGTATGTGGTAAGATTTGAACAGGAAAACAAACTCAATACATTCTGTATGAGAATCCTAGGGAGAAAAATGCTCATCAACACAAGTGTTTGGATTCAGTTTTAAACATTGTTAAGTCAATCAGTCAATACAGATTTCATTACCTTCACTTTTTACTGTATTGCTTTTTGGAGTTTTTTCTTTGTGCTGAAAGAACTGTCACATTTTCCTAGGTATACTTAATTGAAATCTATTGATTCATTACGTTGGTTTTTCTCCTTTTTGATTTTTTTCCATTTTTACAGCCATGGCCAATTTCATACACATAAGAACCTGCTGCAGGGAGAGCTGAAGTCCTCCATCCTGTTAAAAATTAGGTTTTAAATGTCTTTTTCTTTCTCATTTTCATCTATAGCTAAGGCCATCAAGGATGAAATCAGCCAATGCTTCCTAATTAAGTCCCTGAAAAATATGAATACTTGGAGTATTGCTTATTTAATTCAGCAGTTAATCAGCACTTTTAGCATTTCTTTTTATTACTATTTTGTGGGGATTATTTTTTTTAATTGAATTCTGCATTCATAAAAAAATTAAGAAAACTAAGGAAGTGGAAAGAGAGAAATTCTGTAAAGAATGTATACATACCTTACCATGGAGTACATGGTTGCCTTCTGAGCCTTGGCAATGAAGTCTGCTGGGAACGTCTTTCAGTTTTGCTTAGGGTTTAGATGGGGGAAAGGAGCAAAAGGCATGAAGAAAATGAGATGGAATGTTTTCCGTTAAATCAGGTAACTAATTATTTTGTTGTGTTTTTCTGCTTGTTCTCTGCACACATAAAGGTGTAAATTAGGATATTTGGGGGACATAGATTATTTCTTTGGTCTTTGGCTTTTGGGGAGATGGCTATATAACAAAGAAGAAAAAAGCATGAGTGCAAAATAAAAGGCCCAAATTAAATGGCTATAAGAAAGGTGGGGTTAAGAGTGTGAATAGTGAGAACCATGCTTAAGAAGGATAGGAAAAAATGGTAAGAATCATTTCACTTTTTTGAAGAAAGAGAATTGAGAAACAAAGTGGTTCTGATGGGCTTTCATCAGGTCAGCAGGATTGGCTGCATTCATTCCATCCATTTTCCATTTTGGGAAACTCTCCACATCTTCACTGGCAGCTCACAAGTGGCGCACATTTTGTGCTAGCTCACTGTGACACAAAAGAGCAGTGTTTCTCAGCCTCCAGGCAAGGGGCAATTTAAAACCAGAGCAAGTTGTTGTATTTAGAAGCTGCAGGAATCTGTCTGCTCAACCAGGGCATGTGCTGGGGCTGGCCAAGCATCCTGGAGTACTGGCGTCCTTGACGTCATCAGCAGAGCTTCAGACCACTGTGTGATGGGGTTCAAGAATAAAAACTTGTCAAGTTTTGAACAAATTCCAGACAAATTCTAAGACAAAATGTCATATTCACATTAAAATATGTCAAAATATATGCCTTCTGACATATATAAAACCATGGAGATGAAAAATGAAAATAAAATACACTGTAGTTGAGCTTGTTTCTTCCTCCAGATATTTATTGCTTTGCTCTATGTATTAATTCACTGCAGCAGCTAATTCATAATATCCATTTATTTAAACACAATACTATTTAATCATGTATCTGTAACTTGGTGAGCAGGTGGCAAATATAGTACAAACTAGAAACATAACAAACATCAGAGCATCTGTTGAGCAAAGCACATTCAACTTATTTAATGTCTTACACATGTTAAAGACAGAGACACTGGGTTTTAAAGTACCTAAAAAAACTTCATCCAACACGTTGCTTCTTACGGTCATTAAGAGGACATTGGCACTGTATTTCTTGAGCAAGTTAAGACTTAAAGTAGGTAATTTATAGATCAGCATTATATTGTGTAATTATTTTGGCTATACCTCACACAAATTATACATCCAGAGTGCTTTATTGTCATTTTCAAATATGTATGACTGTTAAAGCAGTACTTGGAAGATCTACCAGTAGAATATAATTTTTCAATATTCATAATTGAAGAAATAGTTGGGTTTCAAGCTCTTCAGCTTAAGCCACTGTGCTGTTGAGCAGCACATTTTCCCCGCATACGTTTCAACCTGATTTTTGATGTTGCTGATCTGTACTGAGCTATGACCAAAAAAAGAAAAAAAATCCAGGGAAGAATTGGGTCACAAACATGAAAGTATTGACTTACAAAAGATTTCTGCTTTAAGTAAAATATGATCTGTGATGGTACACCATTGACAGATGTCCTAGGAAGGAAGGTGTTAATCTTCAACTAGACTGAGTTAATTAGAGTAATGGAAGGACATGAGAATGAGGTCTGTAAAATATACTACTTATACTTGTATGTCAATACATAACAGGAAGAGCAAACAATTAGACTTTGGGGGCATTATGAACTGCAAAGAGTTTATAACCTAATTGTTAATACTTTGTCCGTATGAATGATTTTTATGATGGATTTTTAAACTCTGTTGTACAAGTTACAGTAATTATCTAAAAGTGAACACAGTATATACTGAAGAAGGACTACAAATAAATGCTCTGATAATAATTTTCAGCTATGCTCTGCCAGATATGTGCCCAGCATTTTAAAGCCAAGTTGGTCCCTGTATACAGGTAGGGAGCATAACCTATCTGACCTGCAGCTGGTTACATCATTGGGCTGGGCAAGTCCTGTTTCGGTGGCCAATATAACATAAAATATTTCAGTCAGTCCAAGAATCTTCTCTTTTATCTCTGAAAGAATGTTATTACCAAATTAAGAACTGGGGGGAAAAATATCATAGTGAAGAAAATACTTTGTTCTCTCAAAACTGGTAAGACTTTATGATGAAAGGAACTGTGTGGCTTGCAAAGGACACCATTTTGTTTTGTTTCCATGAGTTGAGGCTCTGAGGTACCTTTACAGGTTTTTTTGTGTTTTAAATGTTTTCAGCCCTTTACCAAGACCATGAGGGCGAACAATATCTCATGCTGAGTTTTATGAGAAATTTTAAGATAAGTGAAATCTTGGCATTTTGAATGCTGCAAACATATAACCTTTAATATATTTCCTTGCAAGAAACATACCTTACCACAAACAAATCCATCTGTTCTCCCTGGAAATTACTAAAATGTGGATGGCTTCAGAAAATACAATATATACAATGACCTTAAGAATGGCTCTAAAATGCACATCAGCACTTAGGTATGATGATACGAACTGTACATTAGGAATGCAGCCCAATTCTATTTTCACTGTATTGCTTTATGCAGTTCCCAATTATTTTCTTCCTTCATCATGTTCAGTTGAATTTCAGTTGGTGAGGTTTTGGCTTTCCTTTATTTCTGCTCATTCCCCAGCTTGGGCTTTTGATGATGCCAAAGAACAGAGAGTAAATTTACCCAAAATAGTTCAGACCAGATGATAATTTGTATATGCACCAGGCAGGCAACCTGACTGGGATTTGATGTCACGCTCTATGTGATGCTGTGTTGCATTGTGTCACTTAGACATCCAGACTGCCTAGGAGGGTCCCTAAATTAGTAACACATGGTGCTGTACACATGCTCTCCATCTGTATTTGTGTGTGTATGATCACTACATTAATGATCCTTTCTGTTTTCACTTTCCTGTACCCTGAAGCTTAATAGTATATGATGAGAAAGGTAGATTGATTTAGTCACAGTTACTCTTCTATTGTTAATGCACTGCATTAAAGGTCTTATCAGAACTGAACGCCGGTTGTAATAGGCTTCGTGCAAAAATGCCATGTAAAATGTCAGTTCCTACAAAAATAAAGCAAACCTTTGGAACTGAGGTCATGGAAGACAAAATAATACTAAGTATCTTCTGGAACTTTATCTCAGGTTTTTATATTCTGTAACAGGATGGCGAGTAGCTTGTTTCCGTAAACAATTGTTTACTTGTATTCATTAAGTAGTTATTGTAAAGAAGATAGTATATTGGCCAAAATGTTTTTAAGTGTTTACAAGTACTTCAGATACATTGGAAACAAATTCTTGCCGAGGAGATTACCACATCCTTCTACCTTTTACATTTCTGTTCTCAACTATCTCACTTCAAAGTCTTAGAAGTGTTGAGGAAACAAAGTAACGCATTGAAGCAGACACAAATACTCAATGCTGATAGGAAGACCTTTTTGTATAAACTTTGCAAAAAGTTCCACCTTAAATCCGTACACAGTATCTGGAAATAGGTCAACACTGAGCATCTTGTTGTTTGATGACAGAATTCAAACCTGTTTCCAAGGTAACCAATCCCATCCTCTATAAATCTCTGCCGTGCTTCCACCTGTTTTGTGAAGCTGAATGCTTTTTTCATTTCCTGAGATATAGTTTGAACTTTAACACACACATGTATACACACACCACATGCTGCTTCCTTTCCACTGTGACAAAGGAAACAACAAAAGTTAATAGGAGGTGGTTAATATTTAAACTGTTAAGGCAGGTGTCTCAGTAGTACATTTTTGGGGTATTGTAAGTAGTGCCAAGCAACACTTGAACAAATAGCTCTTACAGGAAAGGCAGATTAATTTTGGATTAATTCCTGGGTACCTGGACATCAGGTCACTCTAGTCTCCTTTGTTCTCTGCTCTCTACCCAGGCTAGGAAGGATCCTGCACTTTGTAGCGAGTAATGAGGATGTGACAATAGAGGCAAATGATATTCAATAATACCATTTAATGCAAAAATTGCCATCTTAGCTGTTGCATTAGGTAGTTGTTCCACACATCTGATAATAGCATGTAAAGGCAGAACACTTGCATTAGAGAGTTTTCTTTGCACATTCCACACACTTCTACACATATTAAAATATTTTCTGTAAAAAGTCTGAAAGATCATTCTTTTTCTTCTTAAAATTGTATTTTCTGTTGAGAGGGTTAGAACACAAAATGTATGGCAGGAGAACACAGAAGAGTACAGAGCGGAGGGAGGCAATGAAAAAAGGCCTTGCAAAAATATCTTTTATCTGGAAAAAAGCATGGACATGATACCCAATTAAGGACATTCTGAATGTTGTCAGTATTTTACAGGAAGCATGTCCAATTATGATTTATTTTGTGCTTGGTTTATTAAAATATTGACCATACAGGCAATTTAGAATTTCCTAAACTAATCTGTTAATCATATAATTCACTAGTATTAATCAAAGAATGTCTAACTGCCTTAAGTCATTTATAATGTACTCCCCTGCAGTCTGATACACACTTTCAGTTTAGCTTTTGAAAATTTAATTTGTTATCTGAAAAGTAACTCAGATAAATCAGCTTGCTAAAAGATATTACCTATGACAGTGTCTCAAATTCTTTCTTTTAAACAGGTGATTCACCAAATAAAATTCTGCAAAGGCCTCTTCAACTATATATGAATGAATACAGTTTTGTTCAGATATCCATGCCTGACATTTAATTTGTAACACCAAGGATCACCTTAAGCTCCAGTTTGAGAGGGTGTTGTAATTAGTTTTCTATTGACAGAATTAGAAGAAGAAAGCCACTGGCATAAGTAAGCTTCAACGCTTGCAATTGCTTTAGGTAACTCTAGTGAAGGTGGCTTTCAGAAGCATCTCCATCTGTAATGGCAGTTCTGCAGGGTGCACAGTTCAGGGAGCAGCAATGAAATGGATTCATGTTTCTTTTATGAAAGTCATGAGTGTTTCTCTAACTCCCTCTTCTGGAAAATACCATAACAATCAGGAATAGGTCATTTCTGCCTACATTATCAGGTCAGCAAAATGCACCCTTTGTACATTGGCATATTTATTTTACAGTATTCCTTAATTAATTAAAGTTGTTGATATAGCACTGTCCTGATTTGGTCTTGTTTAATAGCCTTTAACATTTTGGTCACAAAAGAAGACCTATTATTTGTGTTATTTTTAAAACTGCTTATTATCTTGATCGTACAGAAGTTGCAGAACATGTACTTCATGTTCAGTAAATTCCTATTTCAGGACACTTTTGGAGCTTGTCAGTAAATTTTTGTCTTGGTAATTGCTCAGGACACTGATGGATTTTTTTTTTTACCTTTGATATCTCTTCATATTTCTAGTCTGAAGATAATTTTATCTCTTTTTTCATATCTAACATCTTCAACCACTTAAAAGTCTGTATGTGTTGCATATTAATCAATGCTCATTTCTCTTTGACTTTTCAGATCTGTGTAAATATAGACGATTAAGCAATATGCTCAGTTAGTTATAATAGAATCAACCTCTTCCAACTTTAAATTAGGTATTAGTCTAAGCCAATCACCAAGGCTCTACTTATAATCAGAGAACTAAGAACCTGGGAGGTGAAATTCATCTACCAAACTTACAGTCATGATGGAATGTGGAATGAACTGCTCTCTGCCAGGTCCTGTGATTCTGCTTTGATTACGGAAGGAAACAAAGCAACTTAGAGTGGCTGCCTAGGGTTTTAGAGGCTGAAGTTCAAAGTGCTGAATCCTAGCCTTGCTGTATTTTCTTTTGGACTTATGATTCCTCACTCTTCCATCTAAAAATATTTTCATGTAAAAATATTGTGGACATTCAGGATCAAAATGTCAAGACACAGTATTTAACTAGTTAGCTAAACAAGTATTCATTTAGTAGCTGTTCATGGATAAAGACATTTTGAGGGCAGAGTGCTGTTTCACCCACTTTAACATATCATTCCATTCTTGGAGCATGGACCCTTAATTTATTTCAAATATTGGGAACTACAGGCTTGTCAGCCTGACCTCCATGCCGGGGAAGATGATGGAGTGGTTCATCTTGAAGACGATCAAAGGGCATGTGCAGGAAAACCAAGGGATCAGGCCCAGCCAGCATGGGCTCACGAAAGACAGGTCCTGCTTGACCAACCTAATCTCCTTCTATGACCAGATGACCTGCCTAGTGGATGAGGGAAAGGCTGTGGATGTTGTCTACCTGGACTTTAGTAAAGCCTTTGACAGCGTCTCCCACAGCATTCTCCTGGAGAAACTGGCGGCTCGTGGCTTAGACAGGTTTACTCTTTGCTGGGTGAGGAACTGGCTGGACGGCCGAGCCCAGAGAGTTGTGGTGAATGGCGCTAAATTCAGCTGGCAGCCGTTCCCCAGGGCTTGGTTCTGGGGCCGGTCTTGTTCAATATCTTTATTGATGATCTAGATGAGGCGATTGAGTGTTCCCTCAGTAAGTTTGCAGATGACACCAAGTTGGGTGGGACTGTTGATCTGCTGGAGGGCAGGAAGGCTCTGCAGAGGGATCTGGACAGGCTGGATCGATGGGCCGAGGTCAACTGTATGAGGTTTTATAAGGCCAAGTGCAGGGTCCTGCACTTCGGCCACAACAACCCCATGCAATGCTACAGGCTTGGGGAGGAGTGGCTGGAGAGCTGCTCGGCGGAAAAGGACCTGCGGGTGCTGGTTGACAGGCAGCTGAATATGAGCTGGCAGTGTGCCCAGGTGGCCAAGAAGGCCAACAGCATCCTGGCCTGTATCAGAACTAGTGTGGCCAGCAGGAGTAGGGAAGTGATTGTGCCCCTGTACTCAGCACTGGTGAGGCCGCACCTTGAATCCTGTGTTCAGTTTTGGGCCCCTCACTACAAGAAGGACATTGAGTTGCTGGAGCGTGTCCAGAGAAGGGCAACGAAGCTGGTGAGGGGTCTGGAGCACAAGTCTTATGAGCAGGGGCTGAGGGAACTGGGGTTGTTCAGCCTGGAGAAGAGGAGGCTGAAGTGAGACCTTATCGCTCTCTACAACTACCTGAAAGGGGGTTGTGGCAACGTGGGTGTTGGTCTCTTCTCCCAAGTAACTAGTGATAGGACAAGAGGAAATGGCCTCAAGTTGCACCAGGGGAGGTTTAGATTGGATATTAGGAAAAATTTCTTCACCGAGAGGGTGGTCAAGCATTGGAACAGGCTGCCCAGGGAGGTGGTGGAGTCACCATCTCTGGAAGTATTCAAAAAACATGTGGCTATGGCGCTTCAGTACATGGTTTAGGGGACATGGTGGCGTTGGTTTAATGGTTGGACTTGATGATCTCGAAGGTCCTTTCCAACCTTAATGATTCTGTGATTCTGTGATTCTGTGATCTTGGTTTTAGCTTTTCTTAGAACTTTATAATAAAGGGGCTTTGACTGTTTGGGAGATTCAGAGACGTTTCATGTTTTCAAATGTGGTGCCATAATGCATACAAAGGAATTTTCTCTGGAATCGAGTGTACATAACACATCTGCGAAGCACAAAGAGAAATGCCAGTGACTCTAATAAGTAAAGTGCAGCAAACTGAGTTGCCATACAAAAGGATGTTCAGAACCATAGTAAGCCAAGCTTGTCAACTACATCACTAAGAAAGATGCAGCATGAAATCAAAATGCTCCCTGCCAATGGGGACTGTGAGAATCCCAGACAGTGTCATAGCCTTATGCAGACGTTCCCCATGGGTCACTATCAGTGGTCACAATTTCTCATGGTCTACCAAACTTGTGTCCAGCTGAGGTTAACAATTATTTTTCTTTGTATCTGTTTTTTAACTATTAGAGAATTTTTATTATGTTGCTTCTTCTACCACCCTTTCTAAATTAAAATTATAACCCTTAAATATTTGTTTACGTTTCTAAACCTCAGATGTGTCTTGTTTCTATCCTCCTAATTTTTGTTTGTGTAGCATGCAAAACAGAGAAAAAGTCCTGCAAATGCCAAGGAGAATGAATAATCCTTATTCTTTATAACATCTCTTAATATTGACAAAAGTCAGATTTGTCTTGTCACTGTGTTTCCTGTACTCAGTTTTTGGTCACTGCCACCCCAGACTCCTTTTCTTTTGAAACACCATCTAGTCAGTTATTACAAAGCTCATATTTATGCATTTGCTCTCTTCTTCCAGAAGGTAGCACTTTGCACTTGTCTGTATCAAATTTCGTCTCACTTATACCAGATTATTCCATCAGTATATCAAGACCTTTTAGAATTCTGACCCCATTGTCTGAAGCACTTGCAAATACTTCCCTCCAGCTTCATGTCTTCAGATTTCATCAGTGTCTTCCTTATCCTGTCATCCAAGTCATTAATACAGCAGCAAGTAGAAACACATTGACAGCCCATGTTCAGAATGCCTTTATGGCCTGACAGTCAATCATTCATAACTAATCTGACGGCAGAGTTTAATTTTGTTTAGTTTCTCTGCCATGTATTTCCTTTGCTGCTGTATAGAAAATTCCTGTTACATGTTAACCTTATTAAAATCAAGAGGAATCTCATTCATTTTCTCTTCTCCCCAAATTGGTCTGACATTCTTTGTTATTGACACAGCAAAGCCAGTAACAGGTCTATGGTGGCTATGTCTTATGAACTTGTTACACCTAAGGAGCCAGGAAACTGTTCTGATATTAAATATTTCCAGGCATTAAGTGGGCTTATTGGTCTATAATTCCTGAGCTTCTGCTTTTTTTTTTTTTTAATGTATTCTAAGCTTAAGATGTGTTTAATTTCTCAGGACCTACTTCACAAGTATTCAAAAATAATCACCAATAGTTCAGAGATTACTTCGTTTCCTTAATGCCTTAGGAGGCATCAGGCTCTGCTGACTTAAGTGTGTCTAAATTGCCTGAACATTCATTAATGTCTTTGCTATTTTGGTATGCATTTCTCTCCTGTTATTAAACTTGCATTATGCATAAAAAACAATCTTTATTTTAAAGACTGGATAAGGTATCAAGTACAGGATATTGAACACTTGGACTTCATCAGGCCATCATAACTCTTCCCCACTCAGATAGCAGATCTATATTTCACCTTATTTCCAGCTTATTTCTAATGCACAGATAGAAATTTTAATTTGAGTTTTCTTACTTTTATATCCCCCTCAAAACTGTGTAAGACATAAATCTTGGTCCTTACAAGAATCAGATTCCTATTGAACTAGAAGGATTCAGGTAGGTACTTACAGTTTCGTTCCGTGGAAAACACCTTTCTGCTTATCAGCAATCACTTGAAGACATTTCTGCAAATACAGTTTCTGTGCAGATATATTCTCCTACTTTGTGGGTACTCTGGAAAACACATTGGGGAGCTAAGCACTTTTACTAAGCTGCACCAGAATCCCCATTTTTAGATTACTCTCCACTGTAGATGGGGAAACTTTCAAAATCATTCCTTAAGCAAGTGAGGTTATAATTGAATGCAAATCAAATCTGCTTTTATTGGACCAAGTAATACAGCTGGAATAGAGACAAAATTTTAGGCTTTTCTCCTGAAGACATAAAGAAGGATATATGTAGCTGAAAGCTTTTCTGTTTTCCCAGCTCTGTCACATGGCCTAATAAAAGATATTACGTCCTTGGGCAGTCTCCTGTATGCAGCTGACATTCTGTAGATGCTTTCTTTATATAGCCGGTTAGGAATTTTTTCACCTAGAGTATTCTCTGTCTTAGATTTTACTCCTCAAGGACAGAATAGTTTTCTGATAGAAAATGCTAGCTTTTAGTAACTAAGCTTCTTACAGTCCTTCAGGAGATTCAGACAGATTTAATCTTTCCTTCCAAAACATATTTACTGCAAACATTTGAAGAATGGTCTCAATACCTAAATTAAGACAAATTTATGTCTTCAGAGACACAAATGCCAATTGGGTGGATGAGGAACTCTGCACTGTATTTGATTAGTCAATTAACAGCTCTTTGACTAAGTGACTGAGAGTCACCTCCTCTGCTATTTTGTGAATCAATATGCATTTTTTACTGTAAAATGACCCATCCACTGAATCTTATGTCTTATATTAGCAGATATTCTTCACAGAAAAATGTGAATGGGTTAAATGCATGTACTAAAACTGAATTTTGACTGAGACTAGACAAAATGATCATACTTTGTACACAAGTTCTTGACACAATAGTAAACCTTTGAGATGACTGTCTTGAAAGCCTCTTGCCAAGGGATATCATAAAATACTGGTGTGTGATAGGTGTGGGGAGGACAACACCACCTTGACTAGTCTGTGTTGCTCACAATTCTGAGCAGTCCTCCATAGGGCCACATAACTTTCCATCCATTTGTGTGTTCAGCCAAAATGCTGGAAGAGTTTTACATACCTGTTATGACAGACCTGAAGTTGGTGCTATATCTTTCTTCATTCTACTTAACAGTTCTACCTCCCGCAGTTTCTCTGTGTAGGAATGCCATAATCTAAACAAAAATAATTTTGGAAAAAGACTGCATATGCACATCAAAACACTGATTTCAGAATATCTTAGTCCTCCTACAGAAGATCTGTTTTATTTATGCATTTGTCTGTTCCCTAATTCTTTGCATAATTAGTAGAATCAGTTGTAGCATCAAAACTGAAAAACAGGGAGGTCTGAGCAAATCCTTCATTTTTATACACAAATCAGAAAACAAAATTTCCAGCAGGTAATGGTACAAGTGTTGTTGTAACTGTGGTGTTCTAAAGACATAAGTAGAGAGTCATCAATATGTAAAGGCATTAATTTTATTAAGCCACTCCATGTATTTCAAAAATTGCAGAATAGGCCTTGAATTGCCTCAAATCACTCCAAACTCAAGCCACAGTAAGGCAGGATACAAGTAGATATGTATAAAATGCACAACATTGTTAAACATATTCATAAAGGGAAGGATTGGCAACCATAAAAAATAAGCATATTTTGTCTACTCACACAAACATTGAATTAGAACGACCTTCTCCCACTATGTGATTTATTTGCTGTAAACTATCCTAAAGGTATTCTGGCACTGAACATCCCTGCAGGATGGATTTTGTTGTTTTTCTGACCCCATAGTTATCTATGTGAGACAGCTGAAGAAAGCACTGACTAACTCCATGCCCTCTAGCTCTTTTATCATAGGAATTTGTTCAGGCTCTCCTTCCTAAAATTTTCAGAGACCATCAGGTTTCTGCTTTGTATGGATTAAAAGGTTTTTATACTAATCTACAATGATTTGCAAACTCGTCCTTTCAGTGCTATGGTTTTTTGTAAGAATTACTTGGCTATGGGAGAGTTAAAAGTATTATCTATACTTATTAGGAGGCCTCGATTTCCTTAGTGCTGTACCCAAGCAGATATCTCCACTTTGTGTATGACAATCATTATTGGACTTAATGGGAAAAATTAGGTATTCAGCATGAAGAAAGGAATTAATTTCATGTAAAATGCTGAGGTCTGTAAAAACTATTTTTAAATACTTTTTTTTTGAGGCCTACAACTTTGAAAGTCTTATATGCTTTTCTTAGATAAAATTATTGCTGTTTGGCTTCCACCTGCTACACAATAAATAAAGACTCTTTTTTGTAATTTCCACCCATATTTTACAACAAACTGGATGAAAGCTTTCAGCTTCTTGTGTTCATCTGGCCTAAACTGGTCCTAAATCTGGCTCACAGCTAAGACACCTGAAACCCCAGGGCAAGCTTTCATCTGAGTACCAGGCAGCTGTAGTCTATTCAGTTATTCAGTCTACTATGAGCCAACAGAATAATTTTTAGTACTTTTTTAAAAACTTAAAAAATAACTGAACAGTTTTGCAGAATGAATATCACAGAATCACAGAATCACTAAGGTTGGAAAGGACCTTCAAGATCATCAAGTCCAACCATTAAACCAACGCCACCATGTCCCCTGAACCATGTACTGAAGCGCCATAGCCACACGTTTTTTAAACACTTCCAGAGATGGTGACTGCACCACCTCCCTGGGCAACCTGTTCCAATGCTTGACCACCCTCTCGGTGAAGAAATTTTTCCTAATATCCAATCTAAACCTCCCCTGGCGCAACTTGAGGCCATTTCCTCTCTTCCTATCACTAGTTACTTTGGAGAAGAGACCAACACCCACGTTGCCACAACCCCCTTTCAGGTAGTTGTAGAGAGCGATAAGGTCTCCCTTCAGCCTCCTCCTCTCCAGACTGAACAACCCCAGTTCCCTCAGCCCCTCCTCATAAGACCTCTCACCACTTTCGTTGCCCTTCTTTGGACACGCTCCAGCAACTCAATGTCCTTCTTGTAGTGAGGGGCCCAAAACTGAACACAGGATTCAAGGTGCAGCCTCACCAGTGCTGAGTACAGGGGCACGATCACTTCCCTACTCCTGCTGGCCACACTATTTCTGATACAGGCCAGGACGCTTCTGATACAGGCCAGGACGCTGTTGGCCTTCTTGGCCACCTGGGCACACTGCCAGCTCATATTCAGCTGCCTGTCAACCAGCACCCTCAGGTCTTTTTCCGCTGGGCAGCTCTCCAGCCACTCCTCCCCAAGCCTGTAGCGTTGCATGGGGTTGTTGTGACCCCAGTGCAGGACCCTGCACTTGGCCTTATTAAACCTCATACAGTTGACCTCGGCCCATCGATCCAGCCTGTCCAGGCCCCTCTGTAGACCCCTCCTACCCTCCAGCAGATCAACATTCCCACCCAACTTGGTGTCACCTGCAAACTTACTGAAGGAGCACTCGATCCCCTCATCCAGATCATCAATAAAGATATTGAACAAGACCAGCCCCAGAACCGAGCCCCGGGGAACACCGCTTGTGACCGGCCGCCAGCCAGATTTAATGCCATTCACCACAACTCTCGGGCTCAGCCATCCAGCCAGTTCCTCACCCAGCGAAGAGTAAACCTGTCTAAGCCACGAGCCGCCAGTTTCTCCAGGAGAATGCTGTGGGAGACGCTGTCAAAGGCTTTACTAAAGTCTAGGTAGACAACATCCACAGCCTTTCCCTCATCCACTAGGCAGGTCATCTGGCCATAGAAGGAGATCAGGCTGGTCAAGCAGGACCTGCCTTTCATGAACATATTTTTGGAAAATAAAGAAGTTATGACTGAGCTGGGATCATGAGATGTTGATGACCCGTAAGGCTGGCATTCACTTGACAAGATGTCAGCATCTGCCCTGTGGTAGTTACTTGAGGCGCACTTTACAATCAGCGCAGAGAACTGGGAATTTTTGTCTCATAATTTGTCTCATCCTAAGGCAGAAATCTAAAATGGGTTGTGTGATTTTTGCTTTACAAGCACCTTTTTCTCTCCAGTGTGGGAGTCAGCAGTGACTGATCTGCAGTCATGAACATTTATACTGTAAATGTCTCAGGTTAGGTAAGGTGGAGCCTATTCTATGTATTTGAAGGCAGAAGACAGAGAAACAGCCAAAAATAAAAAAGAAAAAAACATGAAATGTGCTCCTCCTAGAAAATGCAAGGAGGTCTTTGTGCAGGGATTTCTTTGGGGAATAGACTGGTTTTATGAGGTTTGGGAACTGTGAGAAAAATTACTATCTCCTATTTAACATCTGTTGTGACCTCAGCTTTGAGCACATTTTTTGTATGTAAGAAATCTGCATCAAGGATATGTGTGATACTCTCCTACAAAAATGAAAAAATAAATAAACTAACAAAATAAAACCCAAAAGAACACTGCCTATAAAACCCTAAATTTGACTAATGACCTTGGCCCAGGAGGAGTTTTTTAGTATTCTTCTCAACCATATTATGCATGTAGCCAACATTTTGCTTGGTTATTTAACTGTTGCAGCATATTGAGTATCAGTTTTCCTTAAGAAGCTTGCAATGACACTTGAGGTTTTTCCTAAGTAATTGCAGTTAATTTAGACTTCATTAGAGAAGATGAGTAGTACAGATTATCCCTTCTAATGCACATATTTTAAATTTATCAACACTAAATTTTAGCAGCCATGACTCTGTCCATTCATTTAGATTCCTTTTCAGTCACTTTTCAGAAACTTTTCAGCCATCTTTCATCCTGACTATCTAACATGGATTTGTCCATGAGTTCTCATTTTACTTTTTTTTTCAGAATGTTATTTTTACTGTTTCACAAAAAAAAACAGAGGCATTGCTTCTCTTTTTCACCAAATTAAATGTCGGTTTTCTTCCCCTCTTTGTCTTGTGCCTTTTTAGCCAGCTCCTATCCTGTGAAGATATTTTAGTGCTCGTACTATACTGAACTACTTGTGTTTACTACACAAAATGCTGCAATAGCCTGAGATGTTACCTTGCTGCCTCAGCTATCTGTAACTGCTCTTCGTCCCTATTATTGCTGCTATATGGAACTCAGCAGAACAAAACATGTATCTGCATCTCACCCAGCTCACAGCCCAAAGCCATAGTTCATCATCAGACAAGCTTATATGCTGCTATTGATGTAAATATGTAAGAGACATCATGTTTAATCTCTTACACTAAAACTCCAGCACAAAAGAGTGGAGGATGACTGGGATTTCATGTGTCCAAATCCTTGAGCTTCTTAAAAATGTTTCAAACTTTTTAACAATCCAAAAAAACTATGTCAACCAACTGGTTCACAACTTAGAGGAAAACACTTACTGAGCTTTATATTTCTTCAAAGTATTTGAGCTGAATACAATTTTTCCTTCATAGTTTTTGTGCAAAAGGATTATTATTTTCTTTGATCTTGTAGAATTACACATAGAATCCTTGAAAGTACAAAAGTGTAATAAATATCAAGAGTTTCTATTCCATTTTTATTTTATTACCAAAGCCTCAGAAAGCTATGAATTGGTGGGGGAGCAGTAATTCATGATGCCTGTGAAGGACCTACATCATTCTGTCATTATAGCAATAATTAGGAGTAACTTTAAATATAGATGCATTACTCGCTTAATATCATTCTTGTTTTTTCCTTAGCACATGCAGTCAGCTGATATTCAGCCTTTAGCACAGCTGTTTCTCTGTGTTGAAGAAGTTTGTTTTATTATTCGGGTATAATATCTTCTTCCTTTACAAATACACATGCAGTGTCCTGTTTCCTTGAACACAGTAGAAGCAAACGGGATCCAAAGGTCTTCATGTGTATCAGTCCATAAAATTCTCATGTCTTCCTCCTGCCTCTGGGTCTGGTTTTGATTTCCTCACTTGGTTCTATTTTGGCACCAATAGAGAGACAGCTACAAACCAATACTTTATTGTAGTTCCATGTGCTTTGCTCTAACCGGCTGCCTGGCTTAGTCCTTGGGCTTTTCCTTCAGTGTTTGCAGCTCTCTCTGCTACTTTGTTACTCCCAAGTCTGAGGGAGTATGTGACATACTACATGATCATAAAAAAATAAAAATCCCTGACCACAAAAGTATGAATAAAGCATGACAGAACCATAAGGAATAAAGATATAAGGCAACACAAAGAAACACAACAAATTCACAGCATCCCAGCTGGCTACTCATTAAACAAAGACATCACTACACAGGTTGCTCTTCAGCAGAGATTTAAAGGAGGATAATATCATGTTACTTTTTACAAAGGACAGCTTGGGAGAATGTGTGGAGGTTACTATTAGAATAATGAAACATGTTGGCCATCCATGTTGGAGTTACCAGTAAGGCAGAGGTGTGGTTTGGTAGCATCATAAAATATGGGAAACATGCAGATTTTCGTACACAAGTATTCCAACCAGAAGCAGTAGTCCAGGATTTCAGAGAAAGAACAGCAGCTTTCTTCCATTTGTTTT
Organism: Phaethon aethereus; assembly: GCF_964289735.1. Taxonomy (NCBI): domain Eukaryota; kingdom Metazoa; phylum Chordata; class Aves; order Phaethontiformes; family Phaethontidae; genus Phaethon; species Phaethon aethereus. The sequence continues at coordinate 22,790,767 of NC_138577.1, forward strand.
CTTTGGTACGAAAAAATCACAGAATCACAGAATCATTAAGATTGGAAACACCTTTAAGATCATCAAGTCCAACCATCAACACAACACCACCAAGCCCACTAAACCATGTTGTGAAGTACCACGTCCACAGAGTTTTTGAATACTTCCAGTAATGGTGACTCCACCACCTCTCTAGGCAGCCTGTTCCAGTGTTTGACCACCTTCTTAATAAAGAAATATTCCCTAATATCCAATCTAAACCTCCCCTGGCGCAACTTGAGGCCATTTCCTCTCATCCTATCGCTAGTTATTTGGGAGAAGAGACCAACACCCACGTTGCCACAACCCCCTTTCAGGTAGTTGTAGAGAGCGATAAGGTCTCCCTTCAGCCCCCTCTTCTCCAGGCTGAACAACCCCAGTTCCCTCAGCCTCTCCTCATAAGACCTCTCACCACCTTCGTTGCCCTTCTTTGGACACGCTCCAGCAACTCAATGACCTTCTTGTAGTGAGGGGCCCAAAACCGAACACAGGATTCGAGGTGTGGTCTCACCAGCGCTGAGTACAGGGGCACAATCACTTCCCTACTCCTGCTAGTTCTGATACAGGCCAGGATGCTGTTGGCCTTCTTGGCCACCTGGGCACACTGACGGCTCATATTCAGCCGCCGGTCAACCAGCACCCCCAGGTCCCTTTCAGCCGGGCAGCTCTCCAGCCACTCCTCCCCAAGACTGTAGCGTTGCATGGGGTTGTTGTGATCCAAGTCCAGGACCTGGCACTTGGCCTTTTAAACCTCATACAATTGATCTCCGCCCATCAATCCAGCCTGTCCAGATCCCTCTGTAGACCCCTCCTACCCTCCAGCAGATCAACACTCCCCCCAACTTCGTGTCATCTGCAAACTTACTGAGGGAGCACTCGATCCCCTCATCCAGATCATCGATAAAGATATTGAACAAGACCGGCCCCAGAACCAAGCCCTGGGGAACACCACTTGTGACTGTCAGCCAGCCGAATTTAATGCCATTCACCACAACTCTCTGGGCTCAGCCGTCCAGCCAGTTCTTTACCCAGCAAAGAGCAACCTGTCTAAGCCACGAGCCGCCAGTTTCTCCAGGAGAATGCTATGGGAGACACTGTCAAAGGCTTTACTAAAGTCCAGATAGACAACATCCACAGCCTTTCCCTCATCCACTAGGCAGGTCACCTGGTCATAGAAGGAGATCCGGTCAGTCAAACATGCCTTTCATGAACCCGTGCTGGCTGGGCCTGAGCCTTTCATTGTCCTGCACATGCCCTGTGAGCACCGTCAAGATGAACCTCTCCATAATCTTCCCTGGTACTGAGGTCAGGCTGAGAGGACTCTAGTTCCCCAGACCCTCCTTCCAGCCCTTCTTGTAGATGGGTGTCACACTGGCAAGTCTCCAGTTGTCTGGGACCTCCCCTGTTAACCAGGACTGCTGATAAATGATGGAGAGTGGCTTGGCAAGCTCCTCCGCCAACTCCCTCAGTACTCTCGGGTGGGATCCCATCAGGCCCCATAGACTTGTGGGTGTCCAGGTGGTTTAACATGTCCTTAACTGTTTCCTGCTGGATTATGAGGCGTTTATTGTGCTCTCCATCCCTGTCTTCCAGTTCAGGGAGCTGAATACCCTGAGGATACCTGGACTGGCTATTAAAGACTGAGGCAAAGAAGGCATTAAGTACCTCAGCCTTGTCCTCATCCTTGGGGACAGTGTTCCCCCCCAGTCATCCAATAAGGGATGGAGATTGTCGGTGGCTCTCTTCTTGTCGTTAATACATTTGTAAAAAACATTTCTTGTTGTCCCTTATGACCGTGGCCAGATTGAGTTCTATTTGGACTTTTGCCTTTCTAATTTTTTCTCTGCATGACCTAACGAGATCCTTGTACTCTTCTTGAGTTGCCTTTCCCTTCTTCCAAAGGTGGAAAACTCTCCTTTTTCTCTGAGGCCCAGCAAAAGCTCCCTGTTCAGCCAGACCGGTTGTCTTCCCCACCAGCTCACCTTGCAGCACATGGGGACCACTGGCTCCCGCTCCTTTAAGATCTCCTTCTTGAAGACTGTCCAGCCTTCCTGGACCCCTTTGCCCTTAAGGATTTTCTCCCAAGGGACTCTCTCAACCAGTGTCCTGAACAGGCCAAAGTCTGCCCTCCAGAAGTCCATGGTAGTGGTTTTGCTGACCTCCCTCCTTACTTCACCAAGAATTGAGAATTCTATCATGTCATGGTTGCTAAGCCCAAGACGGCCTCCGACCACCACATCTCTCACCAGTCCTTCTCTGTAAACAGCAGGTCAAACAGGGCACCTCCCCTGCTAGACTCACTCACCAGCTGTGTCAGGAAGTTGTCTTCCACACACTCCAGGAACCTCCTAGATTGCTTCCTCTCTGCTGTGTCATACTTCCAGCAGATGTCCGATAAGTTGAAGTCCCCTACAAGAACAAGGGCTAGCGATTGTGAAACTTCTGCCAGTCACTTGTTGAATCTTTCGTCTGCCTCTTTGTCCTAGTTGGGTGGTCTATAACAGAATCCCAGCAGGACATCTGTCTTGTTTGCTTCTCCCCTCATCCTTACCCATAAACACTCGACTTGGTCATCACAATCGTTGATTTCTGTAAATCAAAACACTCCCTAACATACAGAGCCACCCCACCACCTCTCCTTCCATGCCTATCTCTTCTGAAGAGTTTAAAGACATCCATTGCAGCACTCCAGTCATGTGAGTCATCCCACCATGTTTCTGTGACGGTGACTAAGTCGTAGCTGTTCTGCTGCACAATGGCTTCCAGCTTCTCCTGTTTGCTGCCCATGCTGCGTGCATTGCTGTAGAGGCACTTGAACCGCTCTTCGATTTCACCCCCAACTCTGGCACGCCACCCCTAGGCTCATCTCTCGTGACCTGGTTTTATCCCCTTACCTGTTCGAATCTAGTTTAAAGCCCTCTCGATGAGGCCTGCCAGCTCGTAAGCAACAATCCTTTTCCGCCCTTTGGAGACAGTTGAACTCCACCTGCTGCCAGCAGGCCCAGTGCCGTGTAAAACACCCTGTGGTCAAAAATCCCAAAATTCCACTGATGGCACCAGCCTCTGAGCCACGTGTTAACCAGGTGTGTTTTCCTGTTCCTGTCAGTGTTCCCCCCGCTATTGAAGGGATTGATGAAAACACTACCTGTGCTCCTGCTCAATCAATCAGTCACCCCAGTGCTCTGAAGTCCCTTTTGATTCTTTTTTGACTTCTTTGGGCAATCTCATCGCTGCCAGCCTGCATGACCAACAAGAAGTAGCAATCGTTGGGCCCTCAGTTCCCCTCAGAAGGGAGTCACTGACAAAAACTACCCTCCTTTTTTTTTTAACAGAGGATGTCTTGATGCATGAGGCTGCCTGACTCACCCCAGGCAACCCCCTGGAGGGACTTTCATCAAGGGACTTTCATCAGGGTCCTCATGTTCCAGGCCCTCATGTTGCAGAGCCCCATACCTGTTGTGTGAGGGCAGCTGGGACAGTAAGGGAGGCCGGGAGGGGATTCACCTGCCACCCCGAGCAGGGGCCTGTTTCCATTCCCCCTCGTCTCTCAGGCCCTCTCCTTCTGCCCGGCAGCAAGAGGGCAGGGGATCCCCCGCTGCTTGTGGGGCCTCCACCGGCTGCCTCTGCCTCAGGGACAGTCGGGTGCGGCTCCACCGATCCATCCCCTCTCACAGCCCCCGATACCCCTCAGCCTCCCCACGGCCTGCGACAGCTCTGCCCCAGGCTGAGCAGGTCACTCACCTGGCCGCACCGCACACGGGTGTTGTCTCCACTGGTCTCCGGCACAAGGGACAGGCTCAGGCACCGCCTGCAGCCGGACACCCGGACAGCCGCGTGCTTGAGCGGGAGCTCGGTCTGGGTCACCACGTTCCTTCTGGCCACGGCCTTCAGCCGATTGGAGACCATGGCTGGGCCTCTTCTGGGAGGGCGATGGCCACTCGTCGAGAGAGCCTCTAGTGCCGGGGGGGGGGAACTGCGCCATGAGCCAGATCATGGCAAGATCATCTCAAGGTCAAATATGTGGGTGTCTCATGTCCAAATATCACACACTATGCTGGAAATCCTTAGGAAGCACTGAAGATGAGAGGCTTGCAGTTCTTACGGCATGTGGGCCAGCTCGGAAAGAGGGATGTTTTAGTGTTTGCATCCATTTAGTGTATCTGTGTGAGGTCAAGCAGAGCATAGCTCTAACCATTCCGTGAGTATTGACAGCGTAAAAATAGACTCGTAAATCCATATTGAGGAACTGGAACAACCAACATAGTTTAGTAGAACTCAACACCCAAATTCAAAGCTCAGGACAGCAAGACTCCAAATTTTAGATGTCCTTTCTCTGAAAATAGTTGTCATCAAATTTGAAGTGTTACAGCACAAAATACATTGCTAAAAAAACAAACCAAACCAAAATGTGCTAGGATGGTACAGTTAGTGTCTGTCAGTGATTTACATAGCAATGCTTCAGATTACAAGTGAAAATACTTCTCTTCCTCTTGTCCTCAATCTGAGAATTAGAAGTTGTGGTGTGTATGCTCTTCCTTTGGCCTCTCTAACCAAAGGTATTAGACCTCCTGCTCTTCACAGTGAGACCTCAGGACCACCTGTGCCACCTTACTCCCTGCTGTGGATTTGCAGTCAGCAGTCAGACCCTGTTACGACCAGGATTAGAGCCCAGGTGTCCTGCTGCTTGGAGACATACACTTAACAGGGCAGGCAACACTGACTGTTTTACCACAAATTACTTAGCTAAAGGCCTGCACACAAGGAATGAGCTAACAGCATGACCGAGGTATAATTTTGGGGAAAGGTGTTTGTGCTATCTTTTGGGGGTCAGGATAGAGGACGTTGTCCTCAGTTTCCTTCCGCAGTGGTATAGTGGAGGGTCTCTCCCTTCCCTCAGCCTTTAGCATTTATACCTACATGAAAAAGTACTATGTGCTCGTTTTAGAGCCCTGAACAAAGGTGAGGGGCAGAGGCATATAAAGAGATCAATTTTGCATCACCTACTGTTTCTCTGCATCAGGGTTTTATAACATAAGTCATATATTTGATTGCTAGGTATGCTTAAAATGGTTGGCCGGAAAGCTTTGAACTTCACTGAAGTACAAAAAGCAAGCTGTTCATTTAATCAGCACATTTAATTCACCCTGCTTTGCATGCTGTGCCACGCTGTCGTCTTTCCATATAAGGATTCTGTGGTATCTTCCTGCAGCACCCCTGCCTCTCTCCCGAAAGCAGCCAAAGATGGCTTTGTGCATATTGCTTATATGTGCTATAGGCCCAACTCCATTTCGGTGTGCCATATAGCAGCTACCTCCTTCTCATATATCTCTTCTCTCCAGGTGAGTTGTTTACATTCAAGTGGTTTTGGTTTGTTTTTTTTTTTCCACACTGAGAGCATGTTCTTAATTTACCTTGCTTTTAAATATTTATTTTTGCTCTGCATGACTAAGTAGGAAGTGAATCAGCAAACTGAATTTTGGTTATATTAAGGATTTTTATCATTTATAGGTGTCTTCTGCTTTTAGACATTTCTTTTTGTTTAATACTGGTTATTCATCAGATTTCTATTTAAGCAGCCATTTTTCAGAATTGATGAGGGTTTTCTAAATACTATGTAAAAATTTTAGAAAAACCTTCAAGGCAAAATTGAAGAGAGGGGGGAAAGATTTTCTAATTTAGCAATCATATTATATTAACAAAAATACAGCATATTTGTTCTGGGCTTTAGAAAGATTAGGGCTATTTGTTTTTTCTCTCAGACTCGCTCACTCACGCATGATATATAAATATGTAACATGCAATTTACAACAAATTAGTAGGACCTTTTGTATCACTTTCAGTGGTCTCTATTTTTTTCTGATTTACCCTCTTATTCTAAATTGTTTAAGGACAGCATGGCACTTCAGCCTTCAGAGATTATCTACCACAAATGTTAGAAAAGGTACTTGATTATCCCTTAGCATCTGCTCATGCATGCCACATGTTACTTAACTGGATGGGTTTCAGATAGCTCATAATTTCTTTCTTAGTCACATCCTCTCTTCCTTTTAAGTCCTTCCCCTGCCAGATGTCCAGAAGGTAGGAGTTAAAATTTGTTTATGAAATGATTGATCTATTCAGCACTACTATGACAAATGGGAAAAGACAATACAGATTTAAACTTCGTTGTCCAAATTCTTTTCTCTACTTCGGTGTGGAAGACTGAAGCTATCGATGCTCACCTGGAGCTCACGGGTTTGTTGTGGAAAGCACTAGGTCCAAGGGACAAGTTTCTCTGGAAGCTCTCTGCATGTTCCCGAGGGGCTCTGTGGCCCTCATGAAAAGAGAGCAGTTCAGTTGCATTGCAGTTCATTCTGCTTCCCCTCCCAAACCTCCCACATCCGTGCTTCAAATTGACCTTGGATTGCATACATTCCTTTTTATGGAGTCTATCTGAGAAGTGGTCATTGTTTGTATCTTTGAACACAAGCCCTGATGAGACTGAGCCACCTGCTTGAAATTTCTTTTTCGTGTTAATAGACTACCATTGACCTTCTCTTTACCACTTGATGGGTCCCCCTGGCAGTTCCCCAATCTGCAAATCCACAGTCCATAGCACAAAAACCTACTTACAGAGGACACCTTGTGTCTCTGAGCAGAGCTATCAGTAAAGTCCTCATGTTAGATAACAATCTGGAGATGACATTTTAGCTGTCTTGGGCAAATCTTGAAAAGAGAAATCAACACTCAGACCACAGTAAAATTTGGCAGAGCTAGAAACTAACCACTTAAATTCCTTTTGTGACTCTGACGTGCAGCCCCCATGCCTATAGGGTTAAATGAGCTCAGAGCAGCACACATTTCTAAGACGACAATGAGGGCTAGCTGAAGTTTCTGAGGTGTAAAGGTTTTATACGCAGCGATTTCATGCTCTAATCCCATCAGATGCTGACAAAGGCATGTATAAATGAAGCCAGGTTTGCTGTAACCTCCCATTCAGCTGTGAACAGCACAGACTTTGCTTTCAAATGTTGCTATGCAGTATTTAGCTTCAGTGAAATCCAGGAATTTTCCGCCTCTCTGTATTGTGGTACCTAGTGGTTAATACCATTAGGCTTTTCAGATACATCATTCCTCCCTTTTAGTCTTTTGGCTATGCTGATCAGCATAGGGAAATGCATGGTTATCCCCCAAATACACTCACAGTCCAATGTGACACCATTCACAGACAAATGGTCAGAAGAGTAACTGTCCTCCCTGAGGACTTTCTAATAGGCCTTTCTGAGTTATACCCAGCAGTGGTGAGCGAGGCTGTTGGTAGCATTTGGGCTTCTGGTTCCCTGCGTATACAAGCAGTAGCATTGCTTTTGCCTTCTGTTGTCAGAAGCGTTAACAACCAAAATGACTGAAGTTTTACTTTTTGAGCAAATAACGAATGCTGAGTTTCTGCATAGCAAATTAACACTTCAGAAACTGGCATTAGAGTCACTGGACCTTGAGTAGTGGTCACAGACTTGATATAGCTGAACTAAACTCAAGGGAAGAAATTAGGTTTGCTAACCTCGGTATGTTCTATTTCTTTTTTTTCCCCCCAGCTCTGTTTTGTGGCAGTTGAGTTAGTTCTTGGGCTTGCAAAAAAACAGCAGAGAGTTTGCCTTCTCTTTGAATACATATGATTACATTTCAGTGTGTTTAGTACTTATTTTACAGCTGATTCTGGGCATAAATTCTTAAATGGTTCATATGGAGATAATTGCTGTAGCATTTAGGATACTCACAAGGAATTCTTACTGATTGTAAGTGATCCACAGAATCCCATTTTTCTCTGCTTAAGTTGGAGTCTCTAGTAGCACATGGTCTTTGGGAAATATAGGTCCCTGCATCCACTGTCCTTCTGTCTCCCAGGCTGATGTTTCTCCGCATCTCTAATGATAATGAAAAGGCAAAACTGGGCCTGCAACTTGGTCAAGGGTCAGGATGATATCCATAGGTTTTCCACATGAGAGAGGAGAATGACATTGGCATTTCTTATCTGCTCAGCCTAGTAAATGTGCCCAGACTTTCTCAGAATTCTTCATGTCCACCTATCACTTTTTTTTCCACTTGCCTTGGGGATGCTTGGTTCAGACTGAAACCATATGAAGGAATATGAGGAGACTGATACTACATCCATAGCAGAGATAAAAGAGGAGAGGCCCTCTGCTGCTTCTGTGAAAGAGATCACATAGTGGAGACTGTAAATAAAAGGGGGAAAGGAAGCTGAATGGCAGGAGATGGTGCCATCTTGCCCCAGAACGTAACCCTTCTGCAGTTCTGCAATACACGCAGAGGTGTACTCAGCTGTTCTTTAGTCTGCCACAGGCTAACTCCTGTGTTTTTCCTTCTTGAGTTACAGGTAGTGACCATGCCTTAGGGAATCAGCCTTGGCTAAAAATGTTTAATAAAAACAAAGTTTATATACGGTCATTAGCTAAACTGTCTCCTGAGTGTTATAGCTCTGCAGAAATCTTTCTCTGGTATGAGATAAGTCTGCTTGGATGTTTGCTAGTTTTTATCTCTACTGTTGGTAGAGATGGTAGAGGTGTGTGGGGAACCTTCACCTGTTACTGCTTTTCTGTGGACAAATCTTGTGGTCTATTAGTGAGTTCTATAACCCTGGAGACCTTGACAACATCCAAAGCTGTGGGTGAGACTTCTCAGAACAAATTTAACTACTATATTGCAGCCATCCATACCCAAATTAAACACATGAGGATCCCTTCTAGTCAGTGGCAAGAAACAGACACATTTTGCTCATTACTTATCTTATTCTAAAATAGTTGTCTAGAATACACCAGATTAATTACACCCAAAAAGACCTCTGCCAGCCCATCTGTGTCAGAGCTGTGAAGAGTTGTGACTTTTAAGCTGTCTAGCTCTGCCAAGAGAAATCTCTAATAGGGATGCGGTTATACGGGCAAAAGTTTTACTGCTTTATTTTGATTTGCTATAAGATCAGAGTTGGCAGTGCGTGATAGTTTATTACATTACAGGGCAAAATACACTTTTTTCGAGATAGTTACAACCACACTGGAAACTCTGGTAAAGTGCAGTCCTTCCTCTACTCCATGCCTCATAAAGACCTGTTGTCCAGCTCATTCATTCACACTTCTTTGCAATTCTAGGCTTTCATTTCTGGAACAGTGCATAGGAAATGTTTTATTCTCTTGATTTTCCAGTACATTACTTCACTCTATCACTCTGGGGACACAACACAATTTCACTGGTGAACTTCTGACTTTGTGATGCTTGCCCTTATAAGCTTTTCATCCAAAGATTACTGTCTACTCAAACACATGTTTAATGCACACCGTTATGTCCTCCAAGAGGGGTCTCTACCCAATGAAGTCAGTAATGAAGTGTCAGTAAGACAATACTAAACACTTCTTTTTTTTTACCAGAGGGAAGTTGTAACCTTAAAAATGTGTTAGCTAACATGGTTTAAACAGTATTCTTTAAAGTGTTTACAGGCAGAGTGAGGTAAACTTTAATTTATGAAAGTTCAGCATGAGCCCTAGGAGAGGTTAGACTATATTGTGTTAAAATGCCACTGTGTTCAGTTTTCAAAAGTGTTAGTTTTAAATCTGATCTCCAAATCTTTTACTAAAAAGTTGTATTTGTGCCTGCACACGTTGCTGACAGCTTATGCCACACTCAGGATTTCTTTTTAAATATGGCTTCTGGGGTGAGGGACAGGCACTATACTTTTGTTTGAAGAATTGTGATGGAGAACAAAATTAAAACACATAATAGCTAGGGTTTGTGAGGCAAATATATATATATATACACACACTCATGCATATATATAAACACAGTCTCTTGATTCACGAATCAGGTAGCAGCACTACTGATATTCTGAATGAATACACAACTCTCTCACTTTTTTACAACTTTCTTTCTTGCTTTATTTTTAATCCTACAAATAAAATCTAAAGTCTAATGCCTTCTATTGTCCTCTGTGAGTCAAGAGAAATAAGTCTGCAGTTTATTTGCTTGCAGGGTCAGTCAGCAAGACAATCCTGCCACCCTGTGCCAGGGAGGATGTAGACAATTAAATGATTTTTACTGTTGTCTTTGGCTCCTGGCATCCCTCACAAAATGAATTTTGATCAGCAGCATCCCAAAAGCAAAGTATGACCAGACTAATTCAAAATTTATCTTCAGGGCCTCAAAGAAAAAAAAAAAGTACAGTTATATAACTCATACTCATCTGATTGACCAGTATTAGTTAACAGTGAGATTAAGGTAGTTGCCATTTTGCCAGTCCAATTTCAGGTATCTGTGAAAAAAGGCAGAAGCTCTAGTGTTCAGATGAAAACTAGGCCACATATTCTGACTCAAAATTTCAGGCCTTGGGGACTGAAAATCTCTTGTGCTTGCAAGTGTACAGCCACATAGGGAAATCACTTCCAAAGAAGTCTTGGTGCAAGGACACAATGGTGGGATCACATTTTTATGCCTAGGGTTCAAGTATAGCTCTGAACGTTTCCTTTGCTCTCCTTCCAGAAGACAGAAGATAAGTAACATTAAAGAAAAAATGCTGATAGGCTTTATACCCGTTCTGGTATAAAATGTACTATTACAGAAGTAACATATCCTTGGTGTTTTAGTAAAATAATGCTGTCTATCTTATCAACAAGAAGTAAAATGACTTGATAGCTCTGACACATGGCTTACAAGCTGGATGAACCCTTCACAAGGATAATCCATGATAATTTATCACAGAAGACTTCAATGACCTAGTAAGATTTTTCAGTCATTAAAATTAGGTCTGATTGATTGTTTTAACCCCTTCATTAAAACATGAACACTAGCATTTCAGAACACAATTTATGTGCATATAAGACAGAGATGTTTATGAAAGAGTTTGTGCAAAACACCAAATAAGAAAAATAACTCAAAATGATCTAACAAGATCAGATATAAGAAAAGCAATAGCAGAATTCATTTGAACTTGAAAAATGAAAGCTGAAACAACAGAGGAAATAAAATCCAAACCAGTGAATTGGAGAAGAGAGATAAACTTGGGAGGCATTCCTGGTAAAACATGCAGAAAGGGATTAATAGCCACAAATATGCAATGAATTTCATAATGAGATATGACAGTAAAAAGTCAGGGTCAATCCAGAATTCCAGAGAACTGTTTAATGAAAAGTTCCCTAAAATAGGAACATCTTGTTGCCAGATACTTGCCACATATATTGCAAATATGAATCTGGATTTGCTATTTAAAGGAGAAAAAGGAAAAATAAATATCTCATAAATAATGTGACCCAGCTAAATTATAGCTACAGAACTATCAATGTTGTTACAAACGAAAAGAACTTGACTGTGCCTGTAAATCTTTGCTACTTTAAAATGTCACTGCCGTGCAGGTGCTGTTTGGGGTTGAAGGCAAGAGGCTAATAGATAACCCTAGAAGTGCAAGAGAGGCTCTTTGGCAGATTAGTAGAGTCCAGGGTTAGGGGACCGTTGCTGGTGCAGTGAAGAGGGAAGTATTAGATATGAGCATGTAGAACCAAAAGGACTTGCTCAGCATCAGTATTGTTTGCTTAACTATCTTCTCTTTTTTTTTTAATTATCAAAAACACATCACTGTGAGAAAGAAAAATAGCAAATGTGAGGACACATACATATGTGTCTGTATCTGTTTCCTTATATACGTATATATATGGATACAAAATGGCAAGCAAAAAATATATTTCTAAGTGACAGCAAATTGCTCATTTACTTAAAAGTGTAATATACTCAAACAGATGCTGTAGTTGCTTTAGTAAATTACTTCAGTACTCCCTTTTTTCACAGCTATGTTTTTCAAACACCAGAGTTAGGATCAGCTATATTGATTAGGGTCATTACTCAGGGTTCCAGAGACAGTCTGTGCAATCAACATAAATTGGTGATTAGCAGGATCATTTATTTGGAAGCATCTGGAACATGAAACCATGGGGATAGTCAAAAGACGTGCTAGTGCAGACTGTATTTTGCCTTTTATTGTTTCCATGAATATTATTTTCCTGAAAATACTTTTTTCCATCTCCTTTCAAACTCTAATTTTTGATGATTGTGTGCACTGTGCATGTGTAGTAGTAGCTTTGAAGGATGATAATGTAATGGTGGGTTTCTCAGTGGGGAGAAAATTAAAATGTACAACCTTTTGTCTGTGTGGTGAGTTGTTAAATCACTTCCCACAATATGATACAGCTTGCGACATTCATTATACATGACATAAAAATTGTTCATTATGTGTTGTTACAGTGTCGCACTGTGGAAAATGTGTTATATTAGTTGGTCTGCTCATAAGTAAACCTTGTTATAAGAGAGGATTTTGTATTCCTGTCAATAAGAATTAAATGTTGAAATGTATTTTATATAGTTTTTTCATGACACAAAATACAAGGAAGTAGGTTGGAAGATCTTTTTGCCCTCAATGTCTAACACAGTATTTTGTAGTCTCTTCTCCACTCTCTGTGTAAACATCTGTTCAACTTTTCTAAACAAAAAGCCTGGAAAAGAAGTATATAGTACACATCAGAAAAGGAATGAAACACAGTTGACTTCGACAGAGAATTTACTGTCTTTTATTAATTCTGCACACCTTCAGCCAATGTCCACCTTGCCTAGGATTAGGTCAGGATCTTCCATATGAGTACCTTGTCATCTGCCTCCATGACAAAAAAGCCTCCAGGCTGTGCAATGTCAGGGTGACATACTGTGTGTGTCAGTGTAAGGTGTGTCAGTGTAAGGTGTGTCACACCTTACTCTGCCTAAGGCTGTTCTTAGACTCACTGCCAGCTGTTTTAAATGCCAGCTGTGGTGTGCTGGCTGTGCAGGTACAGGAAAACACCTCACCTGGTGGGCTTTTCTTCTGAAGAGGTGGCCATCAGAGCTCAGGCACAGGAGGTGTTGGGGAGAAAGGATACAGAGTACAGTACTTAGATCACAGTCTCTTTTTTTAACTTTTTTTTTTACTTTTTTTTTTAAGTGTAGTAAGTGCATAATTGGGCTCCTAGTATTGGAAAGTAGTTTCAAGGTGTATTTGACAGCTGGGAAGAAAGCAGGATACAGAGACTGTGCCAAAGGTGCCAAAATTAAAGACATCTGCAACCTGATTAATACAAATTAAGTATGCCGTGCAGGCTTCTGGTCCTTTGTTATAACTCCAAGTAAAGGGACATACCTTAAGAATTACAGTTTGAACATGAATGTCTTTTGCCCACAATATATTAATTTGATACCATATACCATTATCCAGTGGATTTGCATTTTAGTGTCAGAAAATAGTCTTCTGACAACAACAGGCTCTTTGTACTCTTATTTGAAACAAGACTGTACAGAAAAGGCACCGTTAGTTTATGGACTATTAAGAAAATAATTTGTATATTATATTAAAAATGGAATACAATTCAATTAAGTACTCAGCAGAGTATTCTGTATGGAAAGGCACTTCTGTGTGCAAGGTAAGAACAGATAGAAACGGTTGATCAGAAAAAAAAATTCTGATTGATCAGTCTCTGTGATGCCTACCTCCCATCTTGGGTAGCACACAGAATTACATAGTTATCAATGCCATATCAGTTCTGCATTGTGTTAAATGGAGACCCAGAGTGGACATTAGTGAGCAAGCATATACTTTCTCTTTACAATTGTGGTAATGGTTTATCACTAAGATGCTTGCATAAGAATAAATGTCATAAACACACAGAGAATATCAGCTCTTACATCTTTAGCTGTTCTCTCCTTTTTCTTTTTTTCTTTTTTTGAGTAACTAAACTTTTTGCAAAATGACATGTCATATTTCCTTGCATAATGTTATAAAAATGTATATATTAAAGATTGGTTCAGTTTTACCCTCCAAAAGAACTGGATTAATTTTGATTATAACCTATAGCCAAAACTGAAATGTGGCATGTAACTTTATAAAATGAAGTTATGGCCTCAGAAACTTGTAGTGGAACCTTCTGTTAAGGTAGCTTTTGTGTTTTGTTCACTGGCAAAGCTAAATTTATTTTCCTTAAAGTAAACGCAATTCCTACCAGAATGATGAAAACCTGTGATGCTCTGGGTAATATGCATTTTGACTAGCCTTCTGGCTGAAAATGAACCAGAAATTTGTTAGTGTCACACCTGTCATGCAGCTTCTGCATCATCAATTTATCTTCCTCCAAGGGAAGGTTAACTGTGTAGCCTTTCATTGCATGGTGCGCTCTTTGGCTCTGCACAAGGAAGATAAAGCCTGTGAGAAGGAGTGGTGAGTCATTGGCATTCTTCTGGTTTCTTCAATATCAGCTTATTTCACAATCATGAGGCATTTTTCAATTCATTTGCCCTTCAATCCAGGCAGAAAACATAATATTGTATAAACAATAACTGACACATCAAATACAGTCACTCCTGGACAATATTCATATATCCCACTTTGTTGCAAGAGTAAAAGGCTTAGTATACCCCATTTTTGCTATTACATGCACTTCTCCCCAGATCCTTTTCCCTTGCTGCTTTGTGATACTGAGGATGGAAGAAATTTATTTTGTTAATTATTTCCCCTTCTTTATCCCCCTCCATCCATGCTCAACACTCGTGTGTTGCTGAGACATCTTAGTCTATTCTCTATCATATGTTAATAAGCACTTGCAGTCAGCAGGTGCTGGTACAGTCACAATAAGCATCACAATTCAGTATATGACATGTATTCTGAACAGAAGTGGAGATGCTAGGACATCCAGTAGATTTAAACCCTCGATGAGAAGGATCGAAGTGCAATTTCCCCATTCCTGTCATAGCTTCATCTACCTCAGCTTTCTATTTTGACCATTATTTCCTTTATTGATTGCTTTTCTTGATTTTAACTAATTGCTTCAACAATTATAAAGGTAAAAGAGGTAAAAGAATTTGTATTAACCATAATTATTGAGGTTTTATGGCCCTCAGTTGGAGCATGCCAGAATGATGAAATGAGTAGCAATAGTTTGCATTTAAAAGTTATAAATATCCAGATCTTCCCCATCAGTAAGGAAGGAACGTTCCTGAGCTGTTTCTCAAAGCTAGTTGTTTTTTGGGCTGTGTATGTCCCCAGCTGCTCGTCAGTTCAGCTGAACTCTGGCAAACAGTAGGATCTTTTTTTTTATTATTACTAATGTTATCACTAATTATTCCTAGTATATTCCTACTATGCCAGTAACCATAGCCACAAAAAGTCTAGTATTCAAGTACTCCAGGACTCTTCTGTCTTGTTTTTGCTCAGAGTGCTTCAGATTTTTAACCTCAGCACTGTCTTCAAAATCCCAATCAGAAAGTTGAGTTGGTGTTTTTGGTTAGTAGGTTTATACATTTGGGATGGCTTGTCTCCCACTAACAGTGGATTACTTACTGGAGAACAGATGGAAGGCCTGGGGCCACCTCTCTCCCTGCCCTCCCTGTGGCAGGGTCTGAGTGCCAAGTGTGGAGCAGCTGGTACAGAGCCAGCTTCCAAATGGCCACCAAGATTGAGCATTGCAATCATTTAACATGCTGCATAGAATAATTCTATATCATCTCTTATATTCTCCATCATATCCCAAAAATGAGTGGGACAAAGAGAGGAGATGGGAAAACTCCAAGATACAGGGGCATTCCTAAGGCACATCAAGGAGGGCACAGGGAAAGGAATGGAGCATGTGGTACACACTGAAGTATAGAAGACACTTGGTAGTATGAGGGAGAACTCAGACTCAGCCTGTGGAAAACACAGCTTGAATGGAGAGAGTGCCAGAGCTCCCCACAGACAAGGAGGGTGGGAAAGGGCTCCTGACATGATCCTGTCCCCTGTAAAGATGGGCATTGTAGAGTTTCCCTTACCACCCCAGTCTATGTTGGGCGTTGGAGAGGGCTATGCCATACCTTCCCACATCATAGGATGGGGACTTGGGGAAGAGGGGAAAGATACCCTCCATTGCCTCGATTACAAAAGGAAGATTATGCCTCCTGAAAAAGTGGGAAAGCAAGCCTTCCTGCTCAGAGGTAGCCAGTCATTTGGCATGCTCACTTGCAAATAAAGGGAGGAAGTTCAACTGGGGACACTGAATGCTTTTGGACACACCTTCAAACTCATAACTGCTTCTCTGACACTCCCCCTCACCAAATACTTAAAGTGAGAAAGTTTTAGAATAGATAAGCTGGACTCTACCCCAGATCTCATCACTACACTGCAACCCCTGATAGTTCAGCTAATGGGCTTTGGAGGCAACATGCTATAGACAGAGATGTCAGAATTTTAAGGATCAATCAGCAAAACTCAACATAACTGTAACTTAAAAATAAAGTTTTCGTAGAGGTTTTGTTAATTTGCTTTTGGGTTATTGGGATTTTTTTTTGCTTTGGGTTTTTTTATATGTTTTCCTGGCGAGATGATGCACTCCAGTTAATTGTATACTCCTTTCTGAAACCAGAACATCAGAAGTACAACATGTTCCCTGAACTTGCTGGAACAAACATTATACATGGGCCCCTTCTGGAGCATTTTCATTAGGTTGCTTCTTCCCTGTCAGTGCATGTGACCTACTACATAATTCATATACAAAGCCCATAGAAACCAGCCCCTCTAGGGATGGCAGGCATCCTTGGAGTGCTCTAGGTCCAAACAGTGATATGCAGATGGTGGCTGTCTCTAAAAGTTCATATTCCTGATATATTTACTATATGGGCATATCTTTATAAAATATATCTGTTTGCTATCCTTGCTGCCTGTGCATGAGAATATACTAGAGACTATTCTAGGTACAATTAATGTTCTGTCCGTATATGAGTTAGTAAAAAAGTGATACTCCAGAGATACATTCAGAGTGAAACCTAAGGTATGCCAATCAGTGGGTGCAACCTGAAATACATAGAGTACAACAAGTGCCAGGTTTGGCTTCTGTAGCAGTTTCTCCAGGGTACAATGCAGTGTTACTCAGGCGTAGCTGAGTTCAGTCTGAACTCTTACGAGAAAATACATCACACTGGATCTGACAGCTCAAGAGAGGCAAGGCTGCGATGGCTCCATGCCCCATGTCCAACCAGTAGTGAGGCTGAAGATGTATTCCCACCGGCCATGTGCACACAACACACACATGTACAACACATCTAATATGAATATATACCAGGCCAGCCACACAGAGCACTCCCACAAAGAACATCAACAGCTTCACCCTGCTCCACTCCCTGGCAGAGCAGCATGGAGGTCCACCAATAAGAATATATATCTGTGTAGACATATATACAGCATGGGTCCCTCCATCAGCTGGGTTCATACACTCAGTCTGCCCAGTAGTAGCCCCTGGATCCCAGTATCCCCAGTTGCTGGCACCTAGACATACAAGCCTCCAGTGTTGACCCACGGTGACTGGTGTTCACGCCTGCACAGTGGGGCTGAGGCTCTCCTGGGACAGCCCTGGGAGGGGACTGGATGTGGTATCTCTTCTTCTGAGTCCTTACTTTGTGTTGTCGCCTGCCTTTGTGCCCCTGTGCTCTTCTGGGCTTGGGGGCATGGGCCTTTGACAGGCTGATAGCTCCTGCGATAGACTTGGAAGCAGCCAGGGCCAGGATATTATTTGGGTTGTCCCACCTGCCGTCATCTCTCTGTGTTCCTTTGTGGATGTGCAGATGAGCTTTTATCACATAATTTAATGTGAACAAGCTGGTTTGCACAATGGTAACATCACAGCAGTACTCCCATATTGCTCTGTGCTAGCTACCTTGGCTTCCAGCATCTCGGCTACTTCAGCCAGCTGAGGCTGTGTATTTCTGAACACCACTCCATCATGCTGTGAAACACTCCCTGTAAGCTGCATGCACAGACACCTCACTGTTGTTGCCTAGACAATTATTTGAAGTTCTTGCATGTTCAGAGGTGCAGGGTCACACTGCTGCATGAAGGTTAGTCTCCTACTTCTTTGAAAGTTTTGTTCTTTCATGGTTCATTTCAGTCTTCCTGCTAGAACCAAGTTCTTTATTAAACTGACTCTTTCATAGACCTCAAGCAGAGTCTCATCATATGTAGCCCCTTAAGCTTGTATCTGATCTTTTCCCCAAAGATAATGTGCTGCAACACAGGCCTTTTACCTACTGCTTCCTCTCTGTCATGAAGGTGCATTTCACTATGCTTGGTTATAACCAGAACTGGCGTTTAATTTTTTGGCAGACTTGGAGGGGGATAGTGCATGATAATAACGTCTTTGGTCTTTATAATTGTGTGTTCACCATTTTAAGCATTGTAATATTCACTTTGAAACCCGTGTGCTCATGAGAGATGAGGTAACAGTGGATAGCTTTGCCTAGGCAACACTGGTTTTATTTTCTCCTTCAGTAAATAGCAGTGTTAGAAGTGGCAGAAATACAAAATTCATTATAATCTATTGAACTAAAGAACAATATTTTCAGAAGAATATTTTGTGAACTAACAAGTATTACAAGGCATTTCCTAGAAGCAGAATTAGGTAGCACTGAAGCAGTGTGCGTGTGGACATATGCCAGTGTGAACTGTTTAACTTTGCCTTTCCTTTAGGGTTCATTTCAAACAAAGGAGGATTTTTCTGTTCAAAACACAAAGCTGTGTTTTGAACATTTTTTTCATATAGTATTTCATTGCAGCAAACAAAGGAAAAAAGCCTCCATATTATCTTTGACAGTCTTCTGTCATAATAGTCCAAAACTCTTTCGGAGATTTCCTGCTGTAAGTTTATAGTACTCTGAACCAGTAGTGGAAAACACAGCACTGTTTTAAGATAAGCAAATAGCATTTTTTTAGTTAGCATTCAGCAAGTGCTCTTTTCTGACAAGGAATATGGCAGAATCGCAGTACAGGATAGAACAAGTCTTGTGTTGATCACTGAAAGTAATGGATCATTGAATTCCTGCATTAATCTGCCCCTCTGGTGTCTATACATTATAAAAATTCAAGCATGTTGCAGATTGCCTGCCTACAATGAAACTAGAATGTGAAAGATTTACAGGGTAAATTACTATTGACATACACCAGGTCACTGAGATTGAACAAGAATTGCTGTATTCAGCTTACTGCAAACATCAGCTTTGCCTTTTCATGTCTTCAATCTTCCTGAGGCTAAAGTTCTTTACAAGGACAATGGTCTGTGTTTTGGAATAATCAGAAGCCTCGGTCATTTCAAAGGTCATGTACGCAAGGAACAGCAAAATCTCTTTTTTAAATAACCTGTGAGTTGGCTTTTGTGGAGAATTGTGGAAATCAAAATCTATAGAAGCCATTAGCGGAAATGTATATCTAAAAGCAAACATAGCATCAATAAGCCTATTCTATTCTTTGAATCCAAGTTCCTACTGATGTGAGGTTGGGTGGGGATACATTTGACTGATTTTCACAGTCAGTTGTATTTTTGCACTAGAGTCTTTTGCAAAACATAAGCCTTTGGAGTTGTTATCAAGGACAAGATCTCTTGTTGCTTAAAATATTCTTTAGAAGATGAGACATAAGCAAACCAGACAAAAAAGTCTAAGAATAAAATAAGTCACTTTGGTAATAAGAAGCATTTGAATGCAAATCATATCTGGCTGCAGTAAAATGAAGGGAGTTACATCCTTAAGCAAAGAAACTCATGTAAGGCTCTGCAGTGAAAGTCTAAAGAACAAGGCTTGAATGAATTCTCTTCACACTGGTGTGATGACAGTTGTCCAGGTTATATTTATTCCTCCATCAATTTCTTATATTTCACCTTTGCAGAATACACAATAATTCCTTCTGTAAAGCTTAATAATTTTACTGTATATTTTGCTTTTGAAATGTCTTCAATTTCCTGTTGACAATAAGGGGAACAAATTGACCCTCAACTCATAACTGTTCAAAGCTAAGCTCTTTTAGAATCCTTAATGGACTAACATCCTCTGACGTTTGAGCTACTAGTATTTGCAAAGTTGCTATGGTGACAAATGTAGTTCTGGTTAAAAAATAATAATAATAATTCTATTTTGCTTAACCACAAATTCCAGAAGACCTCAGCATGGTTCCAAAAGAACATTTCTGTCCAAATGAATGCACAGTGCCCTTTTTTCTGAGCAATTGTATCTTTAGTAAAATGTAAGCATACAGGGAAGTCTGACCTCTGCTTTGGTCACAGTACCTTATGATCGCCTACTCAAATTACTATAAAGCAGATTTAAAATAGCACTGTGTCCATTTCTTTAAGGAAGGCCCAACGGAACAATCTGTAGTACAAAGGCCTGCGGCTTGCTCCAGCTTCCTTTTGGTCATTCTGATGAAGTAAAACAACCCCAAGGGGCAGTGTGATCCTTCCCCTTAAATTCCACTGCCCAGCACCGCAAACCCATCACACGTGGCTTAAAGGTGCTTTGACTCGTGCAGGGAGGTCTGGGCCTGTGGGCAATGCCTTTGTACCCAGGGTTATAGAGACAGCTGTAGCAGTTTTTGCCCATGACCATTCCTCTGGTCATGCAATAGGCAAAGCCAGCTGGGGAGATTTGATCCATTTTCTGTCTTTCACAGAAAATGGTTGTTGGACTACCTCATGATCTTTTTTGTGCACGAAACATTTTGCAGATGGGGATCTGAATACCTAGAGGTAACAGCTGTATTATAAGAAGGGGTCACTAGTGAACTTAGCACACACACAGATCAGCTTCCAAAACACTTAGGTGATGGATTTTTTAACCTATTTCAACTTTTTCTCACTGAGACCTAGGGTCCTGATTCACAACAGGATTCTCTTCTAGGCTGTCCCCTGCTAAATGTGTAGCTAAGCAGGTTAGCTTCTATTTCAGTGCAGTTTTGTGGAACACCCTGTATGGACCAAGGCAGGGGAGATATTCTCTACATCTTTTCTCTCCCCATTGGTCATGTAGGGACAGAAGAGATATTAATATCCTACCAAATCCTTGACTTGGAGCCTAAAGCCAGACATGGTCACAAGTCCAAGGTAAAGGGTAAGTGCTTAGAGTAAGCTTGCTGCACCTTGTGTTACCTTCAAGGGCAGGTTACTGCTCTCAGTTAGAAGGTGGTAGCTAGCAGCATCACTCCTGGCTGAGCCTGGAGCCAGGACATGGAGCTTTCCTTCCTACAGAGCAGGTCTGAGTATCAGCAGAATGGTGGCAGTCAGCGACTGAGAGGTGCTACCAGTGTGCTCCTAAGTTGCCCATTAGGTGCATCGCATTCGAATTGCAGAAGAGAGCTTTGTAGGGTAAGCTGTTTCACCACCAGCACTCAAGGCCCCAGGGTGTTTCAAGGCCTCAGGTACTCCAGTTCAGCTGTAGTCATGGTTAGGGCTTGTATAATTTAAATGGAAGGTAAAACAAAGTTCAAAGTCAGCCCATGTGCATGGTTTAATGCACAAAGTAAACGTTGCTGTCATCCTGGTAAAAGACCGATAGTGGAATGTGCTGGAGAGAAACAGAAGGAAGACAGAATGGCTTTGAAGCCATTATTATTTTATCACTGATAAATGTAGATCCTGATTTTAAAAGGGGAAAGATAAGAAATTAATAAGCTGTTGATTTTGTTTCAAAGCTGTTGTTTTAGATGGTGAGGTTTGCATTAAAATGTGAAAATACTTTTTTTAATTGTGTGGGAGAAATTGTCACCACTTCTTTCTAAAAGTATAGGAAGAATGTTGATGGCAGGATAAAATATTGAAAGACTGTCTTGTTTTAACGAGCAAAAGTAAAACTTGCATTGATATTATTTGTGTAATAATAATTCCTGACAGAATTCCTTAGTTTATTTGAAATCCAGAATTAAACAGAATCATGTTACCCTAGATGTCAAAATCAGTACTGCCATGTTACAATTCTGTTTGAAATTGATTTAAGGGGAATTTGCTTTGCTTTGACTTCTCTCTCTCTCTCTGTGTCTCTCTCTTAAGGTCAACTCAAATCAAAACATATTCTTGGGATAATGCCCAGGTTATTTTGGTTGGTAACAAATGTGACATGGAGGATGAACGGGTAATCTTCACTGAGAGAGGCAAACATTTAGCAGAGCAACTTGGTAAGAAAACAAATGACAAAAGCTTTATGATTGCTTGTGAGAATGCACAAAGTAATATCATTAATTGCTACAGTACTTGTAATGAAATGTTTGTGATACATTCACTGTAAAGGAATAGTCATACACCACCTCCCTGTTGTTTCTGCAGGCTGAGTTCTGAACTGTCCTTGTTGATATCACTAATACTGTAACATAATTAGAATGGACATGTGTCCAGGGATGACCTTATGCAGAGCCATGACATGTCTGTTATCTGAAAGTGTCCCCAAGACCAGTGCTGGCTCAGCAGCTGGCTTAGACTAAGGACGTATCTGATAAAATGGTCCGTGTGCTGTTCCTTAGATAGGAAACACATTATGGCCTTTGTGATAAGCAGCAACATTAGCCATGTATCTGTATATATACAATATGTTTAGACAGTTATAGCTACAGGCAGATACACCCTAGCCAGGGAGAAATAAAGTAAAAACAAACAAACTAACAAAAGGAGAGGAGAGTCTGAAGAAACAGCTTACTCAAAATGTGAACTAGACTTTTTTGCAAGTTTAGAACATTTGGGTTATGATTTCCAATACCAATAATCCAAAATAGAATGATGCCAATATCCAACTCCCACTGCTAACAGTTCACCTACTGCACATTTACACAGGTGTAAATAACATGAAACTCTCTTTCTTAAAGTCTCCTTCTAGGAGGCAAATGTTGTCCACACATAAAATTATGGAGCTGTGAACATCTCTCTTCTTTCTGTTTCTGCCCAGCAGTGATATCCTTTCATACCATGAAATGTTTTTGAGGTGACCCTGGCCAAACAGTAATGGAAAATCTCTACAGCATCATCACAATACTACTACCTGGCCTGTTTTTTACCTTCAAATTTGCCAATCTCTGGAGAGCATGCTCAGCAGGTGTAGAAGTCAAACCCTGGCATCATTGGAAGTCAATTTCTGTGCTCTACTGGGCATGGGTTTGTCATTATTTTTAAAACTAAGTATGGTAAAGGCTCAGTCTGGTGAACATGTGTATAACTTAGATCTCCTTGTCACTATTGCTATATAAGTGTTTAGAGGAAAGGGTGTTATAAGAGTAACTGCATGGGAAACAGAAAGAGATGGTGGCATTTCACAGTAGACCACCTGTGCTGGATCTAATCCCATGCCAGTGGTTCTTAACATACGTATATTCATAGCTTGCTGACCTTATTTTTTTTAAATAATTTTTTTAGCTGTATAATCGCTTGTCCTAGTAAATAATTTCATCAGAATAACATATCTTCCAATTGCATCTGTCTAAATAAGCATTATGTATGTGTAAGAGCACACCTCAAAAGTATACATTAAAAATTACCATAAATTAGTCCTTGAAAGTTGACAGAAAAGGTTTAACAGCAGGTTATGTCCAGAAAAATTGCCAACATTTGTGAAGAACTGAGTTTCTAAAACTGTTTGCAACAAAACCAAAATGGTTACCATTGCACCTGCTTTAACAGAGGGTATTTTTATTTGCAGAAACACCCATCACATTATATGTTGTAATATGTGTTATATATGAAAAACATATATATATATATATGTTCTTCCATCTGTAAGCATTTCTAACATTTATTCATTTTAGTAGGAGTTAGGAAAGTGTATTCAATGGAGAAACAGATCAAAAATATGTAACTGTATACTTTTACCCCAAATTTAGTCCAGCCAATAAAATGTCTTTCAATAAACATAAATTTGCAATGTAGCATTAGAAGATTTTTTTTTTAAGTCACATAACTAATCTGAATTTCTAATTCTTAGACTACTCTCCTATAGAAAGATTAATTCAGTGTGCTGACAAGAAATCCCCAAAGTCATGAGTTTAGCAAGATGAGAAGGAACTTCGCATGTTGTACAGTCAGGAATCCTCATCTGTAATAACCAATTCTTACCAAAAAAAAAAAAAAAAGAGTAATGACATAGATATCAAAACTCATGTTTCAGGCTTTAAAGCAAACTCTAACTCCTGGTATTTAGAATTCAATCTTTAGGGAAGCAGATTATCCTCTCTTCTGATCTTTATCTACTCTGGAGTTTTCCTTTCTCAGATATATGTCCTGTGGTTATCTCAAGGGCAGATTGCTATATTTGATAAATTGTGGCTCTGATCCAGTATGTCATTTACTGTATTCAGACTGCACACACAAATGTTTATACGTTTCCTGTACAACTGGAATAATTTCTTAAATCTGCTCAAAGATTGTGGGAGGTGGTGTCAGGAAAAGCAGAATGAGTTTCTGTGAATTGTAGTAAGTGCTCAGGCCATGTTGGTCAGTTTGAAGGGCACGTGTTGTGTCAAACACGCAGGACTGTCTTTTCTTTCTCTACCAGTGCGTTGATAACTTCTCTTGTGGGCAAGTTTTAAAAATAACGATATAGATTTTTGTGTCCAGCAAGACATTTTAAGACTGTGGGCCCTTTGATGCCATGGTCTGCAGCGTTGATTGCAGCCACAATTATAAGCAAGCACAATGCATGAGTGCTGTACAAAGAACATGTTGTGAAACACTTTGTTCTCAAGTGTGGTTTTATTTTCAGTCCTGGTTTATTTGAAGTCACTGAGAAAATGAATACATGTACGTTTTGGGCCGGATTTTCAAAATGTCAAAATGTGCGTTGGGCATTTAACCCTCTGGGAAACACAGTGTCCTGTTGAGAACAGCGTTATTGGAAAATTGTGCCTCTTTTGTGGCTGATGACCTCTCTGAAAAGTGTGGCCTTCAGTTTTATTAACAAGGTGTAATCAATCATTTCTTTCAATCCCAGTGTTGACTTATTTCTCAAGTGTAACCCAAACAAGTGGTTTAGATCAACCAGCAATAGGCCTCATTACCTGTGAAGGTCTGAATAAACTGATCAAGTATTCTGTGGTAGCTCCAAGTACTTCTCTCATAACACTAATGAAAGTTCACAAAAGAGAGAAGGAATGGTTAAGAAAACCAGATCTGACCTTGAAGGGAAATTAACAGAATGTTTATGAAGACAGAATTTGTCTCATTTCCAGTCTAGATTTTTTTTAAGTTTGCTGTTGATGACATAGGGCATGACATTGACGATACCACCACAGATCATAGCTGTAAGCAGCATACTACTTTACTTACGGTAATGGCTAGAAGTAGGCACCTTGTGAAAGGTATAAAAGGGCAAACATACAGTGATACTTCCCCAGATTGTAGCAAAATATATCTGTGGGTCTCATTAACCAAAGGCAGTACCTTTATATTCAATAGCCCTTTCATGATTTTTTTTCATGGACCTGTCCAATGATGTAATTGAAACCATATAAAATCTTACCATCCACAACATCCTTTAAATACGTGCAGTTTATCTGAGATTTCTGCTTTGAATTGGCCACTTACTAGTTTTATTTGATGTTTCTTCATCGTTACATTCTGAGAAACAGTGAACAATTGTTTGCTGTTATCTGCTCTGTAACACCATTGCTTTCAGAGACCTCTATCATACACCTCCTTTTTTCCCAGGCTGAAATTCCCAGACTTTCACTGTTCCAGATGTAAAGACCATCTCACACCTTAGCCATTCCTTGTCACCCTATTCAGTACTTTTTGTAAGTGGTACAGCCTTTTTTGAGAAACTCCTTCATGGTTGCTTAACATAATAGTGTCATTAGAAGAGTAATGTTAAAATGAGGTGAAAACAGACAGGATCAAATAAATTCAGCTGAGTCATGTAACTTTACCTCACAGAGGTATCATACCACGAAAATACAGAAATGTGACAAACCAGCCAGTAGAGAGAACTAATTAATGTAATGGTAATATTGACAGGGGAATCGCAGCAAACACATTTAAACAAGTGTATTCATCAATCACTACCAAAAAAGGGTGTGGAACATAATGATTACACGATTTTGTCTGTTCGTGAATGTTTGCTCTGAGAACTACATGCGTTGACTATTGAGTGAAATGCTAAGATATTCAGCACTTACATGCTTTAAAGCATTTTAGTAACAAAAGCTTAGACCTTCTTGCAAGCAAAATGCACGCACACTTGCCAGCTGCATTACTCACACAGCTTTTCTGACATATTTATCTCCTGCATCCCAGCCGACTTCAAAGCTTCATACATTCATAAGATTTTGGTGTCACTTCTCAGAGCAGAAGTAAAAAGAATGACTCACAGTTGTCATTAATTTTTTGGCTCCTTTTATTCATGGTCTGTATGATATATTGTGACCTAAATTGTGGCAAAGGATTAGCAGGCAGAAGTGTGCACAGAGCTTTCAACAGAGTCTAAGTAATTGCACACACAAATGGGCAGTTGCATATGTAGTTTGACATACAGTTTCTCCATTTATTTATGATGTTTTGCTGTGCATGCAAATCAGGTACATAATTTTACATGTGTTCTTTTGTTGCTCATGTGCTTCTGCACAACTCCTATTTGCTATGTGTGTGCTATAAATCATTTCAACACTCATTAGTTTTTAATTGCAAGTACTGCCATTACATAGTATATTATATCTTTAAGGCCAGGGCCCCTAAAGTTGCTGCAAAAGTACAGTCCTGCCATAGGTCTAATCCATACCTATTGTCCTCATGCTGCGCCGGGTACTAGATGGGTACTGCACGATCAACCCCAAATGTCGGGCCACCTTTTCTGTAAGGTCCTGTTTGTCCTATCCCACCTTTTTGTCTCAGGTTGGTTAAGGCTCTGGGAAACGAAGCTATTGTATCATAGAAATGTTCACTGGAAGGGACCTCTGGTGATCATCTAGTGTGCTTTCCCCCTAAAATCTACCTCCAGCTTTATGTTCTCTCCAGCAGTTTTCAGGGCAGTGCCCTTCCCATCAGATTTTCTTTGCCTTCATGTTTCTTACACTCTGCCACCCAGGACCACCTATGGCTGGGGGCATCCATCCATTACAGATCCTAGGGTGCACTCACCTGCTTTCTAAATGTATCCTGGCACACTGTCTCTCCCAGTGTGAAAGACACCAACCAATGTCAGAAAACAAAACGGGCTCTTTCTGGGTGAGCTCTCACACTCCCTTCACGCTGTATTCAGGGCACCTGCAAAGGGCTCTGAATCCTACATGCTCCAGTGACAGCAGTGCCTGGGTCTTCAGTGCATCTCCACAGCTTGTCACTCAGAGAAGTAGTCATGGTACCCATCAGATTTTAATACATACCTTACTTTGCATATTTTGGGCTGGTTTTCCCCTTTCTATCCTTTCTCTTCTCATCGCTTTTGGGCCATTTCTGCCTTAAAGTCTTTCTTTTCAGCTTTTTCTTTCTTTCTTTCTTTCTTTTGATTCCCAGTGCTTTGAAAATAAATTCCACCAAAAATGAGAAGAAAATTTCACCCTTCGAATGAAAATCAACCTGCCTTTCCTGTTTTGTTTTCTTTTTTTTTTCTTGGCTCAGGCATGTATGTACACAATGGTCATGCTGGGGAGATGCCAGAGACCCAGTTCAGGGGTGATTAGGTTTCTTCAGGTTAAACCCACTTAGGACCCCAACAAGCCTGGAAGTGGAGCGTTTGTCAATGTCGTGTGCTTACAAAGGGTTCAACTTGGCATCCAGCACTTCTGAGTGATCTGACCAAGCCTGCAAGACGAGGCCTTGCTGCAGAGGTGGGGCAGAAGCATGACTGTTTTCTGAACCCCAGTGGGGCTGGGACACAAGACAGCAGCTCCCCTGCGTCAGGACAGAGGTGAACCTTCGCCTGCCCTGGGGTATGAGCCCTGGAGGGTAATGCATATATTAGACACTTGTGAGTTTAGGCAGCAGCTGAAGAGGCATTGTAATTTTGGCATGTAAATAGGGAATCAAGTGGGACTTGGCACCTCAGCACACAGCTTGATAGAACAGCAAGTTCTGTTTTGCCTCCATGGCTGGCTGGAGGCTGTGGTGCAGAAGGCAGGGTCACCAGCAGCTTTGAGAGAACAGACGTATGGCTGCATCTAACTTTGCATTAAAAATTAAAATAATGGCGTTGTGCGGGAACATGCCTGTTCATAGCTCCACCCTTCACCGTTTTTTAGCTCTTTTTAAAGGGCAAATGTTAGCGCCAGAGGATGGAGACAGACTGACAGCACTGACAAACAACAGAGTCTTCTGTTCAGTTACAACACACACAGGGTATTGGCAGAGCAAGTAAAGGCTCCTGCCCCCAGGACGATTTTTACAGGGGGTAAACGCCAACCTGCCATTGCTTTCACACACTTGGAGCTCTGCTACAGGAAGGTTACTTAATGGCAATGGGAAGCAAGGGACTGTGTTTGCTCAACAATGTCTCATGTAAACAAACAAAAAAAAAAGGTCTTTGCCAGGAATCTAATTTATTGCCCAAATGCACTCATTTAAAAGGCACCTGGAAGCCACAATCAAAATCGGTACAACTGGAATTTATATGGAAACCTTCTGTTCTGAAAAAGTGGAAAAGGTGTTTTCTTACAGCATTACCAGTAACTGCCCCTCAAGTCTGTCCATTCTGTCACAGCTGAGAGTCCCCCTTTAGCCTTTCATTTAATAAATTTGGCCACCCTAAATGTTGGATAAATATCTTAGCATTCTATTAACAATCTTTACACTAGGTCTATCCAGAATGGTGCTAATGTACTGCTCTTTGCTGAGGTAATATTAGCGAAGTCCTATTTTGGGGCTTAATAGTGTTTTAATACTTTTTTTAATATAGTCCAGCCCTTGGGCTTGTTTGGACAGCACAGGTCACATCCAGCTGGTCTACAAAGCAGGGCACACTGTAACCAGATCTGCTACCATGGTTGAAGGTGTAGAAGATAGATACTTTGAAGAACCAATGGTCACCAGCTACTTTCAGCCCAGTTTCCTAGAAGAGACAACCTTTGCAATCATGCCACGTGTGTCTGTCTCTGAGACACAGGTAGAGGTCTCAAAGTTATTAACAGTTCTGAGGAAATGGACATCTGAGCAGAGGAGAAATGTCTTGCAGTTGCCTTGACTGACAGCCTGCAATGTGAATACAAACCTTATTAGACACTGTTCAAAGCAGGCAAGAGGGTAAGTGCCTGCCAGTGCCCCCTTAGAACTGCCCATGGGATGCAAATCCAAGAAAATAAGGCAACATTGGCTCCTCTTCTTTATATACTGTAACATTGTTAAATGATTCATTCCCATGGCTTCCTAGATTTTGCCTTTTGTACGCTGCTGTGTTACAAAGGGAGCAGCTTCCTACAGGCACTTCTTGCTCTCATGTTACAGTCTCCTACTATGCCTCGAAATACCGGATTGAACAGGGCTCTGGCAAGCGCAGCACTCTGGATCACAGTTCAAGCTTGTGTTCAAGAAAGGATAGTTATTGGAGGAACACACCCTTGAGGACATCTGTTAAACATAATATAACATCAGGGATGGTAAATAAAATTTTCTTGATTGTGGACAAACACTCTGAAGTGAGAAGGTCTTCCTGATCAGCTGGTGAAACATTAACATAGCTCTTGTCTGTACTGTCTGTGGAATTGTGCTTAAAATTTGCTAGCTGGTGTGTCCTCTTGATGTCACATTTTCTCAGGAAGATGAGAGGGTGCAGAATGTTCTTCCCTTTGCATATGGCTCTCCTTTCTGGTTCTTTTTTCCTTCCTTTTTTTTTTGAAAGCAGGCATTAAGCATTGATGAAGGAGCCTCTGCAGAGCCAGGGCAAGTGTGAGGCAGAGAGAGAACAAAGTGAGTAGTTCAGGCTGTTTATGTGTTTCAGGGCAGCTATAAAGTGCTTTGTGCGCGCTAAAGCTCATCAGGTGAACAACAGCACCGTGCCTGTGTCCTGGCTGGCCCCTGCTGCTGCAGTGCTCTGCAGGGCCTGCTGAGAACTTGCCAGCTTTGTTGGAGTCAATGCTATGTGGAAGAACGTAGAAAAGAGAAAGAGACATAGTGTAAAGACAGCAAAGGTGAAACTGAATTAAACAACAAAGAGGCAATTAAATTAGAACATCCTGATGCATGTTCCAGACACATTGTTCATACGTTCAGGCAGCACTTTGATATTTTGGATTTTCTCAGGTTCAGCTGTGTTCTGCCTCACCTACCCACTTGCCTCTCAGGCTTTGTCATATCTTTGCAGTATCCTGCTCTGCCCGGTCTCATCCATATTGGCAGTACAGATCTTCATGGGTGGTGAGAACATGGTGTTCTTTGAGCTCTGCTGCCCTCAGCATCACCAGAGAGTTACCTCACTTCAGGCTTATATTCACACGGAAAATCTTTTTGCTCCATAATAACAAGCAGTGGAAAAAAATCTGAAGAAAGTATCAAAAGGCATAGATCTGAGGCCCTCATACACAGGCATTTTAGAAGATTAGGGTGGCTAAGCATTATTGGTAAAATAAGTGAAAGATGAGTCAAGAGGAAAGAAGAGGTCATGGTGGAAAAGGTCTGCAAAATATTCCATAACAAAATGGAAAACAACCAGAATTCAGGTATTTATTCCAGGCACACTCTGCTAGGAAAAATGCTCCATATCTCCTTAACACTCTTCCACAGACAGAGCTTCTGTTAAGCAAAAAAAAGAAACACCACTGTAATTTACTGAGATCTTTTGCATAAGGTAACACTCACGTGGGGAACTGAATCCCCTGCACAGGACAGTCAATTGCTGTCTGGATGGCAAGAGGAGCCTCCATTGCAAGGGTCTTTGCAATGGTGTCTTCAGCTGCATCACACAAGACTCTGAACTTCTGTTGAATTGTTGTAATCCAGTTGGTCCTACGTGCCCACTACATACCATGATCCTTTGGCAGTGATTACTTTAAACTGTGCACAAAGCTTGTCTTAACTATCTTAACTGGCTTCAAAAGACTGTTCTGGGTGACCATTTCTGTATCTGCAGGAACAGTTTCTACAGACCATCTACAAGTGTCTTACCTATGTGTGGCTGAATCCATTCTACAGTTGGAACTGCCTGGGGGGAGCCCACCAGCAGGCCCTGTTCTCTACTTAGGATGTTTATTAGCACATTTAAGCATATAAATAGTTCCTATCAAATGGCCTAGGCATGGGAGGGGCTGCTTGGGGTAATCTCCAGGACTGTCCAAAATTGTACAGTTGCCATAAAGAATAAAGCAAATACTTTGTTGTGGAGGCAGCTGGGAGTTCAATCACTTTCTCAGAAGTCAGTGCATTGTGTCATCTATGCAGTGCCTAGCTGGGGAGGTCCTGGGTCACCCAGGCAATTAATGACTAAGTTGATGGGATGTGTATACAGGCATAGCCTGATATCCATCTACACCACTACTCTGACCGCAATTTCCTTCTTATATCAAAATCATAATTGAAATTGCATAGATTTCACCACAGCTGTAGTGTCTATTTTTATTTTATTTGAATAAATATTTTTGTGCTTGAACACTCTGTAAGCCTCTATTTTACATGGAGAATGGGTGCCTTTATTTTTTCATGGTGTTCTAATGCTGAACATCCTCACCATGATAGTGAGCCTGTTTTCTTGATCCTGTCCAGTATTTCCTGATATGGGCCTCCTCTCTTCTTTGTGACTGTTTGTTTTCCTTTCACTTTCTGCTTTTCCCTGTCCAGATCTCTTACCTACCTGCCATGTTTGCCATTTCGTGATCATCTCATGTGTCTGTTATATCTGTAAAAACTGCTCCCCCCATGCGTGTCCTTAAGTGTCCTTCATGCTTCTTCCTGTCATCTTCTCCAAGGCTTTGGTGTGCCATTTCTCAGGCATCCTCTCATTGTCCCTCAACCCTTCTGCCCTCTGGTCCTGCTTGTTCCTCTTTAGAATGGCTGCTGTCCCCCCGCTTCCTGTGGAGCAGACACTAACAGCTGTGGAAGGATCTGACTGTGTTGCTGTGCTAGAGTTGCAGACGGGTTTCAACAGAGCACTGAAGACATGGAGGATCTTCCTTCCCCCCAAGCAGTCCCCAAGCAATCTGAACAGTCTTCTCTTGCATGGAGCTCTGCAGGAGGGCTAAAGCCACCAGCAAGTGAAGCTACACTGGTCTTCCCCGTTCTCCTTGTAGTTTAGAACAATGGAGACGTGTAAGCCAAGCAAAACTAAAATGACGCCATGGAGATTCAAACCTCCTCCCAGTTTATGACTTTGTGTAGTTTTTATTAGTTTGGTTTGTGGGGTTGGTTCCCTTTGGTCCCACGAATTCACCTCTAGCTTAAGTAGATATCAAATGGCAGACATCTTTCTTGCTTTGTTTTTTAGCTGGTTATGTCCAAACACAGTTGTCTGTTTTGGCATCGGGTTAATGACATAATGGAAGTGGCTGTTTCCTGCTGAATAATGCTCAGAAGAACATAATAGTTAGAGATGGAGCAGTAGATTATTCCTTCCCAATGGCTGGACATATAGGGCATTTCTAAAATAATAATACTCTCAATCTGGTGTCAGTTTTTAGATTAAACTGTTTTAAGGTAGAATTGGTCTAAGGGAATGTATTTGGGCCACTCCTCATTTTATCTGGCTTGGTATAAAGCAAATAGCACTAGTGTACTTACTCTGATTGTGTTGCAATTTTAATTGCTCTTCCAATATCACTATTCTATATGCGTGCTCTCACATGTTTGCTTTCTGAGTATTTCTCCGCTCTTCTTTGCCCAAGAGAAGATTATGTATTTATTGAGCATACGGGAATATGCATTGAACATAAACATGTTGTTTATTTTCTTAGGATTTGAATTTTTTGAGACAAGTGCCAAGGACAACATTAATGTCAAGCAGACATTTGAGCGACTCGTGGATATCATCTGTGACAAAATGTCGGAAAGTCTGGAGACAGATCCCACCATTGCTGCCAGCAAGCAGAACACACGGCTAAAGGATGTCCCTCCTCCACAGCAGACCAGCTGTGGCTGTTAATGCAGCTATCAGCAAAGGCAGCTCCAGTGTGTTCTGTTGCCAACAGAGTATTTATGAATGGTCTATATGCCTTTATTTATACTGTCTTATTAATTTATTGGGGAGAAAAATCTTTTATTTTACATCAGCAGCTGGTCAAGTATAAGTATGGAGATGGAGAGGTTATTAGTTTGAAAGGACGATCCATTTTTTAGCATCTAGCTTTTGCATGCAGGATGGCTATTAGTTTCTCTTTTTTTTTTTTTTTCCTGTTTTATGTTACACTTACTTCAGCTGGTGCCATGTCCTCAGACCACATTTGCCTAGAATTGACTTTTGCTTCATCAGTTTCAAATTATATACTTGAATCCTTAGGATAGTGGCCAAGACGTTTTAGAATAAGCTTCCTGATGCCACTTATATTTTTTCCTGACTGAAAATCAATTAAGAAATATTCCTCTAGCGAGCTAATCCCTCATTCCATATAGAGCATTTGTATAAGGGACATTTCCTGGAGTGTACTGTCTTGGCAAATCTATACTCATTATGTTATATATCATGGCTGATGGGAAATGGCAGAAGTTAGAAAGGAGTTAGCTCCTGTACCCAAAGCCACCGAACTTCCCTGTGAGTTTCCAGCTGGATGTGGATGTTCAGTGCAGACCCTCAGAGAGATTAGGTACTTCATCCTGTTTGGATAGCTAGTATGTTTACATTTCCATGGGAGCTGCATGTCTATCTAACACCTTCCTGAAACGGGACTTAATTTCTCGTTCCATCATCATGGAGATCCTGGTAGTACTTACCCCAGTAGTTGAGGGCTGCCTAGCTCTTTTCATTTCTACTCACATGAGATATTAAACACACAGTTTTATATTACCCCTGACAGAGCCAAATCCATTATGGGTTATTCATAGTCAAAAGCTGTCTTGTCATGTCGCTGTCAAACCTGCATACTGAAGTTTTCAAGAATTTCATCTCCCATTCAGTCACTGAGACAACCATCACCACACTGGCTACAAGCACCTGTATTTTATTCAGAACTATTGCAGACATGCTGCTGGTATCAGTGAACTGGAGTACAACCTCATTTTTACTTTGCTGAGGATATCTATTTTGACAAGACAATCAGAATTTCACAAGATTTTAAAAAACTTTAAGAGTAATAAAACATTGTCAACGTTTCTAGCGTTAGACTGAATACATTCATAAGATCAGCAAAAGGCTGTGAAGATAGCAGAATAAATTACACTGATTCTTCTTTAATATAGTGTTAAAAATAGTCATATTTCACAGTTTTTAAAAGTACTCCTCCAGTAATTTGTGGCCCTGGAGTACTTTGTACAACTGCTTTACTTGCGTCAGAGTGGCATTTTTTAACTAAATGGCATAATTGAAGAAGCATTGACTGTTTTGTTGTTCCAAGTAGACAGAATTTGGGACAAGGCTGACATTTCTTCAACTATCTGCAATGGGAAAAGTCAGAAGACAATTTAAAAAAAGGAAGTAACACAAGGTACTACAAACTGCTCACAACTGCAAAGAAATCCCTCTACACACATTACTTTTTCTGAAGCTAATTTATATAACATATAAGTTATATATAAGTTATATGAAACACTCTAAGAGAAAATGGTCATTTTTTTAACTGGTTAAATAACCTACACACACTTTGGCACAGTAAAAATTGCTTCCAAACAAGGCATATAGACACATGTAAAATGAATATGCCATCAGAGCGCTACATTGGCTGCCTAACTTAGATGAATAACTGTTCTTTCTTCAATCTGGGGTTTTAAACCATGTCTGTCCTGTTAGCTACTTTACTTAAGCACTTGTTTTCCTAGTAGACATAGAGGCTGGACTTCACTTGTTCACTTCCATGAAGAGAAAGCACTGTCCACTTTGGGGCTGATGAACAGCCTGGTGGAAGAGGCATCTGCTGTCCCAACCATAACCCTGCCTCTCTCCAGGGATGCTGCTTTTCTCTCCCCCACCTAAGGCAGCATGTTGATAAATGTGCTGAGAGACTTTTCATTAACACCTCTTTACCCACCAGGTACCAGCTGCTTTGGAAAAAGAAGTGATAAGGAGCTGAGAAAGCTTTGTGTGACATGGTAGGCAGTTTTCCATCCTTTTCTTGTTATGTGCAGTTATTCCTGCTGGAGAAAAAGGAGCAGGGAAGCCTTGAGACAGCACTCAGCTTCAGGCTTCAAGACCTTCAGAAAAAGTTTAGGTTGTATTATCAGTCTGAGCCATCTCAGGCAAGGCAAGGAGAGAGGAGGACGTAGTCACAACTGACATGAGCGTGGGCATAACGTGGATCTTGCAGCATGGCAACAAGTGCAAGTATTCTTCCAGCTTTGCTCTGGGATGCCTGCTGCAAAATGGCCATCTCCTGTGCATGTTGTAAGAAGGAAAAAAGACTGCCTTGCTACAGCCACACCTTGCTTGTACTCCATTGCAATGAATTCCAGACCCCCTCCCTGCCTCTTTATGACCACATAGACTCTAATCGGTGGTGGAAATACATTATTAGCATATACATTTTTAAACAAATTGAGCGAGAGATAAATAGTTCTTTACTTAAATAGGATTGATTAATTAATGAGTTGCTTTTCATTTTTGCATCAAGAGTGTGGGCAGAAGAGTAACAGCAAAATCAAAGAGGAAGAATCTCTCTTTTGCATTTCTGAGACAATTAACCTCCCAGTCCTCAAACATGTGTGACCTTCTGCATGGAATGGGGAGGGTGAGGGAAGGAGCTGCCAGAGTAACATTGTTCGTTAGACTGCTAGCCGTATGTTATAAGGAAAAGGCTCAACTGAAGCACAGCAGCAGAACCAGTCAGTATTTAAAAACTCCTGAGATCTTTGTATTGACACTGAGGCATTGTCATAGAGTTCAGAACTAGTCAGATTAATTTTTAAGTGTTTACGTCAAATTCTTGGAGGTTTTTAAGACATGACTGGCTAAAGCCCTGAGCAGACTGCTTGGACCTCTTAGTTTACACTGTTTTGAGCAGGAGGTTGGGATGGATGACCTGCTGATGTCCCATCAAACCCAATTTGTCCTATCATCCCTTCCTCTGAAATTGAAAATGTGTGGAAGTTCAAGCAGACCTTTTCTTAATAATCAAGGTTACCTACTGTTGGAAAAGTAGGCTTTGATTTTGCATCACAGGTTGGCTTTTGCAGCCACATGTTTCACAGTGATATTGAGTTCTCTGCTATAAAGTGTGGTCAGATTTAGACCAGGAGCATCATGATCTCAATACCTCTCTAAGCTGGAGTCTGGCTACTGTAGATTAACACAAATGACAGAAAGGCATTTGGGAATTAACTTAATACCCATTGCCCAAACATTCTAAAAATTTGGTTTGAATTCTGGGGGAACTAACAGGATTGGGATTTGTATCCTATTAAAAAATACGCCTTGGCCTGTTCTTAGGGCAGGATATCCCAAAGCAGCCTGTTTCAACCTAGTTCAGCTCCTTCAGTCCAGTTTGGCTCCTACTTATGATAGAACTGCAATTTTCTTAAATGCAAATAGAGTTAAGCTGAACACTTTTGGAAACCCCATCCCAACCTGATCAAGGGCCAAAATTTAAGTGGTGAATGGCTCATTCTTCACACATATCCAGTAGTCACTGAGTATGAGCTGTTGGAGGAGGCAAGCAGGATTTGGCTTGATCTCTGATCTATCCACTGGTGTAGCACAGTTCTGCCAAGAGAAAGTACCAGGCTAAAAAGAATTTTGTTTTAGTGAGGGAAGAGGGCTGGATCATTGAACTGAAACCTGAGATAAGAGATCCAAAACTACTTTCAGCCTCAGCACAATTCTTGGTGAAAAAGTACTCACAGACTTTGCACTAATTTATTGTCACTCTCAGGACAGAAGTAGGGCTTACTGGTCCAGCACAGATAATGCCTTCAGTTGAGGCTTAGGCCTCTTGATGAGATACAGCAATTGCCACACAAAGCACACCTTAGATTTCTGAGAGATTACATGCCTTTGAGCAGAGGGTCCTGAGCTCCATAGTGCCAGCTGAACTAATACTGCACAACACATTTTCCAAGTTATGGTCTAGACTAAAACTTTTAGCAGCAACCTAATCCTGTGCATGGGTCATGCACCAGCCTTATCATGCTCTGACAGTGTCTTGCTTGCTGTGCGATCAAACTAGTGCCCAGAAAATGCCTTGGGAGCACACAAGAGCAGGGGATGTGCCTGGTTCCTGTGGTGCCTCTTGGCACCAATCTGACGAACAGCTAGCAAGCCCTGCTGGGCTGAACCTTCAGATGCATGTTTTCGATTCTGATGAGAGTTCATGTCCACCGGCATTCCAGTCCTTATAGAGCAACTTACTTAATACTCTATCTTTTTGGTGGTGGTGGTGGTTTGTTTATTTAGACCTTGTTTATTTAGACCTGTTTGGTGTTTGAAATACATGTGAGGTAGCCTGATTTTCTGTCAAAAAATACTCTTTCTCTTTAAACAGATGTGTATGTGACTGTTACCTGGAACTGTTTGTTCCTTTGTTCTTATAATTAATGTAATGCCTAGAGAAACTACCTGAGCAACTACATCTATGTGGCCTTTCCAGAGCGCCAGTCTGAAAGATTAAGTTTTCTTCCCAGTCTGTTCAGCTCTGTATATTCAGCTGTACCACCTGCAACTTCTTTATTTTAGGAATGAAGTGCTATTTCAGGGTGCACAAAATCTGCTGGAGTTTGATCCTGCCTTTGAGAATGCTTTGAGTTTAATTGTAATTTTTAGGAAAAAAGTGGTGGTACAAATTCTACATCTGATGATGATGCCTTTATTTCTTCAATAGCAGATGAATTATGCTGCATTTGCATTCCTAAAGAAGCTCACCTCACAAATCCCCTCTCCCAACAACTACTCTTTTCTGTATTTGTTTGTGAGAGGCAAGTTTTATTACTTGCATTTTTAAGGGCACCAACTGAATTACTGTTCTGCTGACGGACAGATTCCTCCTTGGCCTGTTTCATATAGACAGACACACAGTGTATGAGCCTACTTCTTCTTTAGGATGAGAGATTTAGCGATGTGAGACCACGAGTTTGTAAATCCTCACAGACAAACCCTCAGGGGGTGTAAAGCAACATGTGTTCACTTATGTCAGCAGAGGAGTGAGTTGTGTTGATTTACACCATTTAATCCATACACATAGTCCCTTCAGTACACTCTGACTCCAGATTCTCTAAGGTTCACCATTTGTCAAGTCTCATGTAAAGCAGCAATCCATTTCAATTATTCGAATGATTTCTAACAGTTTTCTTTAAGGGGATGTAGCTTGCCTTTGCAATGTAAGCTTTTTCTTTCCTATTTTTTCTCTACTTTTTTTTTCACTTTATTTATCCGTGGATGTTCACTGAAGCAGAAATTGTAACTGCACATGTATAGTATACACAGATACACAGCAGTACGTCTTTCACGCTCTTTCAGTTCGCACTCTTACTTCTTCATGTTCAGTGCAGCCTTCCCTAAGCGCCACAGTAGAATTTATCCATGAATTCTAATGAGAATTTACCAGAAATCCGTTGGGTTACATTTGCAAACCATAGAATTATTATCAATGGTTCCAGCAGATGTCGATGTTTTGTAATTTATAGAATAAGGTATCTGATTTGGGGGGGAAGCGTAAGTCCTAATCTTCCAATAACTTCAGGATCATGCATAACATGCATAAATGAAAGCTAGATATTGCTTACCACTTCTGGCGATAAATTTCCTCGAGTAATTCTGACATGTACCTGCAACTAGTGTTAAATGAAATGTTTGTGCTGTAACTCCTGTTTAGTATTTTGTCAGTTATGTCAGGTGTGTCGTGGCTCAGTTGTACTGTCAGAATGTGTAACCTGTATACTAGTGTTTGTGGAATTCAAATGTCCTATATGTTGCATGAAAATATGTTATAAAAATAGGTATGTTTTCTATTTTTGAATACCTCAAAACTGAGGAATCATGGGCCAATAAGTGCAATATTTAATTATTTACTCAGTGTATATAAACTTGTATGAAAGGGAGAAGTGTCCTGTATGTGTGATAAGCTGTTGATGATGCCTGTGTGGCTTAAGATTTCCAGTAGATGTACGTGACTTGTAGTAAAATTTATATAGTAAACACTTTACCACTGTAGTGTAAAAATACTTTATTCTTAAGTCATTTAAACTATTTTTCATATATGAGACAACAGCAAAATATATTTGTATGTTTACTGCAAGTGCATGTCAATTTTACTTTTAGAGTTGTGAGTGTCCTTTTTGAAAATGATCATGTTATACCAACACTAGTGGGACAGCGCTTTCAGTCAGAAGATGCGTGTAACCATTTCTAAACTTACCTGCCTATATTTTTAAAGCATGTTCTCCAGAAGCATTAGAAGAACCTCCTAGAGCTCAGCAGTTATGGTGAGTTAGTTATTCTTAAAGAATCAGTTACATGCTCTGTCTGCCTGTATTGCATAATATCATGTGGGCATGTTTTCTTTAACCTAATACAGTTCACTCATAATACTTTTACCTGAAATATTAAATAGGAGTGCCCAATACTACAGCAGACAACTCAGCAGACTTCAGTTGGTGCCCTGAGTTAACATTTTTGGGAACAGCTTGAAGGTCACAGTCAAAACAGTCCAGCACAGTGGATGCTGACCTTAATTAGTCACTTCTGCCAATTAAGTTTCTTAACTTTCTAGATTCTAAAGATGGAAGATACATCCTTAAATATATTGACCCAGACTCTTCACTTAACTGTTATATGTCCCTCAATGTTTAACAACTCCACTGTTAGCAACAAAACCGAGGTATAGATGGAAACAAAATGCAGCCCAGAATCTAACCATGAAATTAAAAGGACACATCCAATCATTTCTTTTTCCTTTCGTGTTATCTTTGCATATTTCTAATAGTTCTCTAAGCACACAAGCAAGGCCATCACTATTCAGCAAAATCATTGGGTACATTTGGGACCTTAAACCCTGAATCACTGATCTGCCATGGATTCCCAGCTGTGGCCGCAAACTCTGCAGAGAAGTGCATTCTGTTAATTCTTGCTACATCTCTGGTTTCAAAGGAACATGTCATCCACATTGGGAATTTGCTAAATAGAGGTGGGCCACTGAGTCTGGGCCAAGGGCAGCAGCTGGTTTTGCTGAACAATTTTCATAACAAATTATTTTCACTAGTACTGCATTAAAAGGTACATAAGTAGATTTTTAGTTTGATCTGATGCACTTTTGTGATGATGTACAAGGTTGATTTAGGTTTGGGGTTTTTTAAAGATGAGCTTGATCAGGAAAAGAACCAAACTCCAAGGCCTACTGTAAACCAGTATCATGGGTTTCCTTTCCTCTGTCATCAAATAGTTCCTCTGAGAAAGCAAAGTAGCCAGATTGCATTAAGTAGCACAGGACAATACTTGCAATGAGCTGAGCAGCCCTTAAAATCCTCCCTGTTTTTATACCTTCTGCCATGAAAACTTCTGGAAAATTATACAGACCAGAGTGAAATGCAAATGTATTTGGAGAGAAATTTGGGATTGCTTAAAAAAAGGAAATTCTCAAATCTTTGCAGCTGAGCAGCAAAGTAACAGTCATAATATGAAGTACCACTTAATTACAGATATACAGACTGCTACAGGACTGAGGATGCTTTACCTAAACTTTTTATTGCTGAGTGACCTGACTGTTCAAGGGCTGGTAGATAATTTGTCCTAGCATTTTTATTATTCCTCATAGACATGTGATTACATACACAAAGATAAATGCTACCTTGAACATATGTAGCTGTTCTGGCTTCTTCAAGCTAACTTGCTTGCTGAATTGTTTTTAAAGAAAAGTTGAAGTACTTGCTTAGGATACATTTGTGGGGGGTGAGACTCAATCTGTCCCTCCTCCCCAAACTCTTACTGCAATATAGTTACTGTGGTTCTAAAAAATATGTTAGTTTAAAATGCTGCTGGATGACAAACTTTGTGAATCTTCTGCATACATCCACAGGAGCTCTTGTCTGAACGTGAAGTACAACTTTTATCCATGTGCAGAGTTTTTATTCTATGTGGACGTAGAGACCATGTGTATTCCATTGGATATTCTGTTTGTATGTGACTTCTGTATACCAAGTGGATTTTCTTTCTTTTATTTTGTCTTGAAAGTTTTTTTTTTTTCCTTTTGCAATTACAATAAATATTCAAGAGACTATATTCATGAATATCTCTGTTGTAGTGACATGGTCTTACCTTCTTCCTCCTCCTTTTTTTTTTTTTCCTTTCACTTACTGAAACTGGGAGAGAATTACTTCAGTTTTGATAAAATAATGGACAATGATACCACATTTACAATAATTCATTTCATGAAGATCCACTCAGTAGTACTGGTGAGTCGTAGTTCTGTCTGAATCCCACAGAATTCACTCACAACTTTGCCCTAGGAGTCTGCAGGAGAAAGATTAGACATTTCCCTACCAAAAGCACACTGTTGTCTCAGCCTGTACTCTGACCCTTTAACATGAGGCAAAGTTTTGTCATTTGACTTTTCACTGTATAAACTGTTAAACTGTGTCTGTGCCTTTTGGATGCTGTTATTTGTTGGTCAGGTAGTCTTAGCCCAAATGAGCCATCTCTGTTGTGGAGGGTGGTATTTCACACAAATTGTGACATATCAGTGCCCAGGTATTGCTTTTTTCTAGACACACACACCCTCTTGTGCTAGTTTGAACCCTACTATGACTCTTGAACTCATCTTCTCTCCACATAAATCCTAATCTCCAACCAATCTGTTGAACAGGTTGCAGTGTCTCCTGTGACCCCCCTCCAGCTCCTGCTCTTGGGAGTCTGCCTGCAAACTCCTTTAGCACATGTTCCCTCTCATTGTTCTACTGTGTTTCAATCAAGTCCGCCTCCCCCCCCTCCCCGGCTATTCTAGTATATTTGCACCTTATCTGCAGAGTAATCATTGCCTGATTAATGCCTAGTTCTTCCTCAACACCAAGTGCTTCCTAGCTTATTGCTTGGAGTCCCGTATATCTAAGCAGGTTTCTGCTGAGGGATCTACCTGCGCAGCTCACTGCCCTATTCATAAAGCTTCTCTTTCTGGAACCGGATCATCATTGGATCTTAGAATGAAACTCCCTCATTCCTCCTGGCTACCAGCAAATGTAGTGTTGTCTCCATCCACCCTCCTTATGCCATTGCTCCGTTAGATTGCTCCTAATGTACTTGCTCTGCCTACTAGGGGGAGTGGAAGGGAAGAAAATGAGGGGTAAGAGAGGAAGGATAACAGGGAATAAACAAAAAAACTTCTGACAGATACCTTGGAAAGAGGATATTTTTTAATTGCTGTTATTTTAAATATGTTGGGACCTCTAACATATAGAACTAGACTAGATAAAATCACAGATGGGTAGATGAGAACGGTGATCTACTAGGATAAAAACTGTCTCAACAACATGTTTCTTGGTCAGAAAAACCCATTTTAATCTTACTTCCAGTCAGAAGGCTGGAGACAGAGACAGAAAGGTCCTAACCACCAAAGAAAAAGACGTCAGAAAGCATGCTGTAAAGGGGAGACAGAAAAGATTCCCAACTTTGTGTAAACGCAAAGAGGAAGAATGTACCAGTGAACTGAGGGTAGATGACTTAGCAATGTGACCCACCAAAATCAAGAAAGACAAACTGAAGAGACTCTGCAAGTTAATGAGAAAACTGAGGCAGTGAAGTGCAAGGAGGGTTAGCTGGTTTTTGTACACAACTACGTCTACACAACTGTTGAGCTGTGAAGTGGAAAAAAAAAAGTGCCTTCAAAAATCTTATGAAGTGCCTGCTATATCTGTGTGTCTGTTTGCACCCAAGCAAGGTCCTGAAGAATTAAACTGCAAGCTAGAAGATTTACAGCGTAATTGGTTGACAACAGGAAAAGATGTGCTTTAAGCCATGGTGAACTCAGGTCGTCAGTGGCAGGCACAGGCAATGGGACACCTGTGTGAGGTCCTATCCTCTGTGATGTCCTAGACAGAAGATCTGCCTAGGGTCTGGTCCCAGTGCACCACCAGGGCTTGAGAAGTTGGAGGTCCTGGAGGAGTGGCAGGATGAGGAGACACCGCAACCCAACGAGTGACCAAGCCCAAGAGTGAGCTCAGGCAGCTCTACAACCCACCACAGTGGGATGGAAAATGAGACCAGAGACCATTCCAACCATAGAAAAAAGGTGTGGAAGGGCCAAAGCTCACCCAAACTCCCTGTTGTTAGGAAGATAAAAACCATCTTCTTGGAGAGTTAGCAACTCTAGTATTACACTCTTCACTTCCTAACAGCTGCCCCAGGGGAGGGTATCTGGCACGTCCCCTAAGCAGTAACATGCTCTCCTGCGGAGATACTGCCTGTTCCTCAGGTCCAAGCGCACGCGGAAGAGTGACCTTGGGCAGGCACATTATCACCCCGAATGACGCACTGCGGCCAGCCTGATGGAGCTCGGCCAGGCGCAGACGTAAGCGTGCTCATAGCACAGCAACCTCGCTCTGCGGCCCGCGCTGGGGTTTCTGAGGCCCCAGGAAGTGCGTACGCACTTGTTTCGAACCAATGCC
Organism: Phaethon aethereus; assembly: GCF_964289735.1. Classification (NCBI taxonomy): domain Eukaryota; kingdom Metazoa; phylum Chordata; class Aves; order Phaethontiformes; family Phaethontidae; genus Phaethon; species Phaethon aethereus. Next base: position 22,834,236 of record NC_138577.1, read on the forward strand.
TGTGGTTAGAAAGTATGTCTATGAATAGCTGTAGAACATCTGGGGATGCCACACAGGATGTCTGCCTCTCACCAGCCTCTTGAAGTTTTAAAGCTTAAATAAGGTTTTAGGAATATAACAACGGGCAGCCATTTTTTAAAACCCTGACCTGCTTTTCTTTCAAGACGTACCCTAAGAGCAAAGCCGACCACAGCATGTATTCACTCCTTCTGTTATCTTTAACACTTAACAAAGCAGGAAAAAAGCTTATCCCCGACCCCGATACTAGCAGATCCTTCGCAGGTCAGCAACACAACGCGCGCAGCTTGCGCCGCTCCACGTGCCGCCCAGCCAGCCTTGCCCTGCAGCAGCGAGGCAGCCATCAGCTCGGGCAACAGCTGGTGGGTGTCTCAGGTGGAACTTGCCTTTGGGCCATCTCCGTTATTTCTGTTGGGGAACAACAAAAGAAATGTGTAGAAGATAAAGCCCATTTTGAACGGCAGTTTCTCTCTCCAGTAATTAACAATGCGAAGACAAGTTTTCTGACGTCTTCCCTGCATGAGGGCTCATAGCTGCCCACATGCCACCTGGCAAAGTGGAAAAACACCAAGGTTTTACTGTATAACTGAAGTCAACATGCAACAAAGGTTACTCTGTGTCTTATGCAGGTTAAAAACATCTGGACTAGTATTCCTGGCGAGCTGGTTAAACAGTCTCCTTTCACCTCGCAGGCAATGGGGACCATCTACCGGGACAGAGGTACCTGGTGGCCATTTCAAGCCTACAGGAGGTCACTTAACCCAGGGCACACAGAGGATTTCAGACACAGCCTGTCATTTCTTGGTTCCTACGCTTTTGGTCAATAGAGTGGATGCTATCTGCTGATAAAAGCTTTCCATACCATGGTATTAGGGGACATGAGCACCTGTCCCTGGGATGAGAATTTCAGTCTGGAAATTGCCTGATTCCGCTTCTGCATGTGACTTCCAGTTTTCTTTCACTAATTACTTTCCTGAAATATAATAACAGAGACTCCTGAAATATAAGAGTAGGGATTTTTCCTATTGCATTAGCAAGATAATGACTTTGCTATTACATTTCAAAGGGAGCCAGAAAGACAACTTATTAACCTGCTAAGCCTTCTCCATTGCACTACCAATCTTAGCTAAATGTAATCCACGCCTGCACAGGCCCATAATGCATAAATCACTAACTCAGCGAGGCAGGTGCCTGGCAACTGCTACCAAAGAGAAACAGAGGAATCACAAAATTATTGGAGATGTGCTGGCAACAGACTTTCTCCCTGCACTGAGCTCATTGGTGGGCTAACCTCATGAGCTTGGGTCAGTGGCCTTGGCATCTCAGCGCTAAGCGAACAGATGCTTTCTCCTCCACCACTTATACTCCAAAGAGAAACTGTGACCTTTTAGTGCTGGGATTCTGGGAAGTGAGTCCTGTTTTTTGAAAATGAGGTCACATAACCAGAAGAACCATTCACTGCACTAGGAAAGGTGCGGAAAAATGCTGCACTGAAACAAGCCATGGCATATGTGCATGACGACGATGAGAGACAAACCACAGCAGGAAAAGGCAGATGGGCCTGGATGATTTTGACAACCACAGATACCGTGCAAAGACACTTCCAAGTATGAGCAACAGAAACCATGATCTTGTAGGCAGCCTCTTTCCTCGTTGTCTGTGTGCCTTCAGCCACTCATCATGATCCAGCCACGAGGTTTCTGAGCACTGCATTTTCTTGGAAGGTGCTGCTCCAGCCCAACAAGTGGGCAGTCACACAGCTCAGCTAATGGCTCCATCCCATAGTGCTAAAAGAAGGTGTGGGGAACGAGGAGGGTTTACGAGAGCTACACAAAATCTTGGTGTAAAAGCAATATTCTTCAGGAATACGAGTAAGGTTAGTAAATCAGGAATGACCTAGTCCCTTTGTCCATTTTAGAGGTCACAGGGCTTCTAGCAAGTCAGAGCCCTGATGTGTGCGGCTGGTAAAGCTTGCCATTGGTCTTACACCCTGAGCTGCGCATGCCTGGGTACAGAGATCACATGGAGTGGTCACTAGGGCTTGCTGCTGCAGCCCCATGCTGCTGTGGTCAGCACGGCCAGTCTTCAAATCAGTTGGGTTATTTCAGCAGGAAGTGAAGTGCCCTGCACTGATGTGCTTTCTCCCTCCTGACTCTGTACTTTTCTTTGCACTGAAATGAAAATCAAATGCCAGAAATGTCTTTAAACTGATTTTCACTTCTGGTCTCAGAGCAAGAATCAGCACTTGCGTTACCCAACACCCCGTACAGGTGCTACCTGCTCAGATCTCTCCCAGCTTCCTCCCAGTCCCTTTTTTCCCCAGGCCCCTGGGGAAGGAGTGGCGGGTGCCTTTCTGCTGTGCGGTGTATAATTGCGTTAGATAGCCCTCTAACGTGTGTGTGCCGCACACGCACCTCGCTGCACATCACAGCGGCTCGAGCTGCCTGGCAGGGCCCTGTCCTTCTCCCTGTCACCTGCCAGGCAGCAAGGGGAGACACAGGCACACAAGAGGGGAAAACTAACCTTTTCGTATTAAATTGCCCGAAAGAAAGCAGTTGAGAGGAATCTGGATCAGAAGTGGCTTTCCTGACTGTCCCTGCAGGCTGAGGGGTTGCTGTGGGTTTTTTCCTTCACACTTGGGAGATTCGCTTGTCAAAGGGGTGGTTGTTATTTATTTTGTATTTGTTATGGGTATTACTGTGATCACCAGAGCATCCACCCACCTCCCCAGATTACTTGTTCCCTACTTACTGCCATGGGTCCCAGAGCTGACCCTGGGCACCACCAAGAGTCAGGATGAAAAGAGGCAGCTTTGGGGCATGCAGCTGGCAATGGGCAGCAGCAGGGGAGGTGGCAGTGGCATGCAGAGCTGTGGGGAGAGCTGGTAAACACCAGGACCAGAGAACATGGACCTCAGGGAATACATGATAAAGGAGGGAAGTTAAGCAATCGGGAATACGAAGAGGAGGAACGATGGAAGAGCTGGCAGAGCATCCTGCAAGGGTCGGGTCTCACCGCAGAAATGCTGAGGACACCTGTGCAGCCGCAACACACCCTGCTGCACCGGTCACCATGCACAGTCGCTTTGACCACCTTCCTCCGCCTTGCCCCGCAGCGGCGTGCCAAGGCGGGACCGCAGGAGAGCAGGCCGAGCGGAGGAGCAGTACCGCACGGCAGCAGCAGCCCACCTCCGACCCAGGAGGGCTGTATTATCGGACGAGGGCGCATTCTGACCTGAGCCTTCCCCCGTGCTTTCTGTTCCGAGCGCAGCAGCGCGGGGGCGGAACTCGCTCGCTCCCAGACTGCTCGGGGCTGCGCGGGGAGCAGGGCCGGGGGCGGGCACCAGGGGGAGCGCCCGGGCCGCAGCGCAGGGCAGCGCAGCGCAGGGCAGGGCAGGGCAGGGCAAGGCAGCGCAGCGCAGCGCAGGGCAGGGCAAGGCAGCGCAGCGCAGCGCAGCGCAGGGCAGCGCAGCGCAGCGCAGCGCAGGGCAGGGCAGCGCAGGGCAGTACAAGACAGCGCAGCGCAGCGCAAGACACACCCGCCCCGCAGCCTCTCGCTCCTCTCGGTACGCAGGCGGGGTTTCTGTGCCCCTTTTACACTTTGCAGATGTTTTCATATATAATTCCCTGCAGTTTGCCTTTACGTCTGCGTACAGCTCTTCCTCTTTTTTCTTTGCAGAAGAATGGGGAGAAGGGCTGTTTTCTCCGGCCATAAATGAGTGGCCTGTCTTGGCCACGATGTGGCGACAAGGCTTGGTTTTTTAGCTCGGTGCCGTCTGCTGAACGCCTGGCAGGTATCCATATTGCTACCTTTTATCTGTCCCAATCCAAGCGTGGGAAAGATTTCTGCTCCACTCCGGCCCTTTCCCCTTTTCCCACGCGGACCCCATCCTGCTTCGCCCGCAGCACACATTTTGACGGCAGCTGCTGACGCCTTTCAACTCTGTCTTTAATTATAGATTTCAATATTGTCATTCTTCTAATTTCCCAAACCATGAGTCTGACTCAGGAAAGCTGTGAGATGGGCGCCTAAAAGCTATATAATATATTGGCTTCATCCCTTCTATTGTCTGGTGTGTAGAGGTTTTTGTCCGTACTCCAAGTGCGTCTGAGATGTGTGTTTGGTGTGTTAAGAGTTGCTGCTTAGGTGAAGGGAAAAAGAGCAAGCAGGAGAAATACTTCATGCTGTCAGCTCTCCTGTATACATCAAAAAAGTGATCAAAGATGCTCTCCCACCACCCCTCATGGGCACGCCGGCCTCTGCCTCCCCATTCAAGCTCAGCCCCGCAGTGCTTCATCTGCCCCTGACACCTCCCATGCTGTCAGCCTTGCTCCAAGCACCAAGGGCTAGAAAATCCCTGGAGAATTAGTGCCAAGAGACTTTTTAATCATTTCCTACCAGCTTTAAGACAAGACATTATGTTTCCGCTGCTAGAAACACCTCAGCATTGACAAGGTTGGAGGCTTACCCAAGCTTCTGCATTTTTTCAGAGAGCAAGGTCAGTTGTGCATTTGCCAGCAATTCCAGCTGGGCTCGCAGGGCCACCCAAAAGCAGGCTTTTCTGTTCAAGTCCTGCAACACAGCCCGAAGCAGGAGGTGCTGCTGCACAGGACCCACAGCCTGCGCTGGCCTGGGCAAGGGGGTGGCAGGCAGAGAGATTCCTACCTGCAGCAGCTGCGGAAAGGGGAAAACACACAGCTTTAAAGTGGGCACATGATGCAGGGTGTGCTGTTTGTGTGAGCAGAGGTTTCATATCTGTTTCCTGCCATTTCTTGTCCCCCCTGTGACCCCAGGGATAGGAATGGGGCAGAGCTGTTTCCAGTGGGGAGATAGGAAACACCTTTCTGCTCCTTCCCTGTAGCCTAATGCATCCCACTCTCCAGTGGACAAAGTATCCTGACATGCCATGGGAAGGGGTGTTCCCAAGATAGCAAAGAAAGGAAACTTTACACAGTGTATAGGAAAAGCCCTTTAGCATGCTGCAAACGATCCCTTGCCACCTTTGCTTTGCCACATGGCAGGCACGTCATGTATGAGGCTGTAGTCTGCAAAAATGGTGTATCCCACTGCTAATTCACATGACATTATTGCAGTTCATACACTTTCTAGGGTTCCTCTTAAAACACTAGTGCTAAGACTGACTCATCAGAACGCTCAAAAAATGTTTACATTTTCCAAGACATTTATTACAGAGGTAAGCTTGCAAACCTGAATTTTAAGGGCTGCCAGACCCACTAGTGAAATAGCAGAAACACTGAGTACATTTCTTACTACCCCACCACACAGGAGAAGCAGTCCCACTCCTGAGCTGTGGTCCTCTGCATGGGCAGTACAGTGCATGGAGGTGTGGAGTGGTCAGGGACAGACCGGCCCCACTCCACACCCAGAAGAGGCTGTGGATATCTCAGTCCTCCCCACCCTTCCATCCACCCCAAATATAGGGGCCACCAGGTTTGGAGGCTTTGGGCTAGCATTTACATTAACTAGAGGTTTAAACCTTTGTGAGAGAGTGAGCAGAGCTGGCTGCAAATGCACAGCTGACCTCCTCCTAAAATATCCGAGGAGGCTGCCCAATTCCTGTATGTGTTCCGTCTCTCCTCGCACCCCACACATCTAAAATATCGCAACCTACTGACCCTCCCCTGTCTGTTGTAGAAGGCAGGGTGAGAAGATGCTCAGCTCAGACAGACGATGCTTGATGCTCCCACCCTCACCTGGGAGCCACAGGGGTTCCCCGGCCCTGGTCTTGTGGTGTTGGCGGGGCTGGTGGCCAGGAGCATCGAGGCTCCCTGCACACAGCGCCTGCTGTTGTCCCCTCTCTTAACCTCTGTTGCAGACAACGCAGAAATATTTCTCAGCAGGGACACACACAGGGCGTGAGTCCCAGTGCTGCCTTACGACTCCGGAAAGGATGCTGACCTAATTTCTGAAGGGTTTTGGCAGGGGGGAACACATGCTCTTGCCCTTTATGTGCCAAAGTGGCTGGGAGGAACAGCCAAGGGAAAGGGCACTGCCAATGCTGCTACCCAAAAATGTGCTCACAGAGGAGGAAGAGAGAATTTACGTTCCATGTAAAATCTACTAAAGCTATGAGGTTTTCCCTCCCAGGCTCCCCCATCACTTCTCATTTAAAGATGTGACTCTTTTTGTACTCCTTTTTTCGCCAAGGGAGACAGCCCAGCTCAGCCCACAGCCACAGGCAGCTCTGCCAATGTCTGGCTCTGCTGGGGCTGTGCTCCCAGATCTCAGCATCCTGCCTTAAAATGCCTGCAGCAAGCATTTAGGAGAAATAGTCCAGCTCTAATTTACACAGCAACGGCAGTGATCATTCCCTGAAAGAGCATGAAGCATTAAAAACAGTGAAAGCAATACCCAGATATTGTGGCGAGACACAGCAACTCACTTCAGGCATGAGTCCCCACGTCCTGGGGACGACTGCTGTGACCAACTGAGGGACTTGCCATGTCCCTTTTACCCTCCTATGTCCCTGCTTTATCTTGGCCACCAGTTGGTTGTAGTACCAGACAAGCCTTTATTTCTGAACGGTGTCTCTGGGAGGGAGAGCTGTGTTGTAAAAACCCTGCTTCCCCAACGGGACAGCAGTGTCCTTGGAGAGCTCATCCCTGCTCCCAGCACCATCCTGCTTCTGCCTCCCCTGCAGTTTCCACCCGCTTTCAGTTTCTCAGCTTAAACTAAGACTGACTGGTGAGGCCCAAGGAAGCGGAGGGGGGTCTCACCGCAGAGCAGAGTCGAGGAGGTCCCGGGTGTCAGACAGTGAGAGGCACCTGCAAGTGTAAGGGGCAGCATGGCAGAGGTTGCAAACTTAGACCTTATTGAGAGATGTGGCAGTGAACAGAGCCATTTACGATGTGTCTGGGTGAAAGATAGGGCATGTGAGAATTAGGAAGTATCAGGTACAGAGCAGGCTGTGAAAGCTTGCAGATACTGAGTGAAATGTGCAAATAAGAAAAGCTGAAACAGAGAACATGGGAGCTGCTTCAGACTATGAAAGCATCTTATTTTTTGTACCAGTCACCTCTGTAGTTGCTCCTTTTTGAGTGGGAGAAGATGCTGCCCTGCTCCCCTTCTGCAAAGGGAAGCAGAGCTTCTGCAGGCCAGGGCGGGCGGGGTGATAGGGGTTGTACATTACATGACCTGTGGTCATCCACAGTCATGTCCTGCACATACATTTGAGGAAGGACCTTGGAAATCTGCTGGTTTGTGGCTGACTTGATAGTGCCTACAATGGAACAGCCCCCAGGGACAACAGCAATGCTCTCATGAGGTCAGTTGCTCCCCTACTGCCTGCTGTAACACTGGGTGAAGGCTACCTTAATCCGGGTCCAGGGATTGCGGTGGCCTGGAGTAACTTTGCACAAAACTCTGCTGCAGGATCCAGCAATCCCAAAGATTTGGAGGGCTGTGAAAAACTGCTGGGGATGGTAATTACATCTGCAATGGGAGCGTCATCTGATTCTGCCGGATTGCCTCTGCTGGTAGATGGAAGGCATGGATGAAGTCATGTAAAGTCTTCAGGCAGTGGCCGCCCCGAAGGTCCCTTCCCACAGTGGGGAAGAGCCTTACAGGATGAGAGAGACAATGCTGTCATTTTAGTGGAAAATCCCTTCCTCGGACTCATGGATTCTTAGTGTTAGCTCTCCTAAATTCCTTTAAAGCTAGATCACACACTGACATACAGAGAAAAAAGAAATGTCTTGGACTTGCCACAAGATAGTGCTGATTGCTGTGCTGGAGTCTTCCAGTTCTTGATGCCCAAAAAGATTCCCCCACAACACACCACTTCCAGCAGATAGTGGCTTCTCATAGAGTTTAAAGTGAGCATTGTTTCATGACAGCTAGGCTGTAACTCTCCAAATAAAAACAATTTCAAATATCTGCTTGTAATCTTATAAATATTCTACAGTCTCTTTAATTCTCCACTACCTAGGCTGAAGCCTCTTTTTTAAAAATGTATGTTAGGCTTTTGGAAATTAAGGTTTTACCTGTTAAGGTAAAGGATAAGGACACTTAGTCCTCACCAATAAATGCCACTCTTTTCAGGTTGAAAGCAGGAGGAACTCTTCAGTGAAAATAGCTGTGTTTCTGCTCTCAGTTATTCTGATATCAGACAGATGACTGCCTCTGCAGCAAGTTCACAGTGTGTAACATTTTTGCCTTTCAGCAAAGAAAAAGAGCCTCCCAAGAGAGTCAGACTCTCTGCCATGATCCTCTGGCTCATCAAACACTTTTCATATAGTCACAGTGGAAACAGAAGTCTCCAGAAAAAGCAATTTTTAAAATAATCCAATGAAACATTTGTTAAATGCCAAGCGCTTCCCAAATTTTTACATTGCTACATGACTTTTTAGTTCAGTTGTTTTTTTTTTTAAAGTAGTTTTGAGTCAGCATAGCAACGTAAATTAAAGTCTACTGTCATTACATACTAACAAAGGTTGCCTTGCCCCTACAAAAATGTCAGAATCTACAAGAGAAAAGCAGCAATGTGTATAAATAGAGGTGTTCAACACAAGACAACGGTAATTATCTAACACAGCATAGCACACTGATGAGCACATATTAAATGTGTGAAGTCTGATTCACCTTTCATGCTCACGTTAAACAAGAATTTGTCAATAAGACTACGGCAAAGTTACCAGTTCATGGGTTTTTATTTCCAGAAAGGGCATTTTAGTGCTGCTGCATGTAGAATGAAGGTCGGAGTGCGCTGGCCAGTAGGCGTGTTACTTGCTTTAGGATTCAGTAGTGATATAATGGTTAACCACAAAACCTTTATTCATTTAAATACTGAAGATTACTCTCACCTCTCTGTTTATATGCATTGAGATCTGTGTGTGTGCCTCAGCTACACCTTTGTTTAAGATTTAGTAAACCAGGTGTGCATGGCAGGGAGGAACACTCAAAGATGAGCTCTGAGGAAGAAGCACTGCCAAAGTCTGTGCAAAAACAGAGGGACAGGCAGAGATCAGTGCAGGTGGATTTGATGTGATCAGATTTAGTTTTGCTTGGTTTGGAGAGGAAGGAGGACTTAAGCAATAGTCAGGAATCGCTGCAAGAAGGAATCTGCATACTTCTCACTCCTATCCCTATTCAAAGCCTTCAGCTGCTCCTGCCTTGCCAAAGACATTGGTATCAGGTCTGCATCT